>NC_065422.1:1930000-2251666 GCF_024362695.1 Pectinophora gossypiella
GCCAAGACATGGACATAACCGGTAATCAAAACATGGACTCGATGAACATCACAGAGAACTTCAAAACTTATTTCATTTCTGAACCTGGGGCAGTACCATGGCAAAATGAAATGATAACACGATGTTAAGCAAGAGATACCTAATTGTCAAAAATATTTTTTTTGGCAAAGTTGCCAAATTTTACGGTATTTAAATGATCTCAATGTATTAATAAAGACATAATATAATGTAATTAGTGAACAGCGGACGCATAAAAAAATCATAATTAGTAGTATGAATTATAACACTCAACAGAACTTGGAAATATGCTAAATAGCACCTACTTTCAAGAGCTCATAGCAGGCACCTATATTGATGCAATTTTTTCACTTTATTACACCTAAACTGTCATAGAAGATTACGTTTGACACGAGAAGACTGGATCGTTACCAGCATTGGAGTACCAGATAAATTTAGTTTTCGTTTCATAGTAAAAAAACACATTTGTTAACAATATCATAAAATATTAGTTTTTCGGTAATAACACAAGTATTAACACTTCAGCTGCTAGACCCATGTGACAAATATGCGCATATGGTCGAGGCGTGCTCTACGCACACGCGTAGCTATCACGAAAGTTGTACCAACGAATGTGCTACCAACACGCCAGCTGTGTCTCGCTGTCCACACGAATGTGCGCACCGGTAACGCGTAGTGTGTTCATACAAACGCATCGACGGACCGGCCGACGTGCCACGCCGGTCCATACAATCTCGATACAATAGGTACTGCGCGGCCGTCTCGCTTACGGTGTGTTCACACTGCACTTATCTAACGCCTTTTTATTGAAATTGTATAATATATTTCTACATATTATATACCTAACTTTTAAATTTCCTTGTGTTTGTGCTTGTGTGTCTTGTTCTGGTAATTGTATTGGTGTGTAATTTAACTTTTTTTTATGGGAATAGTTTGAAATATTTTTTTGTCCTATACCAACCTATAAACCTCCAAAAATTAAAATAAACGCACCGAACAGCATTCATATCCATTCAAGACTACAAAGATTTTTAAAACTAAAAAAAAATAGTTTTAAAATGTACTTTTGAGTAATTAAAAAAATAATTTGAAAGTGTAACAGTTTTTGTTAGTTTAAAATAAAATATTTTAATTAAGTTCTCACAACATACTTTATTACAATACAATATACAACACGGGAACAAAAGTAAGTCTCTTTAATCTTTTGGTTTGCAATAATATAGAAGTTAAGATTTTTTAAGTTTCAGTATAAAATGGTGCTAACACCTGTAGGCACAATCTAATTTTATTTTAAGTTATACCTCATTAGCTAATCCGCCGAAAAGAAAGCGATTTAAATACATTTAACCCTTAATAGGGCATGCTAAAACTATGTATGTCTGAAACTTTTTCATTACAAAAATGCGATTATGTATGTATACAGATGTAGGATTGTATATCACCACATCTGTAGTTATTTTCGTTTTCTCAAAAAAACATGTGGGAAAATATTTCCCTTTGCCCATCTTAAACATTGTCTTATACTGAATGTGGGAAAATGTTTCCCAGCCGGTGGGAAATATATTTCAGACACATTAGGTAGTATAGTCTGGTGTGATTTATTCCATGAAATATTTACAAGTAAATAAAATACTGTAATAAAAGTTAAGTATCTTTATTGGGTGTGAAAGTTATAGAAACAAGGCGCAGCGCACAATGGCACTTTACAAACTTTACATACATATTTCGTTCTTTGTTCTTTAGCTCGCGTGCTGCACATCCTGCACCTTCTAAATTTTGCTAATTCAGGCATGTGGGAGCCAACATCTGATGTTCGCACCTCTTCAGGTACTGAGTTTGCACCTCCTTTTTTGGTCTTGAAGACTGGGGCTTGACATTTTCGAGATGAAAAATTGTTTATGAGGCCCCTGCCTAAACGTAAGCGAAAGTCTTTATGTGTGTTTTTCCTTGTTGAATGAGACATCATATAAACAATGTATGCATTTATAACTGCAGCCTCGAGCAGGAACCAGAAGAGTCAGTGCCAATTCTTGCGAGATTTACGACCAAGAGGATATGACGCCCTGTAGTGATCAAAATGATCTACTCCACCCATGAATTGGGTATATTTTGTTATGGAAAGTGGGCAAAACATTGGCTTCTTGCTACCATCTTTCTGTTTCCTCCATATTTGTTCAACTGCTCGTGGATCAAAAGCAGAGCTTGCAATGAAAACATCCTTGGTACCACTGATATTGGTGCAGCACATTGGTATATAAACTCTCCTGGTTTCAAAGATGTTTCCTTTTTTTCTTCTCTATTTAAATTTCTTCCTGTTATCAAATCTGGTAAGCCTTTCCGGTTTATTCTAATTGTTCCAACACTGTAAATATCTTTCTCATGTAAAATTTCTATCAAAGGAAGACTGGTAAAGAAATTGTCAAACGTAACAAGTGTATTAGCTGGCAAAGATTCACACAGGTCCATCACTACTCTGGCCCCTAAATTCTCCTCTGTTCCATTATCAATCCTTCCAGTATAAAACTGAAATTCATACATATATCGTGTATGGGAATCAGCCCTCACCCAACATTTGTATCCACGTTTAATGGGCTTTTTAGGCATGTATTGTTTCATATGACTACGGCCTTTAAACCTTATCATACTTTCATCAATTGAATTAAATTCAGAGACTTTTACATTTTCCTTAAAAGTTTTGTTCAGAACTTCAATAGCAGGTCTAATTTTCGACAATTTATCATAATTTGGGGTGTTTTGTGAAGCTTCAGTAATAATGTTTGATATGTGAAGGTTTTGTGTTATTTTTTTGAATCTTTTTAATGGCATAGGTTTGTTTATGACTGGGTTTCTGTAAAATTCATCTGTCGACCAATATGTAGTTATATCGGACAAGGGATTTATACTCATCAGTATAATCATACCAAAGTATGCTTTTATCTCTTCTTTCGTAACATTTTTCCAAGATTTAGCATTTTTGTGATGTGCATAAATATTTGTGTTCTCAACTATTACATCAATCAAGTCTTCTGGAAAATAATCAATGAAATAATCAAGCGGTTGACTTCGGTTAGTGTATAGTTTCTTAACTTGCATTTCTCTGTGAAAACTAGGCCAATTAATATTCTCAGCTGTAAAAGACCAATTTCTTGCCTTATTTTGTAACTGACTAAATGTATTTCTACAAAAAACTGATTTTGGTTCAGGATGATTTTGTTCACCTGGCAAAGAATCGTTTGGTATTGAAGCAGTGCCTGCTTGGACTTCATTCAATGGTAATGAAGAAGGGCCTGCTTGTCTTTCATTCAGTGGTAATGAAGAAGGGCCTGCTTGTCTTTCATCCAGTGGTAATAAAGAAGGGCCGGCTTGTCTTTCTAAAGCTATCAAAGGAGTACCTGCTTGAGATTCTACCATTGTAACATCTTGTGGTATTGAACCAATATTTACCATTGTTTCTGGGACAGTAAACTCTTGAATTGTGATACTTTCTTGGACTTGTTGTTCATGTGATACTGGTAAAGTAATATGTGTTTCATTTTGTATTGACGAAAAATCAGACTCACCCAACAGTATACTATGTAAATCTTCAGTCGTTACATTTTGAATTTCGTCCAACCGTCGGTCGTAATCCACCGAGTAAAAGTCTGTGGCACAAGAATCAAATACATCATCATCAAACCCTTCTTCTTCTTCCGATGAAAACAAGGCAGCCAATTGACTTTCAATTTCCGAATCTTTAAGAGGTTTCTGAAAAGTAAAACGCTTTGTTACAGGGAAACAGTTTCCCACTTGGTTTTTACATACGCGAACCTAAACGGGCAACATGAAAATATTTCCCACACATTTTCAACGCCTAAAACTCAAGTATCAATTGTTTATTTGACTTATAAAAATGATATACAAGTAAACTAATTCAAAACCTAATGAAAATTATTTGAAATAAACACTTACCGAATTTTTTCTCGACATTATTACAACAATTGTGCAAACAACCGGTAAACATCAGCAAATTCATTGACGATCTTGCCAACTTTGACAGGTGTTTTTTTTTTCTGCGTTCCATTTTACGGTGTGCGTTTGGCACAGACCATAGATTACTTATTAAAAAAAAAGTAGAAGTGACATTTTGTGGGAACAGTTTACTTATTGATATTGACCGTTCACAACACGAAATATCATGTGGGAATAATATTCCTCTTGCCCAATATTAAGGGTTAATTTAGTTCCATAGTTCTAATTCGACACATTTGTCATCATATCTCGTTAAATATTAGTTTTTCGGTAAAAACACAAGTATTACTTAAATGTTGATTGTATCGATTTTTTCTATAGATTGGCATAACAAAATGATGACATTTTGACAAAAAAAAATCTGAAGTTCCTGAGTTAGGTTAGGATTATTCATTCATGTTAAAATTAACATGCATAAATTTAAAATGCACTTAGCTAATTAAGGTTTTTTATTAAAGTTTCCCTAGGGGTTAAATCCGCCACCGATCAGCAACTTAATAAAATGAACACAGAGTTGCTGGTATCATGATTATCCTAATGTATTACAAATTATGGACTGGGAAGTCTTTGAGGTCCTCGCTAATAAATACGGGCGACCTTGCCGACTACCAAGTCATGTATCTAAATAATAAAGAAATTAACATGGTTTGATTTTAAATTTACAAGAATATAAAAAAAATATAAAAGTAGCCCATTATTTAAAACGAACAAGAATAACAATAGTAGTAAAAATACAAAAACTAAATTTAAACTAAAAATCCATCATCAGTAACCGTTTTATGAGTTATGCTTCGGCTGGGCTACCGGTGGCGGCGGCAGCGGCTGCACTACTGGCGGCAGCGACTCCCGGCACACCGGAAGCTGCCCCCGCCACCGGTAACACAGCCGAAGCCGTTGCCGCCGCCACCGCAGCTTCGGTTGTGTTACCGGTGGCGGTGGCAGCGGCTTCGGCTGCGCTACCAGCGGCAGCGAAGGCTTCAGCTGCGCTACTGGCGGCAGCGGCTCCCGGCACGGTGGCGCAGTCAATGGCCCGGGCGATAGTAGTCAGCTGCGTACGCCGTTTCCATGCGAGCCGCTGTTGCCGCAACAGCGGCAGCAACGCTTGCGGCCTCAGCGTCCAGCGTGCCGGGAGCCGCTGCTGCTGCGTGGCTGTCTGCTATTGCAGCAGCCGCCTTCGCTATAAGCGACGACATTAAAGCGACGTGCGGGACCGTTGCACTAGCGGCCTTGGCGGCTGAGCCTACCGCTATAGCCGCCGCGGCGTCTGCGGCGGCGGCGGCGGAGGCGGGGACTTCCGCCGTATCCGCGGTGACGTCAACGGAGGCGAGGACTTCCGCCGTATCCGCGGGACGTCGGCGGAGCCGAGAACTTCCGCGGTGACGTCGGCGGAGGCGAGGACTTCCGCCGTAACCGCGGCGGCGACGGCGGTGGCGAGGGCTTCCGCCGTAGCCGCGGCGGCGGCGGCGGAGGCGAGGACTTCCGCCGTAGCCGCCACTGCGGCGGGCTCCGTCGCCCCATCATCTTCGTCTTCTGGTCTACAAATATAAAAAGCATATTTAACCTAACATAACAATTCAAAGACTTAAGTAATATATCCTAATTCCAATATAATCTATACTGTCCTATTATAATAAATTACAAAGAAAACTAAAATTTAACCACAGCCCCTCATGAACCACTATTGATTCTGATACTGTACTACAGGTTATGTTATAGACAAGTAATAAATTGGTCGTTATACATAATGCCCAATATGAGAGTGCAATTTGACAATAATTGGGTTGTGTACTAGGTTCAAGATAAATTATGAAATTCTAATACCAAAATAACATCTAACGAAAAACATTACCTTTTTTATATTTAACTTATTTATGAATTTTAATCAAGAAAAACGTAATAATAAGTACGATATTTTATCACATTTTTCTATGATGTCACAGTGTGCTTGTGTCAAATTCCATAGTAATTTCGTGTTTTGACATTTAGTAAAAAGTAACTCATTTCACTAGTTGGAAACTAGCCTAATCAAATTGACCAGGCATTATACACATTCTCCATCACTTTTAGGGCAGAGCAGCAAAACATATTTAAAAAAAAAAAAAAACTATGTATTGTTAAGTAACTTAAAATAACTCAATTTAAATAATCAGACTCATTATTTTGTATAATAACCAAGGACTGCTACATTAAAAATCCATTAGCTTTTACATTTAAAAATCATTATTATAATATAGGTAGGTAACATGAAATTTAATACAAAATACCTTGTATTAATACCTATTATAGCGACCAACCTGGTCATTTATATGTGGAATAATAAATGATAGTATTTATATTCAAAAAATTGGATATGCAATACTTACAGGGGACCCCGGCACCACCAGCTCCACCACACACTTGGAAGTATTCTTTCTGGTTTGCCCAAGAAAACAAGCGATTATTACATAGTAATGACATCAGATGCTCCATACTGACTCCGGTTGTTTGAGGGGAGGCCTGTGCCCAGCAATGGGGCGTACATAGGCTGTTTATATTAATGACATCAGTTATATATTACGTATATACACACACAAACAAACACCCCCCTTTGTGCACAGGCTGCTTGCAATTAGCTGCTGAGTTAGTAAGCTCATGCATCACACACTGCATTGTTGTTAAACCATACTGTTCCTTCCTCATAGGAGCACAGTATTATAGGAAGCCCCTTACCCTTGTAATTAACTCACCCTCATAGGTTCAGTTGCAATCCATTTGCTGCACAAAAACAATTATGAATAAGTATAACACAGTTTTTACATTGAAACGTATAGGTAGCTGGCGAGGAGTGAGTGTAGGAACTATAAACCTACCCCTACGAATGTAATACTATGTGATTTTGTGAAAATATAATATAGTTTATGTAATACTTACATTTTCGGCGGCGGAGCACCCGCGTCCTGGCGCCTCGCCGTTCGCGTTTCTCTATAAAAAAGTACAATTATTGTAATTATAATGGCTGCGTGTGCGCCATTCCGAAAAAAAGAAAAATCTTACCTTTTACTTAAAACATTGTTGCTGAAACAAAAATAACAATAGCAACATACACTAAAGATTTCTAGTGATTTTCGTGAAACTATAAAAAAAAACTCAACTTCTCAATCAGACGAGACGACCAAAAAAGGAAATGGCGGGCGATGGTATCTTTTTTTTTTTTTTTTTTTTTTTTGGTTTGGTTTTCCCCTCAGAACAATAACTAAAGCATAGAAGGAAGGCTAAAATAAGAATTCAGAAACTATAAACCGGCTCTCTTCTAGCTTACGACACAAACTATGAGTGAGAAAAGGACAAATGATTCGCTCTTTGCTTCATTTTTTCCGAGGTTGTCACAACATGAAATGTCATTTGGACCTATTGGACTCATTTTAACTCGGCCAAATACATAGTAACATACATAAGAAGATTTTACTTATATTTACCGAACTATTTGACACGGTCGCGTCAACTGTGTTTACGAGTGTCTTGTGTTCAGATTGTTTTCAGTGATAATTTAACAATATTTTTCCAAATAAATGGAAAGAAACTTTTATTTATATCAAATAATTGAGTGTCTCGACTGTGTGACATTATGTCTTGTGTGGTATGGGGCTGCAGCTCACATTCAGGAAGAAAAGAAAATAGCCAACAACTTCTGTCGTTTCATCGGTAAGTTTTTTGTAATTTTCTAGTGAAATGTGAACTGCTGAACAATTTTAGGAAAGTAATATGTTTTCCTGAATAGATTTGTAGCATAAAATATTTGAGATATCCATTATATTATACGTTTCATCGATGAATACGGAATTGATTTGAGGTTATGTTGATTGTCCATAGTGATGTACTAAAATTATCGATACTTTTAATTTTTAGATTTCCTGTAGACGATAACAAAGAGAAAGAATGGATAATTCGCATTAATAGACGAAATTGGATTCCAAATAAGTACAGCCGTATTTGCTCGAAACATTTTACTGCGGATTCATTTATGTGTGTTCCTAATTCAAAGTGGAGGCGTCTTCGAGACGATGCTATTCCTACATTGAACATTATAGATCAGACAGATGAAATGGTGTTTAAATTTAAATTTCAGCCTAGCCTGCATCATCTCACTGCTGGATAGATAGATAAGATATTTGTATCATGTTATCACAACACGTTTATACTATCTATCATTCAACTACATATTATTATGTACTTAATAAACTTAGTATATATACTAAGTCTGTAGTTGTTTTATGTCTAAACAATTATGAGTTGTACACGTTTTATATAAGTAAATTATTATTATCTTTGATTTCAGATATTAAATCCAAAAGTGTCGACTGGATTTACATGAAAAGGTATATCAAATAATTTTCTTTTTTTATATTTTTAACATGATATACATATATAGAGTGTATAATTCAACCAGCTGCACAATGCACTTAAATCAGATATATTTTACTTTTATTTTTATAGATTATTTTGTACATATACTATTTTAACATTATTATTAAACTTTATTTCAGTCAGTTCAAAAAGACGAGATGAAAAATTTAAAAGAAAAGCTGAACAAGTCCCGCCTCAAGATCAAACGACTTAATGAAAAAAAAAAAAACAATGTGACAGGGTGTCACAAAGACAGTTTCTAAGCAAATTGACACTGTTTAGAAATTAATAAATTTGTATTTATTGTGAATATAATGTACATAATTAATAACGTGTGAAATAAATACTTGCTAATGAACAGATTTACGATCTAATTTATATTTCATTTTACCTCCTTTTCTTATTTACTCCTACTCCAACACTCCAGGTTGATACGAACTGCGCCCAATAAAGAATGTAATGAATGTTATAGATTTGTGTAAGCGACTTAGATAAATCTTGACTAAACCTTCCTTTACAAATACAAATATACTTTATTGCACACAACATACAATACTTACAAGTTTTGCACGAAAGATACAGTACACCACCTACCTACCTTTTACTTTCCCTTTCTGTTCTCTTATGAATACTTGTATGCCGTATTTTTTTAAGTATAATGCTATATCTAGTAGGTACGAGTATGGTAATCCTAGTATTGAAACAGCTTGTAGCCCTAGTAAAGACCGCCATTTTATGTTTACAGAGTGGCACGTTTTTTCTGTAGGTATTTCCAGTCCATACTCTTTTCTATGTCTATGGCGTGACCCCATCGGGTCTCTTACCGTCTGTGCGGCTTAGACCCGGCGGCGGCGGTTCCAATTTGCACGGCACGTCGATCGACACCAGTGCACGGCGGATGACATCATAAATAAATTCGAATATTACAAAATACTTACCGATGAAACGATAACAGTTGGCTATTTTCTTTCCTTCCTGAATGTGAGCTGCAGCTCCAAACTAATATAAACCAGACAATATAATCCAAAAATGGTTAGATACTTACCTATCAGAGACAGAGTCTCCTTTCATCAAGAAGAAGATAATTGCATCCTACAAAAAGAAATCTTGTAAAAAAAATTATCGACATTAATTGTAAGTAAATTTAATTTTATCGACATATTACTAAAGTGAAACCCAACACTAGGCAATGAAAAACTTGTGACAACCTACGAAATTACGAAACAATTTTTGTATATGCGTCTTTGTCTAACATTACGCCGGTTCCGTAAGATAAAGTAGAGCAGAATTATAGAGTTCTGTTGCTATTTTAGCCTTCCTTCTATGCTTTAGTTATTGTTCTGAGGTTTTCCCCGAAGGGTAAGGCAAAGGGAACTATGCCCATACAGCCATGTCTGACGTATTTTTTTTCTTGATGATTAATGAAATGATGAAAGGTGATGATGATGAAACCTAAGCCCCCACCCTCGGAGTAGACTCCTACTCCGAACCCCAAACGAATTAACTCAAAAGTCCGCATAAACTTTTGAGTTATGAAGCGGCTTCCTGACACGAAGCGAAAATAGGCAGATACACTTTGTTTATTGAATACTCCAATATAATAACACTCGCGAATGTCTTCCGACTAACTTAATGCGATCATTAACCACAAAACACCACTTCGTATTAATTATTTAGATTATTCAATGAAGAAAGCAACTGTCCCGTTCCCGCCTCCCGCCAAAAAGCCGGGCGATGGTATCGTATGTCAAAAGGACAAATCGCTAGAGTTGTTCCAAAATCGGTAAATTAAAAATCGGCGCTACTCCGTGCCGGGTACCTGGCAAAATTACCCGGCATGCATTAAGTCAGTAATACGGTGCAGAACCATCTGAAAAACCGTGCCTTGAAAGAACTAGACCACTATCTCTACACAGCAAGTGCTCGGAAGGATATAATTATAAATTTTTAATAAGTGCGGTGGGTGGGCAGGCTGATAATACGGCCACTTCCATATTATAATGATATACCCGAGAAAAAAAAAGTGTTTTCGGAAGTACTTATGTGACTTAATTGGGCTGGTTTGAGTTCAAAATTCAAGCATGTTTCTGTTCAAACCTGAAACTTCAGGTTAGGTGGGTGTGAAATATGATGACTATCGTAAAGAGTCCCGTAATGAGAACCACCCCTTACGTGATACAAAATCGTTTCGTGCGGAAAGCCACGGGAGCCCCGTGTAGCAATGAAAATCTGCACATCGACCTAGGTCTGCCAGTCATTGCCCAATGGCTCTAATTTAAGACTAAAAATGTTATCTTTTATTTTGCTTCTCACCATCCTAATCCCCTGGTAGTTGCGGCTTCCGATTGCGTCCCGCTTAGGAACAATACTGAAAAGTATCGCCGTCCAAAGGACGTAATATACAATCCCGATGACCTGATTACTCTAGCCATAGAGGCGGCCAAGCAGCTCATGACATCAAATATTTCGGTATCGGGGGATATTGACTCCGCCGGCGTTTCACTCATGCAGCGCTTACCGCAACCGGCCCACTAGAGTCGATTAAATCTTCCAAATATAATCCTTTCAAACGCCGCCTTGAGATTCTCGCTCAACTGTCAAAAAGGAAGGATTTCGAAAAAAATCGAAAATCGTAAATTTGTTGTCGAAAATTTTATATTTATTGCAATTACAAGCTTATTTGCAGTTGGTAAACTAATCTCAACCTGTGACGATGTATGGACACAACAGTTTTTCAACGGTAAAACACCGGTTTTTTTGTCACCATAATCAACATTTTCTTAATAATAATGGTTTTATGCGCTTTAGAATATAAGTGCAATAAATGTTAGTTTTAAAGTAACTTATTATAAAGTTTTACCTTCAAAAAAATTACCCGGCAGCGCCGGGGATAATCGGCGCATTTTCCGGTCCCCAGCCGGATACTTATAACATCTCTAGCCCGAAGATCGAGTTGAGAATGACGGTTGGTTGGTAGAAAATTATAGATATCCTATATCGAATGCTGTTTTTGGATGGGTCTTCGAACATCGTCAGTCAATATCATTTACTCAAAAACATCCAACAATCTTTCGTTTTTGCAAGTATTCAGTTAGAACATACGTATGTTCTAACTGGATATTCGCAAAGATAAAAAAAATCTAGGTTATTCTTGCATCTGATCTACGGCAAAGATATTGATTTTGGGGTGTTCAAAGAACCACCCATTTGAATGAGTGAAAAGGGGAAAAAATAAAACATTGGTTAAAAAATTCATTTTATTTTCTTGTAAATTGAATCCTGAGAATTGGGATATTCCCAATTCTCAACATTCCATTTTTTGAACGGCCGCCCGCCAGCGGTCTTGGGCGGCTGCGACTTCGGAGGCGGAGAGCGGCGCGCGCCGCTCCTCCACCTTCGGCCGCACGAGGGCCGCACCATCGCCGCGCGCCACAACCTTCTCTTGGCTTGGCGTCGGCGAGGGCGCGCTCCCGAAGTCGCTCCACCAATGGCGGGACGGTAGTTTTGCCCAATGTAGCCTCTGTAACTTCTACGCCGACTTCAATTCAAAAAAAAAAGTATTAAATCAACAATTATAATAAATATATGAACCAACTGTCCTGAAAAGTATTTAGATTATTGCTACATGTCGAATATACTATGCCCTTTTCTAGGTGTAAAATAATTACGTATTATATGAGTAAACCAATAGTATTGCGGGCCAGTTTTGAAACTAAATTTGTCATTGACAGTGTTAGGTTTGATAAGCAAAGGTCTCACTTTTATATTTCAATAATACAACACTGCTTTATGCTGTTAGGTACTTAAGACAAATTAACTCTCGTAATATCTTTGCTATATATCCATTTCTCAGTTAACCACAGAAAAAAAATGAAATTAGGTGAAAGAAAAACTGATTATGTTTGTGCACACTAGGGTAAGTGTGTAAATTATTAGGGAGCTAACTATAGTTTTAACTCAGAGCTAAATATTGAATTAGGCTTATTAAACTATTTAAATCTTTATCAACGCGTAACTCTATCTATTTGTGGAGATTTCTCATTAGCATTGTTTGCATCTATTGTCTAGATCTGTAGTTATTATTTGACTGTTAATCTTCCTAAGAAAATAAAATAAATAAAAAAGTACATAAACAAACTTAAATTCAAATTCAAAATTCAAAAATATCTTTATTCAATAGGTAACATAGTTACACTTTGAATCGTCAATTTTACATAACGAACGTCTCATCCGTCTAAAACTACTGCAGCTTCTCACAACCTGTATAGCCGGGGAAAAGAAGCTGCAAGAAAAACCTCGGCACAGGGCCCTAGACGTTCTTTAAAAAAATAAAAATAAACATAAAATATTGGTATACAATTGAGTAATTTAGCTGCCTAGTATCAGTTCTCAGACAGTTAATCCCATGCATTCATATCTTCTAAATAATCACTAACTTTATAATAACCTTTTTTGTAAAGTTTTTGTTTAACTACTGTCTTAAAACAGTTGAAAGGCAAATTCTGAATGTCAATGGGAATCTTATTGTAAAAACGTATACATTGCCGCTTAAAAGATTTAGTAACCTTGTGTAATCGACTGACTTGTAAAGCAAGTTTATTTTTATTCCGGGTATTAACTATGTGCCGATCGCTATTTTTTGCAAATAATCCTATATGTTTTTTTTACATATATTAAGTTTTCAAAGATATATTGTGATGCCAAAGTTAAAATATTAATTTCTTTAAATTTATTTCTAAGTGACATCTTGGGTCCCAATTTGTAAATCGCCCGAATGGCTCGCTTTTGCAGAACAAAAATGCTGTTGACATCTGCAGCATGACCCCACAGCAAGATGCCGTACGACATTAGACTGTGGAAGTAGGCAAAATAAACTAACCGCGCGGTTTCTACATCGGTTATTAAACGAATTTTTTTAACCGCGAATGCTGCTGAGCTAAGCCTTTTGGACAACTTATCAATATGAGGACTCCATTGCAGCTTAGTGTCCAAAGTAGGTAATTCCCAAATATACAACAGTATCCGTGAGGTCCAGTTCCTTATTTTTTACAATAATGGAATCAAGCGGCCTACTAACATTAGATAACGTAAAATAAACATATTTTGTTTTATTTTCATTCAAAAGCAGATTGTTTACCGTAAACCAATCTACTACCTCTGAAATGGCGTTGTTTACATCGTCAAAAGAATCTTGTCGTCTCTTTACTTTAAAAAATAAGGAGGTATCATCTGCAAACAGCACCACCTCATGTTTTACAAGGCTAGGTAGGTCGTTTATGTAAACTAGGAATATAAATGGACCTAGAATTGAGCCCTGCGGAACGCCTATAGTGACGTTAGATCCAGACGATCTGGAGCCGTGCACATCAACCCTCTGAACGCGGCCACTAAGGTACGACTCCAAAAGAGCGATGGCATTATCAGTTAATCCATAGTAACGAAGTTTCGCGATCAAGATATCATGAGAAACGCAATCGAAGGCTTTGGAAAGGTCACAAAACACACCAATAGCATCTTTGGACTCCTCCCAAGCCTGAAAAACATGATTTATTAACTCAACACCAGCATCGGATGTTGAGCGACCTTTTGTGAAACCAAATTGCTTATTAGACATTACATTGTTTAAATTAAAATGTTGAAGTAATTGCTGTAATAAGATTTTTTCAAATATTTTACTAAGCGTGGGTAGTATAGATATTGGTCTAAAATTAGTAGGGTCAGAAGTACTACCAGCTTTAAACAATGGAATGACTTTACTGTGCTTCATTAAATCTGGAAACACACCATTGTCTACACATTTATTAAATATACATGATAGATAGGGAGCTATGCAATCAATCACGGAGTTAATGACTTTAACAGAGAGACCATGAAGATCTGCAGTCTATTTCATTTCTAAAGATTTAAAAGCTCTTAAGACGTCCCTAGGACTCACGTGTGTAAATGTTAGCTTATCTACTTTGGACGTATCTATGTGCTCCCTTACAAGTGATTGAGCGAGTGCAGTTGAGTTCTAAGTTACTAAAAATATTATCGATACATTTCGCGGACTGTGACGTGATTCGGGTTGGTTCTGAAAAAAGATTTACAAGATCATAACACAGAAATAAAGATTTGAATGTAGTACTTAATGAGCAATTTTCCAGAATATCAATATTAAAATCACCGCAGACGATAACATGTTTGCTTTTATTACATAATTTGCATAAAGCTTCATAAATAACTTTCTCAAATAGATCATAAGATGAAGCGGGGGGTCTGTATACGCTCAATACAATAAGCCGGCTGAGTTCAATACAGGCTAGCTCAACAGTTCGCTCAACTGAGAGACTTACAATATCCGTTCGTTCCTTATATTTTAAACAATTACGTACTAATATTAATGAACCGCCACGGATAGCCGTTTCCCTGCTGTACGAGCTGGCAACCTGGTGATTATTGAAGCAAACGAACTCATGGTTTTTTAGCCAATGTTCAGTTACGCACATAATATCAACACAATTACTGTTTAAAAAAAGTTCAATTTCAAGTTTCTTGCCCAATATTCCTCGTATGTTTTGGTGTACCAGGTTGATTACATTTGTATTTTTCTTATTGAATTTTATATTTAATATGTCCTCATTCAACTTGCTACAACCAAAGTTTTTCTCTGTTGTCAATAAATTTAATTTAAATTACAATTGTCAGAAATAAAAATAGGCTGCTCAATAGGAGCAGACGCGTTAAAAGCCAACGAATTGGCTGATTCTAATGTAAAAATAAAGGATAGCGACTTCGCTATTTGTTTTTTGTAAAAGTTAGATAGATAGTAATATCTATCTTTGGTCAAATAAAAATTCCTAACATAGGAATTCGTATCAATAAATTGAAATTTATTATAATAATCGCATACTAAAGTATGCAACGTCAGGTTTAGATCATGTCTAAACTTATTTTCGGAATTTAACTGACTTTGGCTGAAAGGCAATGCAAACAAAATCACTTGTGCTACATTCGGTAGGCTATCAAGCAAGGAAATATAATGAGTAAGTAGTTCTTTGTTCGCGTTACCTCTCCTACCGGCCAAGATTATGATTATACTATTTTGTGAGAATTTATATGAAATTATTCTTTTTAAAATGTCTAAATAGGAGGCACCCGGCATACAATTATTAATTACTGCCCGCCTCAAGAAATGGCTAAGTTGTAAACCCATTGTTTTTCCAATTTCGTCACTAAACATTATAATATTTTGCGCTTTGTTTACCGGCGCGGGCGCCGCCTGCCCGGTCGCCGACGAGAAGGACGTATTATTGTCATTAACAATGGGTGTGAGGAGCAAGTCCTGCGCCGCCGGTACCAGCTGATGGGCCGGCGCGGGCGCGGACAGCGGGGAAGACTCGGAAATACGAGCAAGCCGCTCAGTCGGCGAGGATGAATGCTTGCAACTATACTGATGATTAATTACTGAATCGAAGCGTTCCGCGTTGTGAAAACACAAATTCACCAACTTATCAGCGGCCAGCTCGTGTTTACGAATAGTTTTCTGAGCTACTTCGTAGTCCAGTGTCATATTTTCTAAGGATTTTGTCAGTTTTTTTATCTGTGCCTGGAGCTGATAAATTTCACACTCATATTTTTTTGTTTGGTTTTCTAACGTTACGGTACAAGTATTGACTCTGCGTCGAGCGGCCGTCCCGAACGGTCGTTTGTTCAGAGGTCCCGAGCTGCGCCCCGCAGCTCCCCGCGCTGCGCCCCGCAGCCCCCCGCCGCGCGCCCCGCGCCCCGTGCCGCCATTGTCTGCCGGCTACCTGCTGGCGTGACCCTGCCGCCATTCATTGAGTCAACAATAGTTCTTCTCAGAACTTGCTGGCTTATCTAAGTTTCAAGGATAAAATAACGACTGTTATTTTACAGTTGCATCGATTTTAATTTTAAAACCACAGTTTCGTGGTCCTCAGTGGATACCTTGCGGTGTTAACTAAGCTGAGTGGGACGTGGCCCTGGGGCGTCCGCTTGCCTCACTTTGAGGCAGGCACATTACCCGGACGGGGCTAGAACCACCGGCCTTGGGGTCTACCCTAGTCGACCCTAGCTGTCACCCGGGGTAGAGTGACCAATCTCTACCCCTTATATTTTTCTCTTCGTGTTTCGGGGTGTAAAAACCCTCCGCACTTAGAGCATAGGAACCCTCTTGCACAATAAGATCGGCAAAGGGATACCAGCTTAGGGCACACCATAAGCACACATCTTCTTTGTTAACCCCAAGCAAAGAGGCAAAACTCACTCTTACACACCCTCGAGCAATCCCACTCGAGTTGCGAAAGTTAGCCAGCGATCGCCTCAGAGTTTCTTGCGCCGCTTATTCTCTGAGGAACGCTTTTGCGAAGCGGTAGTAATTATTATATAGCAGATTGGCCGTCCCTTAAAAATGGCCGACAGCTCCGAGCTGTGGGCCGAAATCGGTAAAATCATTTTGACGCATATCCTAGCGGATAAAAGCAGCGCGCTTTACGCTGAGATATGTCGATTAGTACCGCAAGTTGCGGCGTTAACCTTGCCTTCCGCGCCCCGCATTGATAGTGCTCGTGCCGACCGCGCGTCGTCACCCTGTCTCCCCGCGACCCCCGGCCCCGCCGCGTCTCTCGCGTCCCTTCCCGGCACTGACCGGCCTACTGCGTCTGCCCACCCCACCGCGTCTCTTGCATTGTCCCAATCGCGCGCTTCTTCCCCTTTCCCTGCTACCCTCCTCACCGGTGACGATGAGGAATCGTGCGATGTTCTTATGGACGTTGCCGAGTCCGATTCGTCGTCGGAGTGTGTGGAGTCGTCCTCTTCGGAGGACATATTCACGCTCGTGGAGGGCCGTAAGGGAAAACGAGCCCGCCGTCACCGCGAATCTGAGCCTGCTAAGGTCCAGAAGACGTCCTCGGGAACGTCGATTCCCTCTTCCATCCCCGAGGCCCGTAAGGCCCCTTCCAGCCTTTCTAAGGCTCCCAATGGTAAGAGTGCCATCAGCGGCACTCAAGTACAAAAAGGGCCCACCCCTCCGCCCTTGTATATGAGGGACAAAAATAGGTGGAACGAAGTCTCCCATCGGGCGAAAGAGGAGAACATCGTAATCACCAGCGCCCGCACGACCCAAGATGGGATCAAAATTCAAGTCCCGTCATCTTCTGAGCATAGAAAGCTCACTACAATTCTGAAAGGTAGAGGGATACAATTCCATACCTACGCCCTCCCGGAGGAACGTATCCTCCGTATCATCATAAAGGGAATCCCTAAGGAGTGGGAAACCACTCTTGTTAAGGAGGACCTTGTTAACAACGGTTTTCCGGTGCTTGAGGTGCACCGTATGCATCGCGGTCGTGGCCAGGTCCCGTATGACATGGTCACAGTCATATTAGAAAGGACGGATGAGGGCAAGAAGATCTTCAACCTGAAGACTTGTTGCGGTCTATCTGGCCTTAAAGTCGAAACTCCCCATAAGGGAGGCCCCCCAACGCAGTGTCATAGATGCCAACTTTACGGGCATTCTAGTAGGCATTGCCATGCCAAGCCTAGGTGCGTAAAGTGCCTAGGGGATCACGCTACCTCGGATTGCCTTAGAGGCAAAAACGAGGTAGAACCCCCTAGTTGTGTGCTGTGTGGTCAGCAAGGTCATCCTGCGAACTATCGCGGATGCACCAAGGCTCCACGCACCCACCACAAGGTAGCCCAACGAAGGGCAGCCCGAGCTGCAGCTTCCCAACCCGGTCCCACTAAAGCCCATATGGCCCCTTCCTCGCACTCTACTCGCGATTTCCCGGCTCTGCCACTCACGCAGACCAAACTCGCGCCGCAGCGTCCATCCGCATGGACTCGTCCCCCGTCAATCGTCCGACCCACAAATCCGCCCCGCGCCCAACCTAGTAGCAATTTAGGTATTCCTGCAGCCTCTCTCGCGCCTCGTCCGGTTCCTGCGATGGCCCCTCAGGCCTCTGCATTTCCTGTCAACCAGTTTAGGGAATTTAGTATTCTCTTTAAGTCGGCCCTTAGTCAACTTGACAGTTTATTAGACTCCCTGTCCCAATTTAAAGCCTAATAATGGATTGTACAAATAAAAGTAGAGTCAAACCGCGTTCCCTTACAATAGGTTTTTTCAATGCTGATGGCATCTTAGGTCAACGTGCAGAGATTCACGAGTTTGTAAAACACCATCAGGTAGATATTTTATTAGTGCAGGAATCTTTCCTCAAACCCTCTAACCGCGACCCCAAGATGGCAAATTATAATCTAGTGCGAAACGACAGGACCTGCGCGCCCAAAGGGGGCACTCTCATTTATTATAAAAAGTCACTTCACTGTATCCCCATAGACCCACCTGCCCTCACTGACATTGAGGCTTCGATCTGTCGAGTAGGCATGACAGGACATCAGCCGATCACATTAGTGTCGGCTTATCTATCTCCTAATAACTCTAAGAGGTTACTTAGAAGTGACCTCGAAGCCCTCTTTAATCTCAGTAATTCAGTCATAATTGCAGGCGATCTTAACGCTAAACATCTTTCTTGGAGTTGCTTAGCAACAAACACAAGAGGCAGGGTATTAGAAACTCTAGCCGAGCCCCTCTATTATGATATAATAACACCATTGCAGCCCACTAGATATCCCCCTGACTTGAACCACAGACCAGAAATACTCGACTTGGCGCTTCTAAAGAACATAAACTTACGTTTATGTTCTATAGAAGTACTACACGAGTTACAATCCGACCACCGACCTGTTATATTAAAACTAGGCTCCCGTTTAGACGCCCCTGATAATCCAGCACCCCCTAAGACAGTGCTGGACTGGGAGAAGGTGGCCGAAGGCCTCCAGTCTTCCAGTTCAGTGTACTTAGATAGTATCCCAGTAGAAATAACCTCCTTAGAGGAGGCCTCGACAGCTATTAACTCCCTCACGGATCACGTGAGGTCGGTTTTGAACGAAAGTTCAAAACAGGTTCCGGAGATGGAAGACCATCGCTGGAAACTGCCTACCGACATCCGTGATCTGCTAACGGAGAAAAACGCAGCCACCCGCGCATATGATTCCAATCGCACCGAGGAATGTCGCCGTCATTTGCGTCTCTTGCAGCATACTGTAAGAAAACGTATTAATGACATGCGACAGAATCGGTGGGATAATCTTTTGAGCGGCATTGAGCCCCACCACCAGGCCATCTGGCAGCTGTCTAGGTCTCTTCAAAAGGATACGGTTGTTCCTACTCCCCCTCTCAATAGGCCTAACCAACCCCCCGCTTTCGACGATGACGAAAAAGCCGAATGCCTTGCCGACAGTCTCGAAGCCCAATGCTCGCCCAGCACTCTCCCTATCGATCGTAGGCACCTCTCGACGGTGAACTCTGAAGTTCAGCGTAGGGCTTCTGTACCTCCCACCGATCCTCCTCTTCCACAGGTAACTGAGGAAGAGGTCCTAGGTATTATCAAAAGATTTCATACCCGAAAAGCCCCTGGCTCAGACGGTATCACGAATCGTGTCCTTAAAAACTTCGGTGCTCCCCTCATCTGCTTACTAACGGCAATATTCAACGTCGCCTTGAGCAACTGCGTCTTTCCACAGCAGTGGAAAGAAGCAATTGTAATTGGTATACCAAAGCCTGGGAAACCTAAAAACGAACCTTCGAGTTACCGCCCCATAAGTCTCCTCAATTCCATGGGGAAGGTTTATGAGCGGCTCATATTTGCTAGATTACGGGACTACGCCGAATCCAATAGTCTTATTCCACCAGAGCAGTTTGGTTTTAGAACCAAACACTCCTGCGTTCAACAAGTGCACCGTATTGTTGAACATATCTCTAGTAGATTAAACTTAAAAAAACCTGTCGCTACGGGAGCGCTCTTCTTCGATGTGGCGAAAGCGTTCGACAAAGTCTGGCACAACGGCTTGATCTACAAGCTTTATTCACTGGGAGTGCCAGACCGTCTCGTGCACATCATACGAGACTTCCTCTCAAATCGAACCTTTCGCTACCGCGTGGAAGGGACGCTCTCGTCACCGCACCCTATACATGCCGGAGTCCCACAAGGCTCCGTTCTCTCCCCTTTACTATTTTCATTGTATACTAGTGACATTCCCAAATCCCCTAATACCGAATTAGCTTTATTTGCGGATGATACAGCCATCTATTCTTCGTGCCGTGGTCGAGTTATGATGACCGGAATCCTCCAACGCGCGGCCAATGCCTTGGGCAAGTGGTTTCGCAAATGGAGAATCGAGGTAAACCCGGAGAAAAGTGCAGCGGTGTACTTTTCAAAGGGCTATTATAACACGCCACGGTCACGCCGTCAACTTAAAATCATTAAGATGTTTGGCAAGCCGATCCCTTGGGAGGAGCAAGTCAAATATCTCGGCGTAGTCTTAGATAGACGTCTTACTTTCAAGGCCCATATCAAACGTGTGCGCGATCGCGCCGCGTTTGTAATGGGCCGTCTTCATTGTCTCCTTAACAAGCGAAGTAAATTGTCCCTTAGGAATAAGGTGAAAATCTACACGACTTGCATCCGTCCGATCATGACCTATGCAGGGGTAGTTTTCGCTCATGCGAGTCCCTCTCAAATCCACCGTCTACAGGTAATACAAAATCGTTTCATGCGGAAAGCCACGGGAGCTCCGTGGTTCCTTCGCAATGAAAATCTGCACATTGACCTAGGTCTGCCAACCATTGCCCAATGGCTCAAATTAGCTTCCAAACGTTTTTTCGATTCTGCTCCGCACCACCAGAATCCCCTGGTAGTTGCGGCTTCCGATTACATCCCGCTTAGGGACGGTACTGAAAAGTATCGGCGTCCGAAGGACGTAATATACGATCCCGACGACCCGATTACCCTAGCCATAGAGGCAGCCAATCAGCTCGCGACACCAAACACTTCAGGACCCCGATACCGACCCCGCCGGCGTGGTCGACGATTTCCCTCATTCAGCGCTTATCGCTATCGACCCACTAGGGTCGATTAATTCTTTCAAATATTTTTCCTCTCAGACGACGCCCTGAGCCGAGGTTCGCGCCCAACTGGGCACCCTCAGGCCTGTTGTCTTAAATGTTGTACCGGGTGAGAGCCTTCAGCGCTCCCCATTTGTCCGGCCAAGTAGTTAATGCCATCTGCGGCAAATCTAAAAAAAAAAAAAAAAAAAAAAAAAAAAAAAAAAAAAAAAAAAAAAGTACAAGTATTAATTTCGTTCAATAGATGTTGCCCCGTATTAAACAAGTGATGGTGTGAAGTTGATGCTTGTGGTGAGTCAGAAGTGAGGTTACTCTTTGAACACAACACCTTGTGAGATGGGGTGGCGGCAGGGACCAAGTCAGGTGAGTCAAACGTCAAACAGCGATTGTGTCCGAGACATTTTAAAAGTACTGTCCGCGAGTTCAAAGTCCGATATTTGTTTATGCGCGTCGCGCACCTCGCGTTCCAGAACAACGGTGCGCTTGAGGGCGGTCTCAAACTCATCGCAGCTCCGGTCAAACACATGCACCGTTCTTTGTAGCTGGTCATTTTGGCCTTCCACATCATTTAAACGCTGATGTAAAGCCGCCATCTCACTCTTTAATTGTTTATTTTGTTCTAGTATGACTAATACCTCCTTCTCGCTATCCTCTCTCTCTGATAGTAGCTGCTCACATAACGCTTTAGAATCCTTAAGTGCTAGTAAAGTCAGCTTTAATTGATCTTCTAGCTTACGAGCTGCCACACTGCGAGTAGTCATAGAAGACATAGTACTCATAGTGTTTTTGAGGCAACAAAAGAAAAGGAAATGGCTCCAAATGGTTCGTGTAATATTACACACGGTGCGGTTCGCCAGTTCTGTTCCATGAACTTGGCTTGACACGCGACCGCGTGTCTAGATGTTTCAGTGAGAAGCCACCAAAGAAAGAGTGGTAGTTACTTACAATTTTGGTAATCGTTATTCTTTAATAAGTATTTAGGCCGGTCACATACATTCGGAATTCCGTTTCGGAATTTCGATTCGAAATATCGATTCGTAATATCGAATGCATTAAATCCATACAACATCTATGAATCAACCACATACTTACAGTTTTTTTCCGTTCGAAATTTAATCTGATTGGGAATTCCGTATGATGGCCTATGCATGGCCCAGTAACGGCGACGTATTTTTTTTTCCTTGATGGGTATAGCAACAGTGCTATCGCGATAAGAAAATCGTCGTCCATAATGCCAAATATCTGAACTCAAGTTCTAGCGTCGCTCAACTGAGCCTTGTTATTCCGAACGGAAATAAACGTATGTGTGTGATATATTAACGGAATCCCGAAACAGTATTTCGAATCGAAATTCCGAAACGGAATTCCGAATGTATGTGACCGGCCTTAGAATGCACTATAGATTCCGAGAAGATTACACACTTTTGAGTTTGTAACGGTTTAACTGACACAAAGACACTTATCACAATTTAAATGCCTTTTAGCACTTATAACCACACAAATTTATACAATATTGTGTGACACGGTGCTCTGTGTCGGTAGAGTTCGGGGTTCGGTGCGTGAATTTCCTCACGGTCTCTCCAGGGTGGCAGAATGAAACAGTCCAGGTGGTGATACGAAAGGTCCGCGTTTATTAGGTATCAAACGAGAGGCACACTTTACAATATCACAGTAAACACAAGTGATTCTAATGTAGGAGCAACAAACAATATTATTTAATACAGTCTCTCACATAAGATTAAGAAAATACGGATAATTAGAAAATTATAACAGAATAGCGTGAACCATTTCAAGTACGCTCAAACACGGAATCTAGCGGGGAGCCGAATCTCGCGCCGTCCAATCAGCGTGCCGGACGCGGGCCGCGCGGCCGGCGCGCATGCGCGTTGCGGTAGCGTCGATTAGACGCGACGCGATTGGAGGGTGCGACCTGAGGGGGTGAAGTGTGCGGCGGAGGGGAATTCAAAGATCGGCGCGCTACACACTCCTCCTCTAAGCTACAAGAGCGTCCCGCTCGTGGCTTAGCAAAAACATGTGGCGCGTCATGTGTGCGTGTATGTGTCAGGGTCTCCCTATCCCTAATACGAGGCCGTCCTCGCAGCCTACGGGGCTGAACGGGCTGAGTGTCACTCGACTGGGGACCTGAAAACAAAGACACGTCCGAAGAATGAAAACGACCTAACAACTGTCCATCTTGGTCGGCAATCTCGAACGTGGTAGGACTAAGGACACGCTTAACAACATAAGGGCCATCACGTCGTGGCATAAACTTCTTTGTCAAACCCTTCTGGGCATTACTCAGAGCATGAGTAGTAAGAAGAACGAGGTCACCTTCTGCATAAACAGGGGACGGGCGACGAGAGGCATCGGAAGTGTCCTTCCGAGAATCCTGCTGCTTCTCGACACGATCGCGAATCTCCTGGAGCGAACTGACAAACCTGGCCAGGTAAGGCGTA
Organism: Pectinophora gossypiella; assembly: GCF_024362695.1. Lineage (NCBI taxonomy): Eukaryota > Metazoa > Arthropoda > Insecta > Lepidoptera > Gelechiidae > Pectinophora > Pectinophora gossypiella. The sequence goes on from NC_065422.1 coordinate 1,953,830, forward strand.
ACCTGGGGAACATAATTGTCCTTTTCTAAGACGGCTCTGAGGTCGTGATGGGCGTCAAAGGGAGTACGCATCTCCCGCGCAAACATCATATAAGACGGTGTCAAACCGGTGGTACTGCACGTCGCAGTATTCAAAGCAAAACGGACCTGAGGCAAGTACTTCGACCAAGTACGATGCTCAGTTTTAACCAGCATAGCCAACTGAATTTTCATATCCCGGTTCTTCCTTTCGGCGGGATTGGCTTCCGGGTGGTATAAGGGAATCAAATTCTGCTTAATCCCAAGAATGTGCATGCATTGCTGCATAACAGCAGAGACGAATTGCACGCCATTATCAGATACGATACGCCGAGGAAAGCCATAGCGCATAAAATACTGCTCAATCATGAGAGGGGCGCAAGCTTCGGCGGTGGCATCGCGGAGGGCAAAGATCTCAACCCAACGCGTAGCAGTATCTTCAATAAGAAGGACCCACTTCGATCCATCTTCAGCTTCTGGAAGAGGGCCAAATAAATCGACAGCGAGGACTTCACCTCGCTGGTTGAGAATCGGAGTCTGCAAAAGACCGGCAGGCTTTTGGTTGGCGGGCTTATACTTCTGGCACTCCACACATGTCTTGAGGTATTCACTGACGTACCGTCGCATACCGGTGAAATAATAACGTTGACGGATGCGCTCCAAGGTACGGTCGACGCCTTGATGACCAGCTAGGGGTGCGTCGTGGAATTCCTTGAGGACTTCAGGAATCATGGAGGCCGGTATGACGAGCTGTGGTTCTTCGGAATCAGCATCGGGACTAAGACGATAAAGAACTCCTTGGTTCATTAAATACCCACGCTCCAACCAACGATTCGAAGCCAGAGCATCACTATGCTCGAGATCTTGAATTATCTTGCAGACGTCGGGGTCGCTCAGCTGAGATTTCCTGAGTTCCTCTGCATTAACGTGGGGAACGTCGACGATTACGGTGCAGATTCCGCAGTCTTCGCGAGAGACATCGTCGCATACAGGACGACTCAGCGTGTCAGCGATAACATTCGCTTTACCAGGCGTGTATTCATATTGTATGTCGAACGCCTGAAGTCGGAGCGCCCAGCGCATCAGTCGACCACTTGGTGACTTGAGGGTAAGAAGCCACCGCAAAGGCTGATGGTCGCTGCGAACGATAATAGGGTGTCCGTCAATATAGGGGCGGTACTTCTCTACGGCCCAAACAACAGCTAATGCTTCCCGTTCGGTGGTGCTGTACTTCCTTTCAGCACTGGTAAGTAAACGACTGGAGTACTCGATGGGGTGTTCCTCTATGCCATCTCCTTGAGTGAGGACAGCACCTAAGGCGTAGTCGCTTGCATCGGTACGTATAACGAACGGTTTGCTATAATCGGCCTGAACTAAAACAGGAGCGCTGGTGAGTTTCTTCTTCAACTCATCGAAAGCTTTCTGCTGCTCGTCACTCCAGTTCCAAGGCTCATTCTTCCTGGTAAGTTTGGTGAGCGGTTGTGCTATCCCAGAAAACCCGGGGACAAACTTACGGAACCAAGCACAGGTCTGTAGAAAAGTCCTGAGATGCTTAAGGTTCTTAGGCTCATTCATATTGAGGATCGACTCAACCTTCGAACCATCCGGTAAGATACCTTCCGGCGTGATAAGGTGTCCAAGGTATTTTACCTCCTTGGCAACGAAGACACACTTATCTCGGTTGGCGCGTAAACCGAAAACGCGTAAACGATCGAAGACCAACTGTAGGTCCTGTAAGTGCTTCTCGTAAGACTCCGAGAGGACGAGAAGATCGTCTAGATAGACAAGTAACGTGACATCCTTGATCATGCTCCCTGAACGAAAACGATCCATAAGACGCTGGAATGTTGCCGGGGCATTCTTGAGGCCAAAAGGCATTCTGAGAAACCTGTAAGTACCGAACGGCGTGACGAACGCAGTTTTATCCCTGTCACCCGGTGCGACGCTAACTTGCCAATAACTGGAACGGAGGTCGATGGTACTGATAAAGCAACCCTTCGTAGAGTGCAGCAGGTCCTCGATGACTGGCAGTGGATACGAGTCTGACTTAGTAATCGCATTAAGACGACGGTAGTCCACGCAGAAACGAAAGGTGCCGTCCTTCTTAGGCACGAGCAATGCAGGAGAGGCCCACGGAGACTCACACTCTTCGATGATACCCTCTGCCAACATCTTACCGAGCTCAGCTTCCATAATAGCCTTCTTAGCTGGAGTCAATCGATAAGGCGGGACGGCGACAGGTACATGATCGCCAGTGTCAATACGGTGCTCCGCGTACGGAGTCGGCGCTCCTCCTAGATTGAAGACATCCTCATGACGATCGAGAACATCGGATACTTGTCGGCGCTGGTCACAGGTAAGCATGATGCCTTCATCTTCCCTAAGCATGAAAGAAGAAGCAACGACAGAACGGGGAACCTCCGAGTCTTCAGACTCAAATTCGAGAGGGTAGGTCTGGTGGCTACCTGAAAATTTCCAACACGAAGTCGCAAAATCGATGACCATGCCGGAGGCGCTGAGGAAATCCATACCTAGAAGCGTCTCATTATTATCAGCATCCGGAAAAATAACAAACTCAATCGGAACCTTTTTCTTCTTAAAAGTGACTGAAACATCAACACTGCATACGAGGACATCGCGCTGGTGCACGACTCCGTCAGCGAGTTTCACGGCCACCTGCTTCTGAGTAAAACTTTGCTTCTTATCCTTCAGAAGTTTAAAAAGAGAATGACCTGCGACACAGCATTTAGCTGCGGTATCAATAAGAGCGGTGCCTCGCGAACCTAAAATGTCGACGCAAAGAATAGGCCTACTGCAATAAGTAGCCGTCGAGGTCGCGGAAATTGGGGCAACAACAGTGTCATATACCCTACTGAACACGCTTTCAAAACTTGAAGAACAATTCGGGTCGACACCAGTGCCATTCACCCTACTGAACGTGCGGGAAGAATTCGGACCATTTACCCTACTGTGCACGCGTTCAACACCTGTGGAAAAATTCGGGACATTAACCCTACTGCACATGCTGGAGAAATTCGGGCCACTTACCCTACTGTGCATGCGTTCAAAATCTGTGGAAGAATTCGGGACATTAACCCTACTGTATACGCCGGAACAATTCGAGACATTTGCCCTACTGTACATGCTGGAAGAATTCGGACCATTTGCCCTACTGTGCATGTGTTCAAAAGTTGGCGAAAATTTACCCGTGTGATTGACCAAACATTGATCGTGTAACAGACCTTTTGAGAGAGATTGAGAGTCGAGTGAAAGTGTATCCGAATTCGTGTCTGTCAAATGTTGAGTGAAAGGAGTGAAGTTGGTTGCGTGTGACACATGAATGACATTAGGAACAGAATAAGTAAACATAACCTCGTCATCACCATAGCATAGATCGCAATAACATATTTTATCACAAGAAATATTAATTGAAAGATCATGAATGTCATTATTCGAACTCGGGGTGGAATAAGGCGGTTTACATTGATTAGGAAACGTACTTACGGCGTAAAATGAAACTTTCGCGGTACAATTTGGACATTGTGACCGTATTACACCCTTTGCTCCACAACCATAACAAGAAATAGTATTGTTATCACGCTTATCGTTATCAATCTTATCAGTAGTGTTCTTATTCGATAGTTTACGACACTCTTCACGAACATGACCGGGCACTTTACAGTATATGCAAAACGGACGAGATTTCATGGCACTTTTATTGTTCGACGCGAAGTCCGGAGACATGGTAGACGTGCTGGCGCTGGTAGACGCGGTGCTGGGGCGGCGCGCTGCGTTCTTCAACGACGGCGCGGCCGACGTAGACGTCATGCGCGGAGTACTCGGCGCAGGACGGTGTGTAGCACACGATGCACTGTCGTTACTCACGTTATCTAGGGAATCTTCGACTTCACGTGACTTCCAAAGAAGGATCTCGAAGCTGTACACCTCCTCGCGACGTAGGCGCTCGCGGATACGCTGGTGTAAAAGTCCATAAATCATGTCAATCTCGACTTTCTCTGATAGGTCTCCTCGAGGAAGGCGGGCGAGGAGCGCTCGGGCTCTCGCGATGAATAATTCCGTCTTCTCGTGTTCATGAGTCATTTTAAAAAGCTCTCTGTAGATGCGATGCGGAGGACGACTGTCGCCGAAGGCGCTGCGCAGGCTCTGGATTGCAGTGGTCCAGGTGGTGATGGATGGCTTCACGCCCTGCCACCACGTCGCGGCGTCGTGAGTCAGCAACATGGAGATGCCACGGAGTGCGTTAGCATCGCTGACGTTGGCGCAGTCTTTATATGCTTCAATAGCGTCTATAAATCCGTCTAGAGACTCCTCCATCGCGCCGCTGTAGCGCGCGTTGCATGTGGTGAAATAACCACCGGAATGGTGAGCCGTGGTAATGGGTTCTGCTGGAGCCGGGGCGGGCGTGGCAGGTCGTCGCTCTTCCTCACGGTCGAGGAGGCGCTGAAGAGACTGTTGCCACAACATCATCATCGCAGACATATCGCCGATGGTGACGGTCGCCGCCGCTGCGGCGGGCGCGGTAGGTGGTGCAGAAGCCGAGGGCGCGGCTGGCACAGGAGGGACTACTCGCGCTGCAGATTCTTCATGAGGCGTGTGGAAGTCCGCCTCGACGCTGTCGTCGTCGGCAGCGGTGGAAGAATGACCACTACGTGTGAGAGGCATATTGTTGTTGCAGAATGCACTTTAAACTGGATATTCAACTGAAAGCTGGAGTTCGTACGCTCGTAGAATTTCACGGCCCCACGTTGGGCGCCATTTGTGACACGGTGCTCTGTGTCGGTAGAGTTCGGGGTTCGGTGCGTGAATTTCCTCACGGTCTCTCCAGGGTGGCAGAATGAAACAGTCCAGGTGGTGATACGAAAGGTCCGCGTTTATTAGGTATCAAACGAGAGGCACACTTTACAATATCACAGTAAACACAAGTGATTCTAATGTAGGAGCAACAAACAATATTATTTAATACAGTCTCTCACATAAGATTAAGAAAATACGGATAATTAGAAAATTATAACAGAATAGCGTGAACCATTTCAAGTACGCTCAAACACGGAATCTAGCGGGGAGCCGAATCTCGCGCCGTCCAATCAGCGTGCCGGACGCGGGCCGCGCGGCCGGCGCGCATGCGCGTTGCGGTAGCGTCGATTAGACGCGACGCGATTGGAGGGTGCGACCTGAGGGGGTGAAGTGTGCGGCGGAGGGGAATTCAAAGATCGGCGCGCTACAATTGTTAAAATATGATAAGAATATTATGACGAAATTGGTTTTTTATGAATTTATATACGATAAATTAATTTAAATAATTAAAGACTACGAGAGCTAATTTGTTTACAACTTAACTATAGGGTTGCCAGAGCAAAAAAAAAAAAACAGCTGTGTACGCCAGTGTAGCGGCAACTATTTTACTAAATACACGAACACAGTTTTTCACCTGTAAAACACACACATAATTAAAACAAAGTAACATTTGAAAACATTGTAAAATTATTCAAAAATAAGTAAAAGCAAAAGTGTTATAAGTATTCAGTGCCCATGCCATATTAAATAAATTTTAATTATTATAATACACTTCTCATCAAAAAAATCGAAACACCTTGCAAGTATACGTTTTGTCAGGATTATCAGAAAAATGTGTACATTTAGGAATAAATGTTAAATGTCGTTTAATAGTGAGTAATATGAGCTTATCAAATCTTAATGTTAATGTTCTAAATTTAAATGAATTTTTCATAGGTTTCGTATTTTGTTAAATGAGTCATTTTTATTTCGTATGGAGTATAAAGGAAATGGATAAAACAACACACGTAAATGAAAAAAAAAGCTAAAAAACGTTTATTTAATAACTTGTATTCCCTCCCCGAGCTCTAATTACTGCTTCCATACGGTTCTTCATCGATCGGATGAGAGTCACGATCACATGCTGTGGTATATTGTCCCATTCCTCTTGGATTGCATCTTGCAGCTGGCTAAGTGTTTCTGGGGCAGGATCTCTTGCTCGAATTCGTCTCTTTAATTCATCCCACAGATGTTCAATGGGATTCATGTCCGGGCTTCTTGCTGGCCATTCCATAATAGAGATATCGACTTCGTTAAGATAATCTCGTACGACGCCCGCGGTGTGAGCCCTAGCATTGTCGTGCATGAATATGAAGCCGTTGCCAATAAAATGTGCATAGGGCATCACATGAGGCTCGAGACACTCTTCGACGTACCGATGACAGTTTAGTGCAGGCAGACGTGGCCCAGACACGAAAGCAAGCTCTGTCTTACCGTCGGCGCTGATTCCTCCCCAAACCGTCCACGAACCGCCACCATAGCTGACCTTTTCTTCAATGCAGCATTGTGCATAGCGTTCTCCGTCTCTTCTGTAGACCTTGTTCCTTCCGTCGTTACCATACAGCATAATTTAACACTCATCAGAAAAGAGAACTTTGCTCCACTGTAGGTATGACCAATTTAGGTGCTCACGTGCAAAGTTAAGGCGCGCTCTTCGATGGTCTGCAGTTAATTTCGGCCCATTTGCTGGCTTATGCGGTACCAGTCCACGATCCTTCAACCTTCTTCTAATTGTAGAGTCACTTACAGCCACCCTTCGTACAACACGAAGCCGCTGCTGCAGTTGAAAAGCGTTAAGGCGTCGATTTCTTAAAGAAGTTGTTACAATAAATCGATCATCTCGCTCAGAAGTGACCCGATTCCTGCCAGATCCTGAACGGCGCGTGAACAAACCAGTCTCCCGATAACGTTTAGAGACTCTATGAACAGATGACAGGCTTAGATGCAGTCTTGCAGCCACAACACGCTGACTAAGGCCAGAATCCAGCAATGCCACAACTTGGGCGGCTTCTGTGGGCGAAGTATCCATACGTTTTAGAAAAAAAACCTTTTTTCAGACGTCCCAAAGTCACAGTATTGAAATAAAAAACAAAAAGTTTAAGGATAGGCGCCAATTTTTAGTTTTTAAACGCTAAGGCTACGTTCACACGGCGACTATTCGATTCGATATTTTCTCGCTTACGGGAGTACCGTATACGGGACGGCTGTTCACACGGTGCGAGGCCCACGGTTTTTTCTCGTATACGGTCATCCCGTACACGTGACAATGATTAATAAGGCTACGTTCACACGGCGACTATTCGATTCGATATTTTCTCGCTTACGGGAGTACCGTATACGGGACGGCTGTTCACACGGTGCGAGGCCCACGGTTTTTTCTCGTATACGGTCATCCCGTACACGTGACAATGATTAATAATGATTTATCCCATATTATGGGTCGATCCTCTATATGCGTGATAAATGACTCGATCGTAATCGGCAATCCGTCCTCCATCATAACAAACGACCTTAGCAAACGACGTTCCGAACACGACTGGCGGCTGCCTGCCCCCGCGTGCGTCTCGTGTACGAGAAACCAGTTTGTCCGTGTGAACTTCTCAACGTAAACACAAGCGCCAATGAGTATTGCATTCGTTAAAATCGTTTCGATAATCTCGCATTCCCGGTGGTAAGACCCTACGGTATACGGTAAAAAATATGTCTCGAATACGCGATTTTCTCGTATAGACGCCGTGTGAACGATTTTAAAAATTGCTATACAAATTTGGCTGTCACTACGATATTCGATAAAATCTCGTATACGATATACGTGAAAAATGACTCCGTGTGAACGTAGCCTAAATGTACTCCAACCCTAAACACACATTTGTCTCAAAACAGTGATTCATTTCGTTTGTAAGATAAACGAATGAAATTCTAATTTTGAATTTAGAATTTTCGCTTATTACTGTAATGGCCAAACTGCCAGCTATACATTTATGTATTTTTTTTCATCGTATGAATTCTTTTTTGTGTTAAATTCGGACAGAAACAATGAAAACGGAAGTGTTTCGATTTTTTTGATGAGAAGTGTATATAAAAAACGGTGTTTGAGAAAATAAATAATGTACATAATTACCTTCATTTTCTTGATCTTTTCCGGAATTATGTGCTCATCGTTTAGTTTGTGCAACAAACGCATTTGAGCATGGTTACAGTCAGTTTTATAAACATCCACAATATCATTCCAGGTGGATATTTTGTTATAAAATTTGATGTTTTTATTTAGAAAATTATTTCTTAACTAGCTTTTGCCCGCGACTTCGTCCGCGTGGCGTGTTATATCTTTGTGTGTGTGGGAGTGCATACTTATGCAGTTTAGATTTTTTCATAATTTTTTTTTTCCCAATAACTCCCATTTTTCAAAATACAGCCAAAAATAAACTTTATATTTACTAAGGTATGCATGCATGCTAGATTGAATCAATTGATTGAATTGATTTTTTTTTTAATTGATTGTTCATTGAGTTTTAATTTTAATACACACTTCCTCTCTTCCCTTCAACGTTGCTGTGCCCTACAGGGTCCATGTTTTAGTTCCTATGCCTATGTAACACCCCATTGTACTACATGGAATGCAATAAATAATTTAATTGAATTGAATTGAAAACATCTATCTTACGCGGTTTCGATTTTTTCATACAAATGTTTTTTTCCCGCTTACTCCCGTTTCCGTGGGAATTTTGCAATATCCTGTTGCAACTAAGCTTTAAGTTAACTAAGGTACCTGCATGCCAAATTTCAAGCGTCTAACTTAAGCGGTTTAGATTTTTCATACAAAAGGATTTTCCCGCAAATTTCCGTTCCCGTGGGAATTCCGGGAATTCCTTTCTTAGTGCACCTCTACGGTACCTAAGCTATGTCCCTTCCAAATTTCAAATGCCTACATTTAGCCGTTCAGGCTATGCGTTGATATGTCAGTCACTGAGTCAGTCAGTTCCTCCTTTTATTTAGATTTGATTTTTTCATACAAATGTTTTTCCCGCTAACTACCGTTCCCGTGGGAATTTTGTAATATCCTGTTGCAACTAAGCTTTAAGTTTACTAAAGTACCTGCATGCCAAATTTCAAACGTCTAACTTGAGTGGTTTAGATTTTTCATACAAAAGGATTTTCCCGCTAATTCCCGTTCCCGTGGGAATTTCGGGAATTTCTTTCTTAGTGCACCTCTACGGTACCTATGGTACCTGCATGCCAAATTTCAAACGTCTAACTTGAGTGGTTTAGATTTTTCATACAAAAGGATTTTCCCGCTAATTCCCGTTTCCGTGGGAATTTCGGGAATTCCTTTCTTAGTACACCTCTACGGCATCTAAGGTACCTGCATGACAAATTTCAAACGTCTAACTTGAGTGGTTTAGATTTTTCATACAAAAGGATTTTCCCGCTAATTCCCGTTCTCGTGGGAATTTCGGGAATTCCTTTCTTAGTGCACCTCTACGGTACCTATGGTACCTGCATGCCAAATTTCAAACGTCTAACTTGAGTGGTTTAGATTTTTCATACAAAAGGATTTTCCCGCTAATTCCCGTTCCCGTGGGAATTTCGGGAATTCCTTTCTTAGTGTACCTCTACGGTATTTAAGGTACCTGCATGACAAATTTCAAACGTCTAACTTGAATGGTTTAGATTTTTCATACAAAAGGATTTTCCCGCTAATTCCCGTTCCCGTGGGAATTTCGGGAATTCCTTTCTTAGTGCACCTCTACGGTATCTAAGGTACCTGCGAGCCAAATTTCAAACATCTAACTTGAATGGTTTAGATTTTTCATACAAAAGGATTTTCCCGTTAATTCCCGTTCCCGTGAGAATTTTGGGAATTCCTTTCTTAGTGCACCTCTACGGTACCTATGGTACCTGCATGCCAAATTTCAAACGTCTAACTTGAGTGGTTTAGATTTTTCATACAAAAGGATTTTCCCGTTAATTCCCGTTCCCGTAGGAATTTCGGGAATTCCTTTCTTAGTACACCTCTACGGTATCTAAGGTACCTGCATGACAAATTTCAAACGTCTAACTTGAATGGTTTAGATTTTTCATACAAAAGGATTTTCCCGCTAATTCCCGTTCTCGTGGGAATTTCGGGAATTCCTTTCTTAGTGCACCTCTACGGTATCTAAGGTACCTGCATGCCAAATTTCAAACGTCTAACTTGAGCGGTTTAGATTTTTCATACAAAAGGATTTCCCTTCACTACTCTGCTCCTATTGATTGTAGCGTGATGAAAAGTATACTATAACCTGTCCAGGAGTGTGAAGAATAATTGTACCAAGTTTCATTAAAATCCGTCCAGTAGTTTTTGTTTCTATAAGGAACATACAGACAGACAGACAGACAGACAAAAATTTTACTGATTGCATTTTTGGCATCAGTATCGACCACTTATCACCCCCTGATAGTTATTTTGAAAAAATATTTAATGTACAGAATTGACCTCTCTACAGATTTATTATAAGTATAGATGAAGTACTCTTAACCAACAACATATTTATATTTATATTTGAATAAAGATTAATATTATTATGTTGATACAACTTAAACAAATTATTTCGACCAAATTTGGTACCATAAAAACGGTCATTGTGACTAAACCTTAAAAGATAGACATATGCCGTCGCGGACTTTTTTTTAGATCATGTATAGAGGAATAATTCTTTCATACATATTTTTGTGTATCTTGAACCGTTTTCGCAGCGCACGCAAAGAAAGCCTTCAAAAATGAATAATTTTCCCCGTTTTTTACACATTTACCGCTCTGTCTTTGCTCCTATTGGTCATAGCGTAATGTTATTTAGCCTATAGCCTTCCTCGATAAATGGACTATCCAACAAAAAAAGAATTATTCAAATCGCACCAGTAGTTTCGGAGATTAGCGCGTTCAAACAAACAAACAAACAAACTCTTCAGCTTTATAATATTAGTATAGATTCCTTAATCAAATGGGGAGGATCATAAATAACACTTATTGTATGTCCCTGCACCTTGATGACGTCATCTGAAATAAGGACATCATATAAATTAGGTGAAAGTAAACAATAATATTACTTACAAAAAATATTCAGCTGTGTCCAGCTTGTTTAGGCATTGTATAATCCATCTGGATCAACAATACTATTCACATTCTTTTGAATGTCTAGATAAGAAGTTTAGTTAGCAATACAGTAAAAAGTTAAAAAGTAGTGTATTAACAAGTATGTCAAAAGTATAAATTCACAATTTTTGTAACAATTTGTACAAAAGTTATTAATAACACCTTTTTTAAAATGATATAAACATTTAATGCAATTTAATGCACTAACCTGTATTCGCACCAGCTAGTATTTGTTCTCTTTTTGTTTCGGCTTTCAGGATATTGATAGCGGATTGAAATGCTGATCCTTGGTCGGATACAAGGGCTATAGGTAATAATCCTGTGCCAATCACAGTATTTATAAGATTCTTTATTATTACTATCAACTCTTGCGCCGCTGTCGCACCTTTGCAAAAATAAAATGCAATTGGTTCTTGCCACTTGTAGAATGCTCCTCTGAGCATTAGCACCAGAGCATGGTCAGCAAATTCACCACTTTTATGGTTGAGATGGACAAACCCGTTGATTTTGTCCTTGTGTTTGTCGTAGGTTACTCCAGGTTCTAATGCTACTTCATCAAACAGTAAGGAACAGTACTTTTTATTTTCTGGCCAAGTGCTAACCTGAAAATACAGTAAATAGTTAGTGACAATGACTGCCTATTATACAGATATAAGAGATAGTTAAAAAATACTGACTTACCTCAAACTTAATGGCCTCAAATATTTGGGGATTTATGCCAACTTCAATGTCTAACTGGGCAATCATTTTGTTTAATGTTGTCTTTGATGGAAGAATAAATATCTTTTGTAGAAAGCGATAACATCTAGGGCTTTGCTTCATAATAGCCAGGCTAATAAACTTCTCTTCATTTGTATATCGTCTTCCTTTTACATTTCTTGTACATTGTTTTATTTGCATGGTCATAATCTTTTTAGCTATTGGATTCATATGTTTTACAAGATCTTCAAAGGCTTTTTCTTTTGAAAATCTTAATGCTTCTTTTGCCCTTTGATAAAAATTTAAATGCCTGCGTGACTTTCGAAATTCTTCATAAATTTTTCGACTATTAGGACTCAATATCTTCACCTTTTGTATCAAGCGCCTCCTTCTAGTTCTTTTTGGAGTAGTAGCACTATTTTTTTTCTCTGAAAACAAATGATCATTTGTCGCTGATTCCTATTTTTTTAATTCTTATTTATTACAGACATTACACATAGCTTAACATTTATAAATGTACACCTTATCATGAATGCCATATAAATTTCTAATGCCCATAATATATGGACAAGCCCCTCTCCATACAATATTATTACGATACATATGATGATGTTTTGCATTGCTATACTTTCATCAATAGGCTCAGGTTCCAAATTACTTCTTTGTCCACCCGGAGCACAGTTTTGGATGTTGATGGCATGGTGTTGCACTCATCTGAAAATATAAACAAATGTTGACATCATGTCCATATCTTATGACCAGAAGCACTATTTAAACAATCACTAATTAATATAAACCTTAAGTACTAGTAGGTCAATTAGGAATTGTGTAGTTAACACAACAATGTTTTACCAATAGTGCCAGTGTTAGTCATTACACATAGCTTAACATTTATAAATGTCCACCGTAACATGAATGAATGCCATATAAATTCAAAATGCCCATAATATATGGATACTTACTATCAATAGGCTTAGGTTCCATATTACTTCTTTGTTCCATTCGGGGCACAGTTTTGGATGTTGATGGCATGGTCTCATCTGAAAATATAAACAAATGTTGACATCATCAGGACTGTTTCCACTGCCACTGGAAACGTCAACTCATCCCTCGGGGGGTGGCCACGATCCTAACTACTCGACGGGGAGTAGTGGATGTGGGCAGCCCCAGTCCAGTCCGGTGTTGGTAGTCAGTGCCCACCGGTGAGTTGGCCCAGCAGAGATGCCAAGCCATTCAAGTTCTGCTTGAAGCAAATTCCGAAAATGCGAGGGTTAATCGCTGGAAGGACACTGGAAGAAGGTTTGTTATTTCACATGGGTCACATTCGATTACCGAGAATAAATGATTACTGGCGCCGCGATATTTTATTCAACTTTTTTTCATTTAGACGTTTTATGAGCCGGGATCATCATCATCAACAGCCTATATACGTCCCAATGCTGGGCACAGGCCTCCCCTCATTCAACCGGAGGGGGTATGGAGCATACTCCACCACGCTGCTCCACTGCGGGTTGGTGGAGGTGTTTTACGGCTAATAGCCGGGACCAACGGCTTAACGTGCCCTCCGAAGCACGGAATCATCTTAGTTTTTCGGACAATCAGGTGATTCAAGCCTGAAAAGTCCTTACCAAACAAAGGACAGTCTCACAAAGTGATTTCGACAATGTCCCCATCGGGAATCGAACCCGGACCTCCAGATCGTGAGCCTAACGCTCTAACCACTAGACCACGGAGGCTGTTATGAGCCGGGATAGATTTTTATTAATACTTAGGAATTTGTGTTTTTCATTTTTTTTTATTTTTTTTTCGTCTCCTGGTAATAGTAGTCAAAATTCTATAATTCGTTTCACTAAACCTATCATTGATTTTTTTAATAATTTGATGACTCCGGGGTGAAATTTGACCATTGACGAAACTTTAGTATTATGGCGAGGACGTCTTTCAATCAAGCAGCACATCAAGGGCAAACGGCATAAGTTCGATATCAAATTGTATGTGCTGGCTGATTCAAAAGGCACTTGCCAGAAAATTATCATGTACACTGGGGCTGCGGATCCAGTAGTGGGTGGTAGAGGCCATACAGACAAAGTAGTGAAGTCATTGATGGAAAAATATTTCGATCAAGGGTATTCGCTATATATGGATAACTTCTATAACACTGCACAACAGCATTTCTGATGATTGGGTTCCGATACATGATATAAAGTCAATTTTTAAAGACAATTTAAAATCTGTGACTAAAATTTCTCTATCAGCTCTAGTTAAAAAATATGGCATATGGGTCCTTTAACAATAAAACACAATATTTTAAAGATGATCCTACTTTATTTCGTAATTAATTTGAAAAAACTTTAATTTTTTGGACTTCCTTGCTGAAGATGAAGCCAGAGAGGCGTTCTGGATGCTCCAACAATAGTCAGCCATCATGTGCGCGTTTCAGTAGCCTTGATAGCGTTCCTCCATCGTACGAAGGTCCTGGTGGAATCGTTCGCCCTGTTCTTCACTTAGATCCCCAAGATTGGCAGGAAAATAGTCCAGGTGGTTGTGAAGAAAGTGTAACTTGATGCTCATGTTACATCCAAGCCTTTGAAAGTTAGTCATTAATTGTTCAATATGTTGAGAGTAATCTGAACTTTTCTTGTTTCCTAAAAAATTTTGGACAACCCAAACAAACTCATTTCATGCGTTTTTCTCATTTTCTGTCATAATATCCGTAAAATTTGAGTCATTTATTAATGATCTTATCTGAGACCGATCAAAATTGCCTGGTTTTATCTTCTCTGCACTCGATTTCGCCTCAAAATCCATTGGCTCCTGTGGTGAAGCATCAGCTTGAGGTTCAGGTGGCATCTTAGGGCTCAAGATACGTCTACACGCCGTCCGAATACATGGATATTCCCATTTTTTATGATTTTTTCGGTTAATGCCAGTTATGTTCACCAAACAAAAATAGCAGTCGTCCAAGTGGTTTACGGGTTTGTCCCAGATTATAGCACTTTCGTACCTAAATCTGTTTCTTTTCTTATTTGTCCACAAACGTATAAACTCAACGCACGTTTTACATACCTTTTGCGGAATCCAAGGCTTTTTTTTTAATTCATAGGGTGTCCAAAGTAATTTTTCTAAGCCTCATTAACGAACGCTGTCACATTTAAACGGTATTCTTTAAACATAATACTCTCCGCAAATAAAGCAAAAATGATTTGGATCATTTAATCACACTCGACTTGATGATGCCATTTCAAATTGTATTAAAATATTAATATTTTTTTTATTGTGTGCAAATTAAGACTGAAACTTAGCGAATTTTGAGTGAACGCTATAAATCGTAAACAAGAGCTGTTACAAAAAAATGAGGGTATATTTAGAATCAGCGACATCAAATTAACAAACATCATGCATCAAAAGTCAATCATCAGGCAAAAATTGCAATTTTGTTGTCCAGTGTAATTAGTGTTAAGTATGCCGAATAAATATTTTCTTTCTTTTCTTTCTTTCTTTCTTTCTATAATAGTGTAGGTCTTGCTGAATATCTCCTTGCTCGTAAAACGTACTGTACTGGTACTTTGAGAGCCAGGAGATTACGCAATCCACCTCATATTAAAGCACGAGTGGCGAGGGGTAGCTGTGTTTATAAATTTAATAGACGCGGGGTGTGCGTTGCAAATTTTAACGATAAGCGAACAGTTTTATCCATTACGACGCAATATAGCGGATCTTTAGTTGAAATATCAAATAGACGGGGTAATGTTGTAAGGAAACCAGAGATGGTTGTATATTACAACAAGAATATGAAAGGAGTCGATTTCAAAGATCAACTCCTTTCATATATTATACATGTTGCCCCAAGACCAAGGTGGTATAAGAAAATTGTTGTGCACATTTTTCAAGTGATGGTGTTAAACGCATTTTTATTGTATAAGATAAACAACCCATGTGCAACTTTCTATATACAGGGTGTTAGTGATATCGTAACGAATATTGAGGGAGATGATTCAGACCATGATTTTGTGTTGATATCAAGTAGAATTTTCCGTCGCAATATTCATGTTTTTTTTTAGTTTTTTTAATTATTTTTAATTCTATACTTTTGCGATGAAAAATCCACTTGATATTAACTCAGAATAATCAGCTGAATCATCCCCCTCAGTATTCGTTACGATGTCACTTACACCCCGCACAAGTACATACTGTAGCCATACAAGTCGGTATGGGTGTTAGTGACACCGTAACGAATATTGAGGGGATGATTCAGACCATGCTGCTTGAAATTATTATTTTTTAAGTTATTTACTGTTCCATACGCATTCAGGATGCTGGTGGGGCTGCCGTGGCGCTGCAGCGCGTCGGGGATGTTCGCGGATGCGCGGGTCGATGGTTTCGCCGCCATTATCAGGAAGTGGTGCGCGTCCCTACTAGCGCGCGTCCGGGGCACCACCAGCACTATCCTGAGTGTGTTCGCAGACAGGTGGGACTCTTCACTGCTGCGCAGGTGGATGAAGCTCCATACCGACTGACAGACTGACTGACAGGACTGATTTGTGCATTATTTTTAGTTACTAACATTAGAGAGTAAGAAAACTGTTACTAACAAACTATGGACAAATGTCTGAAAATAAAATAAATAATAATAATAATACTTTTGCGACGGAAAATTCCACTTCATATCATCTCAGAATCATGGTCTCAATCATCCCTGAAAGTTTTCGTTACGATGTCACTAACATCCTGTATAGCTTTCGAATTGATATTGTAAAACGTCTTTTGAATAAATCGTATGAAGTTAATGACCGAAACTGACAACAGACGTATCCGCATAAATTACATTATGATACATACGTCAATTTTAAGCAGAAATCTAAAACAACCGTCTGTTGTCGAAGCCACTCTTGTATTTCAGCTTTTCTATTGGCTGATGTCGGTGTTCGGTTTAGTTGCTGTGAGTGGTAGCTGGCGTTGTCCAATATTATCACCGATGGTTCTTCTATGCTCAGCAGCAATTTTGTAAACCACTCAGTAAAGCCTTATTATTAAAGCCTTCAGCATTCATTTCTGTATGGTAATCTTCGTTTTTTGATTTAACTGCCCGGAATACCCACTTCGCTTCGGGGATAAAGCCATATTTCGCGCAGCCAGCATGACTAACTGAAAGGAAATAATAAAAATTACCATCATACCTCTACATTGAGTCAATTATTACAAAACAGAACGAATTAATAATAAAAAATAACAACATACAAATGAGTCTGCTTCCCTTTCCGATTTTGTTATTCAAGCCACCTTCACCGTTTTTATCGACCCAGAAACGTTTGCGGCTGTGATTCTGGTTCACCTAAGTCTCTTCCAGATAAATTCTTGGGCAAATGTCTACAGTATCTTTTAATTGCTTGAGTTTTCTTAGAAACTGTAGTCGAGCACAAACGATGTCTCTCCTTTCCATAAATTCTAACGTCCGTCCGGGGCAACCTTATATTTCTAGACAAGGCTTACAAGTATTCTACGCGTAGATGTTAAAGAACACTGAAACCCGTCAATTTTCTCCTGTTCTTGACTCAAAACACTAGCCGTGGAGGGATACTCGCCATTGGAGTAACAATGATGATGCCACAATTTGTTTTATAACACTTTTATTGAATTCATCTAAGTCAGTCACTGGAGAAGGCTTGCAGATAGTTTCTCGTGGATAGTTTGGCACTCCATTTTTACACTCGTTTTTAATAGTCTCAACCGTTCCCAAGCTCACATTAGACATTGCTGCAGTAAGGTCACGAGGGCGAAAAAAATTAATACTTAAGTTTTTAATTTTTCCGGATTTTCTTACACTTCAGTCAGAAATTCTAAAACATTGTTGATAACAATACGTGCTTGAAGGGCAATATTGTTGCCAACAGGTAAAACATTACGCAATTATAATACATTTGCCCTCTGAATGTCCAAAGGACATCAGAAACAGGAGTATAAGACGTCGATGCGCTTTATGTTGGCGAAAGAATCAGCTTCGCAAAATGGTCCATTTTTATTGTAAAAAAGCGGCCAAGTGCGAGTCGGACTCGCCCATGAAGGGTTCCGTAACAGCAAGTAACATAATATAAAAGTTTTTTTTTAGTTCGTAGTAACTTTTGATATTTTAACTTTGAAAGTAAATTACGGTTTACGATTTATGATGTATTAAAAAAAACTACTTACTAGATCTGGTTCAAACCAATTTTCGTTGGTAGTTTGCATGCTAATCTACATCATATAGTATTTTTCTTAGTTTTATTCTCCTCTTATTTTAGAAGTTACAGGGGGGGGGGGGACACATTTGTCGTGATCGCATGTATACTTTTCAAGGGAAGGTGATGTAACTTTTATAATAGAATAAATTTAGGGTATAACATGCGTCACGATACAACGAAATATGGATGCCTGAATCTTACCATTATCTGCCTGCTTATGTTTTTACTCGCTCAGTAGGGGTCGTCAAGCCACACTCGCGGAACTTTAGCGCACCACCTGTAGTTGAAAATGATATTATGACACCACTGTTGCCACTGAGTAATTTGAGACCAACTTAGGGAATTGTTAGAGTAAAAGGGAACATATGTTGATAACAATACATATGAGGTGGTAAGATAATTCATTGTCGAAACTGGTAGTCGGTCAGTAGCGTCTCATTTACTAGATTTAGAAAGTTCTCAGCAAGTGTAGCATTCGGGAAGTCTCATAGCATAAACTATTACCGGAGTCCGGGGTGATTCAACTGTTTCCGGAGATCGGGGTGATTCAACTCTTGCCGAATATACCAGGCAATTCATATGTTCCGGAGTCCGGGGTGATACAACTATTTCCGGAGACCGGGGTGATTCAACTCTTGCCGGATTTACCAGGCTATTCATATGTTCCGGAGTCCGGGGTGATACAACTATTTCCGGAGACCGGGGTGATTCAACTCTTGCCGGATTTACCAGGCTATTCATATGTTCCGGAGTCCGGGGTGATACAACTATTTCCGGAGACCGGGGTGATTCAACTCTTGCCGGATTTACCAGGCTATTCATATGTTCCGGAGTCCGGGGTGATACAACTATTTCCGGAGACCGGGGTGATTCAACTCTTGCCGGATTTACCAGGCTATTCATATGTTCCGGAGTCCGGGGTGATACAACTATTTCCGGAGACCGGGGTGATATAACTCATGCTGGATAAACCAGACCATTCAACTATTACCGGAGTCCGGGGTGATACAACTCATGCTGGATAAACCAGGCCATTCATCTATTACCGGAGTCCGGGGTGATACAACTCATGCTGGATAAACCAGGCCATTCATCTATTACCGGAGTCCGGGGCGATACAACTGTTACTTGACGATTGGGGGCAAGCCAAGGATATTACCTCTTTACATTGATATTATAGATGGAAAGAAAGAAATGTTCATTATATAGGGATGCCACAGCAACAAGTATAAAACCAAACCCGGAATAACACATAACTTACTATCTGAACACGTAATAAAACATTTACACAAGAGAGTACAAATAGACAGTAGACACTAAGTAACAATTTGTACATGAACTGCTAGTCAACAATGGCGGTAGCGTCCCTTATAATTGAGCGTATGGACCGGTCAACAATGGCGGTGGCGTCCTTTGTAAAAGGGCCTCATTCCACTACTTAGAAATTATTATTCTAGGAAACAAAGTATACTTAGCTTTAGGGAAACCAGCCCATGTGATTTCCTACTCCGTGGGATGCACCTGAACTATAACACCGGTACGTGTGTAACCAACGAACGGAAGTATGGAACTGAAAATGACGCTAAAGTTCGTTGACCATAAACGATATCTGTTTTACTCACCATAGATACGCTACTTCCAGATAGGGTTGCCAGCGGTGAATATTCGTTGACTAACGTCATCGCGGTGCTCGGCACTCGCGACAACATTTTACCACTTTGGAAGTGTCTCTCGCGCAAACTATTCAGTTTAGAAAAAAATGATATTAGAAACCTCAATACCATTTTGGAAGATCTATCCATAGATACCCCACACATATGGATTTGATGAAAAAAACATTTCTGAGTTTCAGTTCTTGTTCTTTTTTCATAACTATGTAGTTATGAAACTTTGGTTACGAACGTAGACGAAGGGTGTATGGGGACCCCCAAAATTTATTGTTTTTTTTTCTATCATTGCGTAAAAATCTTAATGCGGTTTACAGAATACACATATTTTTCAAGTTTCAACAGTATAGCTGTTATAGTTTCGGATGTTCTTTTTTCATTATTAGTTATGAAACTTTGGTTACGAACATGGACGAAGGGTGTACGAGGACCCATAAAATTTATTGTTTTTTTTTTTCTATCATTGCGTAAAAATCTTAATGCGGTTCACAGAATACACATATTTATCAAGTTTCAACAGTATAGCTATATTATAGCTGGCTGGCACATACGGACGGACGGACAGACAGACGGACGGACAGACATGACGAATCTATAAGGGTTCCGTTTTTTGCCATTAGGCTACGGAACCCTAAAAATGCCCTCAGCAGCCTGGATTATGTTTAATTGTGTTTTGCAGAATTTCATTATTATAAAGAAGAGTACCTAATATTTCTTTTAAGACATTTTCAAAAATTTAATTACATTTGTTTTTTTTATCTTGTTGATTTTTTGATATGCGTTTAAGACCTCTACCTCCTCCGGTTGATTGACGGGAGGCCTGTGCCTAGCAGTGGAACTTAGGCTGTTTATGTCAGTATTTTCAACTTTTTTCGTGAATTTATGTATGTATGTAATGAAATACCATAGTCTGCTTACCCCGGCGAGAAATAGGCGTGAGTTTATGTATGTATGTGTTCTTTTGAATTAGCTGTTTAATTTTTTTCATTTAATGTTTACTCATACTCACTACTTTGTCTTGTTCAGCAGTGGTGGATTGATTTAATTTGTTTTAGAGATATAAGTATTTTTTTTTCTGGTAATTGTTTTGTACTCTGACTGA
Organism: Pectinophora gossypiella; assembly: GCF_024362695.1. Taxonomy (NCBI): domain Eukaryota; kingdom Metazoa; phylum Arthropoda; class Insecta; order Lepidoptera; family Gelechiidae; genus Pectinophora; species Pectinophora gossypiella. The sequence continues at coordinate 1,974,520 of NC_065422.1, forward strand.
TACTATATACATTTCATTTTCAGGTACCACGCCGGTATTTCATCAAGCTGTTAGATTTAGTTTAAATTAAGAATTAATGTCATTGTTGTACTTAATACATATACATTTTATCCAAGTCTGATTTAATTTTTCATTGTAAATGTGAGGGACACGGGTTTATCTTAAGATGCATCTAAGCGTCCTTTACACAAACTGTAGGGTGATTACAACTCGCGGTTTATTTACTTTTTACAAATATTTCTATACAGTTCACTGTTAACAAGTTCGCTTATTATTAAAATTCACAGTTCACCACTATTAAATGCACTCGCCGTAATAAAAACTGTTCGCAAAAGTTCACACGAAATAATTAAATTAACTCGCTCACTCACTTACTTACTCAAAAGTTCAATAGTATCACAACACTGCGCGGATAGCAGCGGTATATTCTTCGGTTCACTGAAATGATAACGCGAGCTTTTAACACGAAATATCTTACTATTATATCACAAAATTACGCTATGCAGTATTTCACGGGTCACTGACACTGTAGGTACGGTATTCACTTTTCGGAGAAATCACCCCTATTTACTGCACTGTAAGAATAACACGGTAGGTAAGTACCTACCGTGTTACTTTCCGTGCATTCGTAAGTACGAATGGACGGAAAATAGGCGGATCAGAAATTCACTTTAAAACCGAGCACTGAACTATAAACACATACTACTTCACTGTAAAACTGCACTGGAACTCCCTAACTATTCTTCTTGCTCCGAACTGTTTCGACATCTTCTCGGAAGTAAACTCATAAAAAAATCATAGTTCTGATTTATGAAACAAATTTGGTCCACAGCATCTGCTTGTAGCCGGCTCCTTCTAGAAGACAATACATATCCTGATTTGGAGAACATCCTCTCTGACGGTACAGATGTCGCTGGTATGGCTAAATACGCGTTATTGCATTTAAGGGCGCCAAGTGTTTGTTGCTGGACCAAAAAGCTCCAGCTCTACTGCCTTTTGTGATCTCGGTTTCATCCCTTTTGGATTTGTTTCTATGAACATTCGCAAAATATTCATTGCAGAAGCGGTTGTATTAGTATTGGGTCTTCTTTATTTTAAGAAATCCAGCAGTCCAGTTTTTTTCTGTTCTGTGCTATTAGTCGTACCTCGCTGCTCCAAAATTGACGACACAGAGTTATCGGCAGAATCTTTTAAGTCATGGGATAATCCTTTCTTACTAATTCTTTCGCCGACAGCATGTTGCCTGGATGACGAAATCCTGTTCTTAATTCTGGATGTAAATACATATGTAGATATTTGGGACACAGTTCTTGTCTCATATTGCAGGAGTCTGTTACTTATGTTTCGACTCACTGATGATGTTGTTAGGGAAATTTCTATAGTGTTCAGTTTTTCAAATAATTCATATATTATCGGTATTACTAGGGAACTAGTCGGATACTGATCAGCACTGACAAGTTTTGTGACTTCCTCGAATATTTCCAATATATTAATAATTTCTCTACCTGCTTCTTCTTCGGTAGCAGTTAAGTGGGTTGGTGCCTGAACCAATTTCCTACTCACCAATGCGAGAACGTCACTCAAATGTAGTATTCTCTTCATCATGTAGAATGTGCTGTTCCATCGTGTAGATACTTCTTGTATCAACTTCAAAGGAGTAGAATCGGGGTTTCTTTCGATCTGGGCTAATTTAAGACCTCGCCACCCTACAGATGATTTCTTAAAGAATTTTACAATAGCTTTACATTTGTTAGTGAGATCCTCCACCTGAGTAAGCTCCATTGAATCGTCTAAAGTTAAGCGTATGGGCAAAACACGGCATATGTCGTATTCCCATCAAATCGCACATCTTTACCATGTTAGTACCATTATCACTGACAATAGCAGGATGATAAAGTTCAGGCATTAGGTCATACCTGATCTTCTGTCTACTTGGTAGTTTATAACTTGGATTCAAAGCCTCAACTAACTTACTAAAACCTTTGTCTTCAACAATAGAGTACAGCTGAAAATCCGTGGCGATCATTAAAGTTAAATATTTGTCAATTTTATTTTTGTTACTTGCTGCGGACATTTTTAGAGTAGTGTGAAAAATGGGGCGCGGTTTCTCTATTAGTTTTTCTTGTGTTGTATCAGTAGACGTTTCTTGTGCCTGTATGTTACCTGGGGCCTGTTTAATAAAACTTACAATTGTAAATTACAATGACAATTTAATGTACATTACGGAGTGTGTGATCACGAATATTTTGCAGTTTCATATTAGCTACGTGATGAACACCAAATTGTCGTTGTAATTTACAATTGTAAGTTTTATTAAACAGGCCCCTGACTGATGAACCACTTCGCCTCGATCCATCTCTACTGTAGCTTCAGGATGGTTTCTATTAATATGTGCCAACATTTTTGAAGTTCCTCCACCAACTTTGATAACTTTAGAGCATAGGTTACACTTTGCACTAACATTATCGATCTTCTCAAAGCGATTACGCGTAATAGATTTGCCTTTTGCTGCTGGCTGTTTTTTGAGCGATAGTAAATTTTCTATTATAGATAATTTAAAATCGTACAAAATCATTTTACTTCGGCCCGAAAATATTATAGAGCGTAAAAGAATTATATAACATCTTCTGGAATATATGGACGGCCAGATTTTTATAACATAACATAAACAGCCTATATACGTCCCACTGCTGGGCACAGGCCTCAATCAACCGGAGGGGGTATGGAGCATACTTCATCACGCTGCTCCAATGCGGGTTGGTGGAGGTATTTTTACGGCTAATAGCCGGGACCAACGGCTTAACGTGCCCTCCGAAACACGGAATCATCTTACTTTTTCGGACAATCAGGTGATTCAAGCCTGAAAAGTCCTTACAAACAAAGGACAGTCTCACAAAGTGATTTCGACAATGTCCCCATTGTCCTGAATCGAACCCGGACCTCCAGATCGTGAGCCTAACTCTCTAAACACTAGGAGGCTGTTACCATCTTTTAAACATTTCCTTTCACAGGAAGAATACGCTAACATTTGGTCTTGATGGTCTATGCCCCGCATGTATTGTTTGTTTGTTTGTTTGTATACTCTTTATTGCTTTGGAATACAAAGAAAATTTACATATAATTTATCATTAGATAAAGCATAGGCGAGATTATCCCTAATTGGGATTTCTTCCAGCTAACCTTGGACAGCCTGAAAGAAACTCAGTGGGCCGGTATTATCACGCAATAAATGAGCTAATATCTATGAAAAAGCAAGTAAACTAAATGTATACTTATTACTAATATTACTAAATACGTATATAGACTACTTATTGATAATTACATAAATAAGTATATTACAAGATAAGTATATACATATATAAAACAGATATAATATAATATATAGTATAGTTTAGCTCAAAGTCAATGTTCCAGAAAATACTTCTTCAATAGAGCTTTAAAGGCAGTAATTGAGGGAGCCTGCCGCACAGTGTCAGGCAGCAAATTCCAGCTACGAGCAGCCATGACCGCGAACGATTTGTCATACGACCTGGAGCTACGTGATGGAACGTGCAGATCCAGCTCATTCCGTGGCCGCAGCCGAGCATCAGCCACCATACGAAATCTGAACAACTCCCGGAGGTATCCAGGGGATGTCGGATTATACAGACAATTCCAGAGAAGACATAGGATGTGGCATTCTCTTCGCTGACGGATCGACAACCAGTTCAACCTTCTCCTATACTCAGACACGTGGTCAAATTTCCTTAGGCCGAACACATACCGGATCCCCAAATTCTGCAGCCTTTCAAGTTTGCTTGTATTTATAGTAATTTCTGACGATTTCTGGTTTTTAGAAGGGGTCCGGATTATAAAATCGTAAGTAAAAACATCGATGGTCGTAACATCGAACACTTTGCATCGAAAGGTCACTACAGAGAACGTGCTTAGTATCGAAGGTACGATTTTATAATCCGGACCCTTTTAGAAGACTGCACCAAATTTTGGTGTCACTTCTACCATTTTTGAGTCGAATTCTGTGGAGAGGACTAAAACATCTCTCCTATCTCTCCACTTCTTTGTCTCTACCTTTTTCAATTTCTTGCTAGTGACAGCTGCTGAGGTCCCTTTTCGATTTGCACGAAGTGTTCCAGTGCAGTGCGTTTTCATGTTTATCTATTTTTTGGCCAAATTATAATAAAATTGCAATAGAATTGTAATAATTGTCTATGTATAGAGAGTGTCCAGCATTGAAGTAATCTGTAAGTAGTTCCATGACATGACTAATTTTTCCGTGTGATTCGTGCCACCTACAATAGGATCTCCTGCTCCACCGCGCCGTAAACAATTATCAAATTCAAAAATATCTTTATTCAGTAGGTAACATAGTTGTTGTTGGCAACACAAGTATAAAAATAGTTAGTATTTTTGCAAAAAATATTTTTAAAAACTTTGACAAGACAGACAAACAAGAAACTTCTTTCTTTTCTATTTAAAAAACAAAGGACCATAGTCTAAACATCGTAAAATGTAAAAAGGTTACACCTTAACAGAGTCTACTCCGAGGGTGGGGGCCTCAGAACAATAACTAAAGCATAGAAGGAAGGCTAAAATAAGAATTCAGAAACTATAAACCGGCTCTCTTCTAGCTTACGACACAAACTATGAGTGAGAAAAGGACAAATGATTCGCTCTTTGCTTCATTTTTTCCGAGGTTGTCACAACATGAAATGTCATTTGGACCTATTGGACTCATTTTAACTCGGCCAAATACATAGTAACATACATAAGAAGGTTTTACTTATATTTACCGAACTATTTGACACGGTCGCGTGAACTTTGTTTACGAGTGTCTTGTGTTCAGATTGTTTTAAGTGATAATTTAACAATATTTTTCCAAATAAATGGAAAGAAACATTTATTTATATCAAATAATTGAGTGTCTCGACTCTGTGACATTATGTCTTGTGTGGTATGGGGCTGCAGCTCACATTCAGGAAGAAAAGAAAATAGCCAACAACTTCTGTCGTTTCATAGGTAAGTTTTTTGTAATTTTCTAGTGAAATGTGTACTGCTGAACAATTTTAGGAAAGTAATATGTTTTGCTGAATAGATTTGTAGCATAAAATATTTGAGATATCCATTATATTTTACGTTTCATCGATGAATACGGAATTGATTTGAGGTTATGTTGATTGTCCATAGTGATGTACTAAAATTATCGATAATTTTAATTTTTAGATTTCCTGTAGACGATAACAAAGAGAAAGAATGGATAATTCGCATTAATAGACGAAATTGGATTCCAAATAAGTACAGCCGTATTTGCTCGAAACATTTTACTGCGGATTCATTTATGTGTGTTCCTAATTCGAAGTGGAGACGTCTTCGAGACGATGCTATTCCTACATTGAACATTATAGATCAGACAGATGAAATGGTAATTACGGCCGAGCACCACACACCCGAAGTCTCGACGGCAAAAGGGACAAAATTGTGGGTCCGCGTTAAATTCCCATATTTCGCCAGTTTTTGGCTAGCGGCCCACTCGGCAGCCGGCCCTGCGGTTCGAGTAGTACGGGGCAGGTGCGTTGCTGCAAACCTGCAAGCGCAGGTCGCGTCCCACAATAAAGCACGCCCCCTCTCCTAGGGTATGAGCGTGAGCCCATCGGGCCTCTTACCGTCTGTGCGGCTTAGACCCGGCGGTTCCAATTTGCACGGCACGGCGATCAACACCAGTGCACGGCGGATGACATCATAAATAAATTCGAATATTACAAAATACTTACCGATGAAACGATAACAGTTGGCTATTTTCTTTCCTTCCTGAATGTGAGCTGCAGCTCCAAACTAATATAAACCAGACAATATAATCCAAAAATGGTTAGATACTTACCTATCAGAGACAGAGTCTCCTTTCATCAAGAAGAAGATAATTGCATCCTACAAAAAGAAATCTTGTAAAAAAAAATTATCGACATTAATTGTAAGTAAATTTAATTTTATCGACATATTACTAAAGTGAAACCCAACACTAGGCAATGAAAAACTTGTGACAACCTACGAAATTACGAAACAATTTTTGTATATGCGTCTTTGTCTAACATTACGCCGGTTCCGTAAGATAAAGTAGAGCAGAATTATAGAGTTCTGTTGCTATTTTAGCCTTCCTTCTATGCTTTAGTTATTGTTCTGAGGTGGGGGCTTAGGTTTCATCATCATCACCTTTCATCATTTCATTAATTATCAAGAAAAAAGATACGTAAGACATGGCTGTATGGGCATAGTTCCCTTTGCCTTACCCTTCGGGGAAAAGAAAACCAAAACAAAAAAAGTGACATTTGTTTACGTCGTTGTTGGCTAATTGTGAGGTTATGTGCTAGTAAAATTATTTTTTAATACTGTAGAATGCCACTTGTGAGGCTATTGAAAGTTGTTAAATGTTTATATAAAGAGTAGCTCTTTGTCTAGAATAAATGTCGTTTGTTACTCTCACGTATTTCACAATGTTTTTTCTGTGTTTCATGTAAGTTTTATTATATCAGATGTTTTCATTTATTTATTGTAATTCAAGAAATAATTTTATTTATTAGTGATGTTCTACACAATGTACACACTAGAACTAGTGTTATTACTTATTTTCATACGGAATCCTATTTTGTGGAGTTAGTACTGGGAATGGGCTGGTAGCCACTACTGTGCAATTCCTTATTATTAATTATCTATAGTGGCTTCAGTTGCCGGTTTTATAAGTTCTATGTATAATAAAACTTACCTCAGTTAAATTGTACCACATATATTTTCTCCTCAATAGTATAATTAAAGTCAACAGCCTAGACCAAGTAAATGTTTTTTTTTCTTATCTTCCAATGAGTTTCCTGCCGAACATCCTTTTTACTTTTTTAATCTTATTTTTTAAATCTGCCCAGTGTTGACAAGTTTTCTAAAATATTTTAGGTACTTGTTTAGAGTTGTTCTTACATATATATAATAGATCCATATATGTAATAATATAAACAGTTGGCAATTTTTATATAGGTACAGCTATTTGACAGTAGGTGGTACAGCTATTTGTCAAGTACCTTCTCAATTTTGTCAGTTTACTACCTATAGAACAGATATTTTTTAATTTATCATAGCATGTGGGTTTCATGCCTGGAATGAAAAAACTGAATATGCAACGTATCTTTTGGGTCTGACCATACATGATTACAACATGATTGTACTTATGTTTTTATTTGTATGTTTATGTCCTTTGTATATGTCGTTGTGCAATAAAGTATTATTGATTGATTGATTGATGATTAATTATTAAAAAAATATATAAACTACAACAGTCCACAGACTAAAAAAACATTTATAATTTCAGGTTTCTGGTGGTTCTTCCCCTCATGCTACTAGGAGTTATATTGTTCGGACTGTTTGTGCTCGTGCCTTGTGCATTTATCTTTGCTTCTTGGTATATGCGCATAAAGGAGCGCAAGATGGAGAGAAGGAAACGTGATGGAGCCAACGTAGCTTTCTTTCATCCATACTGTAATGCTGGTGGAGGTGGAGAGAGGGTGCTATGGGTGGCGATCAAAGCTTTACTGGCACGGTAAGAAAATACATTTAGTTTTTTTTACACTTAACTAAAAACATAGATAAATTTCACACAGATTCCCTTAATGGACCGGAGCCACAAGGCTAATAATTGGGTAGTTTCCTAGGTCAAAATAAATTATGAAATTTAAATTACTACAAGTACAAAAACATTTCTGATATTTTTATATTTGAATTTGTGATTATAATTAAGAAAATAATACAATTATTTATATAATAATTGTTATATGATTATATAATTTATACTATATATATTTAACAACATCAAAATATTTCATTGTTTATCTGTGACATCACTGTGTGGGAGAGTGTTGCTATTTTACCTACTGAATAAAGATATTTTTGAATTTGTACATTTTTTATAGAATTTCCATAGTAATTTCTTGTTTTTTATGTTAATAGTAAAAATTACTGATTTGATCGAATGGAAACTACCCAATTTCTTAGTTAGATATTTGAACCTAGTGAACATAAACCAAACCAAATAAAAAAAATATATATAGGGTATGTAGGTATGTACTATTAACATAGTTAACCAGTTGTTTTTGTTACCACAAATTTGATTAAAATCTTATTTTTCGCAGGTATCCTGATACGAACATTTATATCTATACGGTGGAGACCGCAGAACCGCAGTCTATATTGAACAAGGCACAGAACCAATTCAACGTAAAAGTAGCCCCGGAGAGGATCAATTTCATACGGCTATCATTGAAGAAGGGAATTGAGGCTAAAACATACCCATATTTCACGTTGCTTCTGCAGAGCCTAGGGTCTATGGCCTTAGGCCTGGAGGCATTTATGAAATTCAATCCAGGTTTGTACTATCTGCTGTACACATGCAAACGCACGCTTGTAATGTCTAAAAGGGTGGGCAGAGCATATCAGTAGAATATCTGCAGCCACACCTGATTAATCTGAATGGTGATTGATGAACAATCCATAACATGTATTGTCAACAACACCACAATCCTGCACCACTGTGGTGTCTTTTACAATTTTTTTTAGGTAACCACACTACACTAAATTGTATAGAAACAATTTGTTATGTTTTAATTTTTAATAAGTAATGTTAAGTAAAGGAAAGAGGAAGGGGAGGCCTTGCCCCAGCAGTGGGATCTTGTAGGCTAGATTAGATTAGAAGTAATGTTGCTGTGGCAACTTCATAAGGGATTCACAAAACAAAATTAATCATACCGTAACTTCATAACAAAGCAAAATAAAATAACTGTTGGTACCCAATATTACACAACATCTATTCATTATTTTCACCGTATCTTTTTTTAACCAAATTTGCAATGTTTGCAATTTGTGAAAAAACATGTTTTCAAGCGTTCTCCTCTCCAAAAAAAACATCTGCGATCATAACAGGGAAGTACTGATGACGTGTGTGTGACGCAATTGAATGAATCATGTTTCATTCATGTGTTTGAGTAGATTCATTTTTTTCAATGTCGGTTCAGGGCGTCATCTGAGAATTAATCGAATTTATCGATTTTAGTGGGCCGATAGGAGCGCGCATTGAGGGAAACAGGTTATCCTTGTGAATATGAAATCAGAATAATGCAGAACACGACAGAGGCTTTTTTAACGCGATTTTCTTTCGTTTTCAGATATATACATAGAGACGACGGGATTTGCGTTCACACTGCCCATATTCAGGTATCTGGCGCAGTGTCCGGTCGGTTGCTACGTTCATTACCCTACAATTACCACTGCTATGATGCGGCGTATCAAGCACAGAGTGGTCGCGTACAACAACTCTAGTCTTATCGCTAGGAATCCGCTCTTTACGTGGCTCAAATTGCTGTACTACAAGGTTTTTGGGTGGGTAAGTGTGAACACTTCTGTTAGATAATAATAATAGCATAACGTAACATAACATAACATGAGGCAAGATGATTGGACACCTAATAAGACACGACGAATTTATTAAAAACATCATAGAAGGAAATCTAGAAGGAAAGAGAGGAAGGGGAAGACCAAGAAGATCTTACATGGAACAGATTAAAGAAAAGGTTAACGTCGTGTCTTATAGGGAAGTCAAGGAATTGATAGACTGGAATGGAAAATGCTACACCGACAAGAGCGTGACTCTTAAATTGATGATGATGATGTAACATGATCATGTAACATAACATGCCCAGCTATAAATAAATAAATAAAATTGTTTATTTCGGATCAAAAAATTACATCCATATTATGTTAGTAAGATGTGACTTATGAAACTATTGTTAGTAACGAAAATTATATTTTGCACGCATTCATGACCATCACGTGAACGGGTAATTTCCCGTGATCGTCACCCTACGCACAAAACATCTCCAAAGCGGCGATGTGTATCGATCAGCTATGTATAAGCCCCATGTAATTAGGGGACTAGACCATTGTCATTCACTCAGTCACCAGACACAACACCTGTAAACCATAATGATACAAATTATCAATGATCCAAACATGAATACAAACTCAAAGTCGAATTCCGTGGTTTAGAGTTCGCGACGGGATTCGAACCAGGGAAAGGGCTATCACGGATTTACGGAGAAAAATTAACCACTTAAAACTGAGACTCCACCATACTAGAAATTTTCCTAACATAATGATCGCAATCCGGGTGACAGTGGCGAGCGATTGGTACTACCGCCGTAAAAACACCTCCAACCAACCCACAGTGGAGCAACGTGGTGGAGTATGCTCCATATCCCTCCGTTGATTGAGTGTAGGCCTGTGCCCAGCTGTGGGACGTATGTACTTATGTATTATATATGTATACGGGGTGATAGTGACATCGTAACGAATATTCAAGGGGGATGATTGAGACCATGATTCTGAGTTAATATCAAGTGGAATTTCATCATCATCATCATTAACAGCCTATATACGTCCCACTGCTGGGCACAGGCCACCCCTCAATCAACCGGAGGGGGTATGGAGCATACTCCACCACGCTGCTCCAATGCGGGTTGGTGGAGGTGTTTTTACGGCTAATAACAGGGACCAACGGCATAACGTGCCCTCCGAAGCACGGAATCATCTTACTTTTTCGGACAATCAGGTGATTCAAGCCTGAAAAGTCCTTACCAAACAAAGGACAGTCCCACAAAGTGATTTCGACAATGTCCCCATCGGGAACCGAACCCGGACCTCCAGATCGTGAGCCCAACGCTCCAACCACCAGACCACGGAGGCTGTCAAGTGGAATTTACCGTCGCAAAATTCATGGTTTTTTTTAGTTTTTCTAAATTATTTTCAATTCTATACTTTTGCGATGGAAAATTCCACTTGATATTAACTCAGAATCATGGCCTGAGTCATCCTTCCAAATTTTCGTTATGATGTGACCAACACTAACTGTATACTATAAGTGTAATTGATTTGTTGCAGTTGTACGGCATGGCAGGGTGCTGCGCTGACGTGGTGATGGTGAACGGAACGTGGACGGAGGACCACATCAACGAGCTGTGGGATATACCCTTCCACACCGTCCGGGTCTACCCCCCCTGCGAGGTAAACACATTTTTTGTATAGCACTCAAATTCAAAGATATCTTTATTCAGTAGGTAACATAGTAACACTTTGTTACATAACGAACATAACGATTCGTCAATTTTTACATAACGAACGTCTCATTCGCCTAAAACTACTGCAGCTTCTCACAACCTGTATAGCCGGGGAAAAGAAGCTGCAAGAAAAACCTCGTCACAGAGACCTAGACGTTCTTTAAAAAAAAAAAATACAATTGAGTAATTCAGCTGCGTAATATCAGTTCTCAGACAGTTAATCCCATGCATTCATATCTTCTAAATAATCACTAACCTTATAATGACCTTTTTTGCAAAGTTTTTGTTTAACTACTGTCTTAAAACAGTTGAAAGGCAAATTCTGGATGTCAATTGGAATTGGAGTTATTGTCTATTTTATAAAATGTGTATTTTTTTGACTGCTAATAAAAAGTTACCTACTTGTAAAAAAAAAATTGGAATCTTATTCGTATTACTAAAACGAGTGGTCTAATAGGTTTCAGAACTAAAGCAGTTGCGATCGCTAGTAAGAGAGACAGACCCGATCCGGATCCTGTCGGTGGCGCAGTTCCGCCCCGAGAAGGACCACCCCCTGATGCTGCAGGCCATGTACGAACTCCGGAACCTGCTCGTTAAGAACGAGATGCTTTGGCATAAGGTAACATACTAATATAATCACTGCCCCCGGTACCAATCCTGCCGATACTTTTCAGTCAGTTACGTTTGTGGATAGGGGACCATACCTAGCAGCACAACGATAGATGGGCACAGCTGCCCACATGCAGACAGTCGAAGGATATCATGCCTATGATATCCAAGAGCTTTACTCGTCGAATAGTAGTGGGCAGCATTACGGGTCACTGCCCACTCAACGAACATCTATTTAATTTAGGGATAACGGACAGCCCACTTTGTAGAGGCTGTCTGGATTTCAGAAATAAAAATAAGTATTGTTCGTAAGTGTAACTATTCAAGTTTACACAACATAAGGTACGGTTATAAATTGAAAATCACCTACTATCAAGTCGGTCAGGAAAATTGTTAAAATCATTTCTCATAAGCAATATGTTTGCTAGGGAATGTTGATAAGGTATGTTTGTTTTTTCTTTGACTGTGTTGAGAAAACAACTTATGTAACAAATTGTAACAAATAAAGAACTTTACAAATCAATCAAACCTCATCATCTCTCTAGCATTATCCCGTTTTCCACAGGGCTTATCTAACATGAAGATTTGACAGGTCCAGTTTTTTACAGAAGCAAAGTAAACCTATTGGCTGGTGTACTAACGTTATAATAATAGTTATGGAAGAATCTCTATATGTATATATATACTAACAGCTCAGAAAACTCTAATACCGTGTTTAAGGATATAGCATAAACATTAACGGCCTCTGTGGTTGAGCGTTGGGCTCACGATCCGGAGGCCCCGGGTTCGAATCCCGGTGGGGACATATCACAAAAATCACTTTGTGATCCCTAGTTTGGTTATAACATTACAGGCTGATCACCTGATTGTCCGAAAGTAAGATGATCCGTGCTTCGGAACACGTTAAGCCGTTGGTCCCGGTTACTACTTACTGATGTAAATAAGTAGTCATTATCATGAGTCATGTCAGGGGTCTTTGGCGGCTCAATGACCCTGACACCAGGGTTGATGAGGCTGGTATTCCACCTCACAACCCATACGATAAGCAGACATAAATATTTATACGTGTTCACATGTTCGGGGAAACTAGCAGCGCCAATATATTATTCTTACCGTATGCCGCCTAACGAGTAAGTGCGAGCGACAGTTCGCGCGCTCTTTTACTCCTTAGCGGCTCACAGCCATTTAAGACTAAAGTAACACCCACCCAGGGGGTGAGGTGGGCGGCCGATACGAATTGGTGCGGGGCGGAGAGTCTTCAGTCTATATGTAGACTGATACTGAATGTACTGGAGTAATATACATTTTGACATGTGGGTTGTTCTTCTTTTTTATCGACAATGATCTGTCCTTCGTTCTGCTTCTGATAAGTTATGTTTTAGAATTTTATTTCATGTTTTGATTGTCCAAAAATATAGTTATCTTATTATACTCAAAATACAAGCAAAATACTAATCGGTTCCTCAATTAGTTATTAACGTAGCTTGATCGTTTTTCACAAAATTATGTGACAGAGTGGTAAATTGAAATGCTGTCTCCGATGAAAAGGGCCACTCTGTCACAATATTTTTTGGAATGCGCCTGCAAAGAAAAGTATGTTACCAAGATAAAGAGAACCACTAAATAGTCCTCTACAGACACATCTTTATATGATGTTTTAAAATATTTATTGCCGTTATAATTTTAAAGATGTTAAATCCGATAAATCGAGAAAATGTCTTTTTATTGTCGATAAAAAAGAAGAACGACCCATGTACATTATTTATCTAGACTTTTAATACTTCACTAGTTGTTGAAAGAAAGGACCCTTTTTTTTTATTTTATGACTGGACTCCGCCCCGCACCAATAAGGTGCCAATCAAGACTTGTTACTTTTCCAAAAAGAAAAAAAACTTTATTGCTCACAAACAGACCATGCAAACATTTGTCAAATGTAAACGGCTTTTTCCTCGTTTCCAGATAAAACTGGTTCTAGTTGGTTCGTGCCGCAATGCGGAGGACGAGGAGAGAGTGCAGAATCTGAAGGATTTGGCCAAGCACCTGTCCTTGGAAGACAACGTGGAGTTTGTTGTGAACGCGCCGTACGCGCGGCTGTTGCAGTTGTACCAGACCTCCTCTATAGCGATACATGCCATGTGGAACGAACACTTTGGCATCAGTAAGTATTCTGTTACAATAAAAAAATATAGAGCATAGATGTATTTTTTATATTTTTTTATTGCAAAATTTTCTTAGCTTTGAATGAGGGAGATTTTCCCTAGCTGTTAGATAGACGGCGCTGATCTTGGTAGGTTACTAAGGATCAGAATCTTCCGAGTAGAATGTCCCGAGAATTATACGATTAGTCTTTGTCTCGTGGAAGATTTTTTCTCTATCTTTGGTATCCTGGCAATGGCCCAGTAACGTAGTTGGTTTGCTAACGAATTCTTGAGAACAATTTTTTTTTATTCTAAAGAAGGTAATTCCCATTTAAATTAATTCTTGTTATTGCACCATCCCGCACCTAAATGTAATATCAATACTTCCTGCATCTGGCTACCTGGAAGAAATTGCTGTAGAGCAATAAGGCTGCCAATTGTGCTGTAATATTTCTAGTGTACGTTTTAAAATGTTTCTGTGTACAGTGAATAATAAAAAATATTAGATTTGATAGAAATATGGTGTTAGTAAAACCGTAACGAAAACATTGAGGGATATTTCAGACCATGGTTCAGAGTTGATATCAAGTGGAAATTTCCGTCGCAAAAGTGTGGAACTGTATATTAACTAAACAAAGAACACTAAAATTCTCATGAATTTTCCGACAAGAAATTCCATTTGATATTAACTCAGCGTCATGAGCCCAATCACCCCCTGAGTATTAGTTATGATGTCACTTACACTCTGTACAAGTATGTATACAAGTACACATGGGTGTTAGTGACATTGTAACAAACATTGAGGAGGATGATTGGGCTCATGATTCTGAGTTAATATCATTAGTGAAGAAGATGTTAAAAAGTATAGGCCACAGCACTGAGCTCTGTGGCATATCAAATGGAATTTTTCATAGCAAAAGTATAGAATTAAAAAAATCTCAAATAAGAAACATGCATCTTTTTAACATGATTTTTTTGAAGAAAATCACATTAGAGTGTGATTTGTGTGTGTTCTCGCAATTAAATTGTTTTTAGATTTTTCAAAAAGGTGCTTACATTCTTTTCGCTCCGACTTGGTATCAAAAGTGGCTGCAAGTTGTCTTCTGATTATTTGTGCCTCTGCTAACCCCAATAGGGACACGAGCGTGATTTCATGTAGCAATGCATGTAATTTAAAATTATTTTCAGATCATGACGATATAGATCGAAAAATATAATAATGTTAACAAGCTCGTCCCGGCTTGACGAGAGCTGCGGGTTCAAGTCCCGTCCGAGTTAGACTTTTCCGATTTTATTTTTGTCCTTAGAAGTATCCCAAAGTATAGGAGAATGCATGTGAATGCTAAAAAAACAAATTCTTTTATTTTCAGGTGTAGTAGAGTGCATGGCGGCCGGGTTGATAACCATCGCGCACCGCTCCGGGGGCCCGCTGGCGGACATCGTGGAGACCTCCGAGACATCGCGCACCGGCTTCCTAGCGGCCGAGGCAGACGAGTACGCGCGAGACATACTCGAGGTCATCGCGCTGCCGGCTGACGAACGGAAAAGGATTATTGATGCTGCTAGGTACGAAAAATATATACTTGATCCGTAAATAGTATGGGAAATCAATCATTTATTCAACGTAATTATCATGGATATATGGATAAACTTGTTGAAGGTCAATGTACCAACGGCTTAACGTGCCTTCCGAAGCACGGATCATCTTACTTTCGGGCAATAAGGGATCACAAAATGATTTTTGTGATTTGTCCCCACCGGGATTCGAACCCGGGACCACTGGACCGTGAGTACGACGCCCAACTACTGCACCACGGAGACCGTATTATATTATAAGGGTTCTCTCTCTCTATTTCAGAGCTGCGCTCTTGTCGGTGGAGTAACCGCCATTCCTCTCTTCTTCCCGCCAAAACTTTCACCTCCCGATACGACACGACCTGCACCTTCTCTTTTATTTGTTTCATAATTGTTATCCTAGGTCTACCCCTTCCTCTCTTCCCTTCAATTTTTCCTTCTATAATGTTTGTTATAAATGAATCGTGTCGTATCAGGTGGCTAATCATATTTCCTCTCCGGAAATAAGTTATAAGTCACAAATATTTATTTTTCGTGTGCGTCAAGCTAGCGGCCTCAAAAAAAAAATGGGCACGAAAAAATCATTTGACCATACCAAAAAATAGTACTCTTATTGAAAAAAATAGTACCTGTTGTAAAAAAATTAGTACCATCACGGTTCTGGATTTATAGCCATGTTTTATTGCACTTGCTAGCTTGACGGTGAGCGAAATTTGGCGAGAGTTAACGACAAGGTCTTTCGCTTTGATTTAAACGCCAAAAAATAGTACCGAAATAGTACTCACCCCCTGCAAAATACCGAAAGTATTACTTCAACGGTTCCAAAGTTATAAAGGCAGTTCTTTGATCCCGCTAGCTTGACGTTTTGAAAATACCTATTATCTGGGGAATGCTTGCACACTTCAGTTTGTAACTAATGTCAATAAACTCGTATGAAATAGTACTCCCTACCATCATAATTTGGACCTGATTCTCTTTGTAGAAATATGTCAAAAAGTCATTATAACCTATGCCATACATTTATCAAGACAAGTACAGTCGCGAACAAAATTACTACACATGGTCAAAAATGTTGTCAGATTTTAGTATTTTTCCCCATTTTTGGGTAAAAATTGGTGAAGTGCCAGGGTTGTCAGATGAAAGTAATATCATTGTTGAAACTCTTTGAGTTATTCTACAAATACTGCAAATTGTTTATTAACAAACACTTCGATCCGTAACAAATTCAACATGAAGGTATAAATTATAAAATAAAACAGCAGGTTAAAAATGTATTATGATGTATTAAAATCACAGATTGTTTTCGATAAGAACTAGACCCATGCAGCCATTTTCTATTAAAATTAGTGCATATGGGTGTATGCAATAGGAATTTTTTGTAATAGCAGCACTCTGAAGTGCAAAGAAATGGTAGGGTAGACCTCCAAAATGGCAATACTTACGAATAAATTATGAGGTTATGTAATTGTCTACGTGACTGTATCAACAACAAATGTATGGCATAGGTTATGATGATTTTTTAACATTTCTACAAAGTGAATCGGATCAAAATTATGATGGTAGGGAGTACTATTTCATACGAGTTTATTGACATTAGTTACATACTGAAGTATGCAAGCGTTCCCCAGATAATAGGTATTTTCAAAACGTCAAGCTAGCGGGATCAAAGAACTGCCTTTATAACTTTGGAACCGTTGAAGTACTACTTTCGGTATTTTGCAGGGGGTTAGTACTATTTCGGTACTATTTTTTGGCGTTTAAATCAAAGCGAAAGACCTTGTCGTTAACTCTCGCCAAATTTCGCTCACCGTCAAGCTAGCAAGTGCAATAAAACATGGCTATAAATCCAGAACCGTGATGGTACTAATTTTTTTACAACAGGTACTATTTTTTTCAATAAGAGTACTATTTTTTGGTATGGTCAAATTATTTTTTCATGCCCATTTTTTTTTTGAGGCCGCTAGCTTGACGCACACTATTTTTCTTGTTACAGAGCATCAGTTGATCGTTTTTCAACTACAGAATTCGAGAAGTCATTCCTAAGAGCGGCCGAGCCCCTCTTTAAAATAGATTAAATTAGTAATTAGCGCACTTAAAATAATTGGGTACTTGACTGAGTCAAAGATAAATTATAAAATGTTAATCTACAAATAGAAGCCAGTCTAAGATGATCATAAATCGATCTCATTTTATTTTTCGACTTATTTTCTTAATGTTTTTCACGAATTTAAGTAACAATGAGTACGACGTTTAACAGCTTTTATTGATGACGTCACAGTACAGTATTTCCATACAAACTCCAAAGAAAATTTTCGTTTTGACATTTCGTAAAAAGTATCTCACTCATTTGACTAGGTTGTCAAGTAGCCAATCTTCATACACAAACTGTTATTGATTTTATACATTTACAATTTGGTAGATGATTGGCTGGAAATAATAAAGAAGGCTGTCTATATCCATTTAATCTAAAATAATAATAAAAATAATGGTATTCTGTCAAAACAATTTGTGTATGAGTAGAATTTATAGCTTTTTTTAATATATACATTAGTGTATCATACATACATAACTCTTAAGACGAATTATTATTATTAATAAACAATGCTTGTTTTACATAAACATAACATAAATAGCATAAATATGTCTAACTGATGACAGGCCTCGCCACAATCAACCGGAGGGGGTATAAAGCAAATTCCACGCTGCTCCACTGCGGGTTGTTAAAGGTGATTTATGAGAATGCCAGTATTGAATGTCCACTGAGGGACTTTCCAATCTGCGTTCCCCAAAAACACGATAGATGGCGTTGTTAAGTTTTTTCTTCGTTGAAATTTCTAATTTCATGAATAACAGTCATGCATCTTTTATCTTTGTTTTTGGGTATAAATGATGGCCCTTTTTATAACACCAACTTCCACCCATTATTATTCTGATCAAAATAAAGAGAAGCAATATAGGTAGCAACCTCATTCTACGTATACATAATGTGATCCAAATATCAAGCAACAATTAGTTTTATTATGCTTCTGCCATTACATTACATTTTTGAATAATTGTGTACCCCAGCAATGAGAAAACATGATTAAAGTGAACAACGCCATCTATCGTGTGTTTGGGGAGCGATTGGAAACTCATTAAGGATTTTAATTCGAAACAAGATCCTTGACGAACTATAATGGATAACACTATGGCTAGAACCTCTGGACTAACGTATACTTATGACATTTTTTTCCACTAGTTTTAAGCATAATGAGAATAAGGCTCTTACTAGAGCATTTTCGGTCTATTTTTACTAGCTTTCCGCCCGCGTGGACTCCCTTTTCAGCCCCCCAGGGGATGATTACCGGGATAAAAACTTACGTACTTCCTTAGGTTTAAAACTATCTTGTTACCAAATTTCACCGAAATCGGATCAGCGGATCAAGGGTGATATGCTAACCGACAGACGGTTACTTTCGCATTTACAATATTAGTATTTATTTTATTATTAAAAGGTCGTTATTGCAAAGGTGGTTTAGTCACAATTTGTTTATTAATGTAATAAAATAGTACATTATTCACGCCGTTTATCACCTAAAAGGGTGTAAAGAGCTTTCGTTTATTTATATTTGTTTCTCTAATATTATTTACAATAAATTATTTATACAGAAAATTCAATTCATGAGCGTTAGTTATCGTGCAAATTTCTGCAACAATTAAGTACATTTTAAATGCCGCTTTATAATGAATTTATTTATGAGTTGTATCATTATCATGAAGTGTAATCATTTTCAAATTTGTATAATGTAATAGTTTTCAAGTATTAAGACTGCGGCAATGATATTTTGTTAATTTCGTAAATATGTTATTTTTAAGTGACTAGATTATTTTATAACAAGGCCAATACTTAGAGCAATAAAGTCTACCAAAGTTATGTTTTTTTTTATTGAGCGAAATTGTTTATCACCCCTCAATCGTTGCTTCACTGCAGTGCCTGTTGCATGCTGCCTGCATATCGCGCGCGATGCGATAAAGGATGCAATAGCAGTTGCTTCGTTTATCGTTTGCTACGCCTACGCTCACAAGGTTAGCAAGAGATGTCTTATTAAATAATACCAGTATTTTTTATAAAAAAACATTTAATTAAAATTTATAACGTAGAAATTAATAATAACTATACATACAAGTATAAAATCATCTTAACTTATAATAGGGAATGTTTAAGTGGTGTAGTGACCTACTCGGTCCCTTGGAATTAGTCGCAGCTCAGATCCGTGTTTCAGGAAAACATTACCTGGAACAAATACACAAAGTTACATAAACTTGTGCAGAGGAAAACTTAGAAAGACATCATCATCATCATCAGCCCATTAACGTCCCCACTGCTGGGGCACGGGCCTTTCCTATGGATGGATAGGGAGAACGGGCCTTAAACCACCACGCGGGCCCAGTGCGGATTGGTGGTTATTAACGACTGCTAATGCAGCCGGGACCAACGGCTTAACGTGCCTTCCGAAGCACGGAGGAGCTCGAGATGAAAACTTTTTTTTTGTGGTCACCCATCCTATGACCGGCCTTTGCGAAAGTTGCTTAACTTCAACAATCGCAGACCGAGCGCGTTTACCGCTGCGCCACCGAGCTCCTCAGAAAGACACATCGACGAAAATGATTTCCGTTAGAAAATGTTAAACGGTAGGGACAGTGATAGGCAGTCAACCCACTACTTATATAGTCCCATCATGTTGGAATAGAAGTAAAAAATAGGCACAGCGAATGCTACCTACGTAGATAAACGGGGTTGCCATGTCAAGGGCGCTGAGATGGATGAATAATTATAATTAGGTAAAAATACATTGGATAAATAAGGCAATTATTTAAAATGATGATTTTGAAATGATTTATACTGACCAGCGGTCTGCTGCGGGTTGATGCCGATGCCGTCATCAGTAATAATGGCGCTGGTTGCTGGCTCCACGCGGAACTCCTCGGCCGCGAACTTGAGCACCGCCGTGAATGGCGTTGCTTCCGGTACACTCAGCCTGTCGGTCAATCGTTACCAGGAACACCATAATATTAGTATACTAATTGAACAAGTGCGATTTATCTTGACACAGCCCGTGCCGAACACGGGGAACTGCGTTCGTCCTGCGAGAAGTGATTTTTGTTTGCACACGACCGCGCCCGGCGCGACATGTTATATCACAAGCTACGACCGACAGCCGCACTCCACATCTGCATATATCAATCGAGGTCCGCGATATATATCGCGCCACGCGCGACAGTGCAACCAGTGCATTGGCACCAGGTCCCAAGTTGACTCATATGATGAGTTATAAGTATTTTCTATTTATTGTAGATAAGGGTCAATGTAGATAAAAAATCTTATAGGAAAATAAAAAGTTTACTGGTTGATTTCAATAACTTAATAATAACAATAAGAATATTAATAGATCATGATATTATCATATTTTCCCAGAAAGCAACATCACCAAGATTTTCCCTGATTATGTCAAAAAATTCATACTTCAAATTTTCGTCTTGACATATCTTTTGTACAATAACTACTAACTCTGAATAGGTTAACTCTATGTAGAAATACTTCATTGACATTTGTTCTCTTAGCAATTTACCACAATCTAATAAACCGCTTGTTAATAATTTAAATAAAGCACCATGTTCCAAACAGACTTTTCTTAAATAATCATCATTGACTTTAAAAATGTGTTTCCAAAGTGATTTATCCTTACAGTCTTTACTTGACAAGCTTTGCGTAAGAATATTAAGTATGTTTTGAATAGCTAAATTGTACTTATAATCTTTGTTTAGTAAACTTACAACTAGTAGTTCTATCATATCTTGGTTTGAACCATTTAGAAAGCCCAATAAAGAATCTTTGGAATCTTCAGAGCTATTTAGCTGAGAAAGCAACAACTGGCTTTTGAATTTAAGTATGTTTTCTCTAGATATTTCTGTGGATAAGTTTCTCAACAATGTTTCCTTGGATGCTGCTTCTAACATGAGATCTGTCAGACATGTTTCCAGTTTTTCAACAGAAAATAGCTGCAGAAACACCTTGATTCCAACATCCATCTTGTTAATTTTTGTATTGGAATTTATAATTTTTTTTAAAATGTATTTAGGTGGGTCTGCAAAACAATTTTTCAGAAATAATTTTGAACTGTCCTGGTGACTGTTCAAAGTAGACAGGAATTCGCTAATCAGGTCCTGTTTCTGTAGTCTATCGAGACATTTTTCTATATGAGTGGCAATAAGAAATGCATTTTTTATTTCCTGTTCATTGGTCTCATTGTCGGGCCAGCTTTCTTGCTGACATAGGTTGAGGAAGTCTTGGAAAAAGTCGAGGAACTGTCGCACAACAGCCGTGTCCATCGTGTACTCCACAAAGTGAGGTAAATTCAACGTAGACCCCACCAAAACTCAGCATCTGTTAAAACCAAGAAACTACTTTTTACTACCTTTTAATAAAACTGACTGTAGACTAAACACATTCTCTGCTACGTTGAAGTTACTTCACGATGCGACAAGGGTTAATTTAAGCAATATTCGGTAAAAAAAACTCACACTTTGAATGGAAGTTTGGGGTCTGAAGTCAGGGTGATCTTGAACGTAACTTTTGACCTGAAAGCAAGATTAACTCCATAAAAAACTTACTTATACATTAAATTATGATTGAATAGACTAAGCACTGTACTTACATGTTGAAAATTATTTCAGATTTGAGCACAGAAACTAGAAACCCCCGAAGCAACAAGGCTAGAGAAACTAGAGAAAGTGACGTGACCACATTTTTTTTTTTTTTTTTTTGTTTTTGTTTTCCCCGAAGGGTAAGGCAAAGGGAACTATGCCCATACAGCCATGTCTGACGTATTTTTTTTCTTGATGATTAATGAAATGATGAAAGGTGATGATGATGAAACCTAAGCCCCCACCCTCGGAGTAGACTCCTACTCCGAACCCCAAACGAATTAACTCAAAAGTCCGCATAAACTTTTGAGTTATGAAGCGGCTTCCTGACACGAAGCGAAAATAGGCAGATACACTTTGTTTATTGAATACTCCAATATAATAACACTCGCGAATGTCTTCCGACTAACTTAATGCGATCATTAACCACAAAACACCACTTCGTATTAATTATTTAGATTATTCAATGAAGAAAGCAACTGTCCCGTTCCCGTTTCCCGCCAAAAAGCCGCTGTTTTTTTTTCTGACGTGACCACATTGTGACCACAACACGTCACTTTGACAGCAGACATTTTTGTTCTCTTTTCCTGAATAAGCAAAGGCAATATAGCACATACCACCTTTCGAGCTTAGAGAAAGCTTTCGAGGATACATTGCAATTTACAATAAAGGGCAATAAATAAATTAATTATTGTAGTTCTTATAAAAACGAAATCATAATTTTTCTTAGTTTATAAAAAGAATAACAATCAAACAGTACTCCAACATACGAACGTAACCGGTTAGCCAACCCGTCAAACAGCTGATTGTGACATCCTCGACATCTTCGTAGCTCGTAGAAAATCAATACACAAACATGCGAACTTCGACGTTAAAAATTGCTTGAAAATAAACGAAAATGTTGTTAAAACGAAATCTATTGGAGACCGTGACTGCTTTCTCGTGTTCGGGCACTGTAATATGCGTTTTACTTAACTATGTGACGAATATTTCGCCTTTAAAAGGGATTTGGTTTTCCGTTTACTTTGTGCTTCTGTTTCTTTTGTCTGTAACGCTTAGTTTTAGATTGATACAATGGGTGATCAATTTAAACAAGCCTTTGAAATACGACTTGGATGGTTTGGTGCAAAATTATCCTTATTTGGGGTTCTTGAAAGATATTTTGCCGCGCATTCCTACGAGGGTAGAAAAAGAGTGTAAAGAGTATGACACTAATGAGTTGAGTGTGATTTCGACTGTGTTGGAGCGCCGGCTAGTGTCATCCTGGTACGTGCATTATGTGTCGCAAGAAATAGGGTTTCCTTTCGCGTGCAAGCAAATGCTGGATCAGATGATTGGCAGAACTTTTCAGGTAAGTTACTCTAGACCTGTCCTGGAAATCATAATTTTATTTTAGTTCAACAGCCGTAAAAATATTCTTGACATGAAATTAAATTGAGCTACTCTAAAAAAAAAAAAACAATAAATGATGAACTGAACAAATAAAATTAGAAATAAATTCATATTCTTATCCTAAAACTGCACAATTACATCATATATTCAGTAGAATATGGTTGCTAAATAGTTAAATACTTAGCAATCAAATCTTAGTACTGCTGTTTAAATAAAATACACTTCAATAAAACACCCTTATTTTACCTAGTTAGTACAGATTGTTAACAAAAAAATTCATTTTTTAGTATTTTTATCAAAAAAAATAATGTTAGGAATTTTAAAGCATTCAAAAATGTAAGACCAGTTTCTTAAATAATTTTTTCTACTCCTCTACTTTAATCTGGCATTTAAATAACCAAAAAGTCTAATATAAGTACATACATAATTAAACTCTTTGAAAAAGTGTACGCTCTATGGCCTATAAAAGCATTGTTTACAAAGTGTAACTGTACTATAATGTCGCCAAAAAAGCATTGTTGTTGTTTTTTTTTTTTGACCTGGAAACTGGCACCTTTACTTTGTTTGGTGCCATAGATATACTATAAAAAAAAAAGTATACATTTGCCGCCATTTTCCCGCGCGTTGGAAAATAAATTGGAAATTTTTTGTGTTTCGTTTAAAATTACGTCGTCGTAGAAAAAGTATTGTATGCAACGTTGTATAACTAGGTCAAAAAATACTCGTGGCGTCTCTTATTGCGATGTTCGCCAAGGCTCACATCGCAACTCACGCCACTCGCATTTTTTGACCCTTCTTATACAACTGTTGCATAATAGTATTTTATGCAACAGTTGTATAAGAAGGGTCAAAAAATGCGAGTGGCGTGAGTTGCGATGTGAGCCTTGGCGAACATCGCAATAAGAGACGCCACGAGCATTTTTTGACCTAGTTATACAACGTTGCATACAATACTTTTTCTACGACGACGTAATTTTAAACGAAACACAAAAATTTCCAATTTATTTTCCAACGCGCGGGAAAATGGCGGCAAATGTATACTTTTTTTTTATAGTATATCTATGGCACCAAACAAAGTAAAGGTGCCAGTTTCCAGGTCAAAAAAAAAAACAACAACAATGCTTTTTTGGCGACATTATAGTACAGTTACACTTTGTAAACAATGCTTTTATAGGCCATAGAGCGTACACTTTTTCAAAGAGTTTAATTATGTATTTACTTATATTAGACTTTTTGGTTATTTAAATGCCAGATTAAAGTAGAGGAGTAGAAAAAATACTATTTTCTACTCCTCTACTTTAATCTGGCATTTAAATAACCAAAAAGTCTAATATAAGTACATACATAATTAAACTCTTTGAAAAAGTGTACGCTCTATGGCCTATAAAAGCATTGTTTACAAAGTGTAACTGTACTATAATGTCGCCAAAAAAGCATTGTTGTTGTTTTTTTTTTTTTGACCTGGAAACTGGCACCTTTACTTTGTTTGGTGCCATAGATATACTATAAAAAAAAAGTTTACATTTGCCGCCATTTTCCCGCGCGTTGGAAAATAAATTGGAATTTTTTTGTGTTTCGTTTAAAATTACGTCGTCGTAGAAAAAGTATTGTATGCAACGTTGTATAACTAGGTCAAAAAATGCTCGTGGCGTCTCTTATTGCGATGTTCGCCAAGGCTCACATCGCAACTCACGCCACTCGCATTTTTTGACCCTTCTTATACAACTGTTGCATAAAATACTATTTTCTACTCCTCTACTTTACTCTGGCATTTAAATAACCAAAAAGTCTAATATAAGTACATACATAATTAAACTCTTTGAAAAAGTGTACGCTCTATGGCCTATAAAAGCATTGTTTACAAAGTGTAACTGTACTATAATGGTTTTTTTTCGGCGGGAAACGGGAACGGGACAGTTGCTTTCTTCATTGGGTAATCTAAATAATTAATACGAAGTGGTGTTTTGTGGTTAATGATCGCATTAAGTTAGTCGGAAGACATTCGCGAGTGTTATTATATTGGAGTATTCAATGAACAAAGTGTATCTGCCTATTTTCGCTTCGTGCCGGGAAGCCGCTTCATAACTCAAAAGTTTATGCGGACTTTTGAGTTAATTCGTTTGGGGTTCGGAGTAGGAGTCTACTCCGAGGGTGGGGGCTTAGGTTTCATCATCATCACCTTTCATCATTTCATTAATCATCAAGAAAAAAAATACGTCAGACATGGCTGTATGGGCATAGTTCCCTTTGCCTTACCCTTCGGGGAAAACCAAAACAAAAAAAAAAAATGTACTATAATGTCGCCAAAAAAGCATTGTTGTTGTTTTTTTTTTTTTGACCTGGAAACTGGCACCATTACTTTGTTTGGTGCCATAGATATACTATAAAAAAAAAGTATACATTTGCCGCCATTTTCCCGCGCGTTGGAAAATAAATTGGAAAATTTTTGTTTCATTTAAAATTACGTCGTCGTAGAAAAAGTATTGTATGCAACGTTGTATAACTAGGTCAAAAAATGCTCGTGGCGTCTCTTATTGCGATGTTCGCCAAGGCTCACATCGCAACTCACGCCACTCGCATTTTTTGACCCTTCTTATACAACTGTTGCATAAAATACTATTCTATTTGTTTAAAATATTTCTAGATATGCAACAAAATAGAAACCAGAGACGTCTACATAGATGTTTCTTCTGTTCTTATTACACACTTAAAGGAATATCGAAAAGCTACAAAGAGACATGAGAAGCTTCCAACAAGTCCTATCGAATCACTTTACAAAATGTCTCATCCGGTCTCTATTATGGAAAAGAAAATCGAAACGGGGGATCACTGTACAAACCTACTACGAGTTATACTCAAAGAACTTGTACCATGGGAACTATGGGATACACCACATTCCGAATTACTAGTCCGAGTGCTATCAAAGAAGTTAGACAATTTCATAGAAAGTACATTAACTGATCCCATTTGGTTGAATGACAAATTAATGACGATATTAAAAGGGAAACAAGATGTAACAAAAAAAGAGAAGTCTGAGGAACCAATAGATATAATACCGGAAGAAGTAAAGAATGAAATAAAAGAAATATTAACAGAGTTGGAAGTAGAAATACCGAAAACAGATTTAACCCCACCTAAGTTGGAACCAACAACATTGGAGTCGGCATTGTCAACCGTAGTCATGCATACAACGGCTCCTATATTACAAAGAGCTATTAACGATGATGTAGAAGATCAAGATATTATTGAGAATGTTGAGCAAGTAGAAGAGGCAACTACGGCCACGGAACCACTTGACATCAAATCATCGCCAGTGTTGAGACAACGAAGAGGAAGACAGGGCAGAAACGAAGTTAAGATCTACGATAGAATTATCGAAGGTAAGTTCCATTTAGTAGCCCAAGAATATTCCTTTGAATGCAGCGAATAGCTGCATGGACAATAGTGTCCATGTTATGACAATAACTGAAAAATGTTAACTACAACAAACATTGCTTAATTTTTTTATCAGTATCAATGATCTAATGCATATTTTATGCTTTTTTTTGTAAGAATGCAAAAGCCATAGACAAAACGACGAAATTGACCCGCAATATTTGATTTTTGCATAGATTTTTCTCTTAGATTCTTCATTCTGTTAACTAGCTGAGATAAAGAGAACGAGGGAAGCACGTTGTTGCGTTGTAACTCACTCTAGATCCTTTCCACGACGAAAGGTCAGGGAAGCGGTCGCGATTGGTCGTCGCATTCGGGCGGCATTATATATCTGACCTGTTTGTCAGATGTGTTGACAAAAACTAGTATGATCGAAGCCCGTATTAGTCAGATACTTTTCGATCCGACTTTCTCTCAATAATATCTTTAATCAGCAGGTGACAAAGCTACACTTTGAACCGTCAATTTTCACATAATCAACGACTCATCCGCCTTAAACTACTGCAGCTTCTGACAACCTGTATAGCCGGGGAAAAGAAGCTGTAAAGAAAACCTCAGCACAGGGACCTAGACTTTCTTAAAACACCATAAAATCAGTAGCGGCGTTAGGGTAGGGCGCGGATGGGCGATCGTCCGGGGCGCCGGATAAAAGGGGCGCCGCAGCCTGCAAAAGAGATGCTGAAAATATAGCTGATAGATAGGCCAGAAAAGTAAAATTTTATTAGTTTTTTTTTCTAATAAGTGGTTATTTTTTATAATAAATAATTATGTTTTTTATTTTCATTAATGCTTTCTCTTTTTTCGTAAGGGTTTGAAATGCAGTTGGAGGGCGCCGTAGAAATCTCGCCCAGGGCGCTGGTAGAGTTGAAACCGGCACCGGCACTGCATAAAACAACACAATTATACCTACAATTCAGTACAGTTCTCAGACAGTTATGGAATTCATATATTCTAAATAATCACTAACCTTATAATAACCATTTTTCCAAAGTTTCTGTCCCTTTGTAAATATAAAAATGTGATATTACAGGGAGTGTGAAGACGTGGGAAACGGATACGGACCTACAGTGCATCAGTCTAGGTCAAGATTTGCTGGCCAGTCTGAACGGGGAGATCACGCTCAGTCGGCTGTGGGGGCAGGACCCGCAGGAGGCTGATACTGGGGGGAAGGAAACCAGGTTCTGGTTTGGTGAGTTATGTTCCATTTTAGCTTAAGAAGCTGACAACATTTACTTAACTATCAATCTAGTGGTAACAGCGTTAAAAATATAGTATTAAAAATATAGGGATTAGATTAGGGTTTCACACAACACACACACACACACACACGCACACGCACACGCACACGCACACACACACACACACACACACACACACACACACACACACACATAACATATATAACAGCCGACTCATAGCAATTATGTCACAGCCTGTAACTACATATTTATAAATGTAAACAAATATTGTCATATATTTATTTAAATTTTTTTTTTACCTTTTTCCTCACCTTATGGTTGTCTGGAAGAAATCGCTTTAAGCGATAAGGCCGCCATTTGCCATGTACTTAGTTAAGAGACTTTTTGTAATTATTTCTTTTTATTTTGGTGCAATAAAGTGTATCTGTATTGTATTGTATTGTAAGGCTTTAATGGTACAAAATAAAGATAAAGATATGTTTTAGTATATAATAACGAATAATACTACGTATCTATAGACTGGAAGCTCTCTGCTCCCCACCAGCGGCCTAGCGATTAGATTGTCCTCACCCCCGCTGGGTCTTCGTGCGGACGATTGTTTCTAATTTATAACAGTTGCTGTACATTTTACATGTTCGAATTTACAAACTAGACGCCGACATCCTGTCATCTAATTCGAATATTATTTACTTATTTATGTACCCGTGCCGTGAGTAATGGAGCCGCGGTAGCCTAGTTGGAAAAACGCTTGACTCTTACTGTTGTAAGGTCGCAGGTTCAAATCTAGCATAGACCTAAACCTATGATTTTTCGAATTCATGTTTGGATCATAAATTATTATCACGTGTTCAGCAGTAAAGGAAAACATCGTGAGGAAACCCATATAGCCGAAAAATACGTTTCGGAGGTATAATATGTGACCCAACCTGTATTGGCGGATTGGTAGGTCAGACAGGCAGTCGCTTCTGTAAAAAACCGAACCTGTCAAATCGTCAGGTTAGGTAAGCGGATCCTGTGAAAAACGGTATAACGATAGGGAAATGAAGGCTAAAATATGGCTATTTATTTAAACAGTCAGAAAAATAAAGAGGCTTAAAAAGCTGAGCAAAAAAATATGCCTACTTACTTATATGCTTATACACTCTGAATTCTGATGGCTGTTTTCACATTTGGCTATCAATTTATGTCTATTTTGCATCTATAATGAAAAACGTATTTACAATAACTGCTACAAGAAGGTAGGTAGCTAGTTTTAAAACAAAAAGGTACTAAAAACGATTAATACTTATCTTAATTTTGGCAGGCGAGGAAGACGCGATGGACATGGAGTTAGAAAGCAAGGAGCCGTCCCCTGTCAAGAAGGAACACAGCCCGAAGCCAACTGAGGCCATCCTGAAGGACATTCAGACCACAGTGCACCAGGCCAAGACCAAGATAGGAGACCTGCAGGTCCCCCATAGTGTCATAGATGTACCCCGCAACCATGTTAGTGTAGCACGTTCTATCTGCTTACTCTACGCTTGTTTTTCTTTTTTGGTACTAGAGCGTAGCCAAAAAGTTAGGTTAGGTTAGTCTTTAGTCATACCCAGTGACGTGCCGGTACCGGGAATGTTCCCATTGTAAAGATTCCTGCAGACACATCCTAATTTTACTTTAAGTTATACCTGTCATTTTCTTATCCGCCGAAAAGGAAAGGGACGGATGATTGACAGTTCTTAATTTTAGGAAGAATGAGTAAATTAATGACTAACCCGGGCGAATCAAAAAGGTATCTCGCTGGTATGCAAACCGTTTGACGTGTGCTGTCAACATAATTCTGGCGGGTTATTGGTCAATGTCAAATGTTTAGACGGTTGTTTTAGATTTGTGCTTGAAATTGACGTGTGTTCCATAAATTTTATGCTTCTCGATTACCCGTCCGTTTCCTTTTCGGCGGATAAGAAAATGACAGGTATAACTTAAAATACAAATTGTTCTTTCTTGTACTATGTTCTTATCTGCCTAAAGGTTAGACAATAGAACTCTTTTTATAAGTAAGTTTTGCGCTTATTTACTACCTGCAACTTTCAAAAGTGGAAACATTCGCGGAAACGGCACATCAGTGGTCATACCGCGTTATTAATAAAAAAATAAACAACGTGTATATAAGTATTTGACAGTCAAGCAAAATTGAATCCAGTTATAAAATAATTTGACTGGTATTTGCTTGGCTGTCAAATACTTATAAATACAAATCATTTCTATACGTGCCCAGTGACGTATGACAACCAACACGTTATTTATTCTGTGCTGATAGAAAGAGTATAGAAAAAAAAATCCCCACAAATTTACAGCCGATTTTTTAGTTTCTAGTATATTTAGGTATACTTACATTTTTAAATCTTTTCATTATGTATTTTCTTAAGAGAACGAATGTACTAGGATAATTTTCATTTTGACATGTACATTATTTATTTAGACTACAAATAGTTCACTAGTTGATGAACGGAACCTTTTTTAACTATAGCACAGATAATATTATTATGGTTCTCAGTCTACAATGTCTATGCTCTAGTATTGAAAAAAATTGC
Organism: Pectinophora gossypiella; assembly: GCF_024362695.1. Taxonomy (NCBI): domain Eukaryota; kingdom Metazoa; phylum Arthropoda; class Insecta; order Lepidoptera; family Gelechiidae; genus Pectinophora; species Pectinophora gossypiella. Next base: position 2,005,263 of record NC_065422.1, read on the forward strand.
CCTAGAAATGAGTAGACTTCAAGTACTGCAAAGTTCCAATAGTTATAAATTATAATAGAAAGCAGCAGTCATATATCGATAGTCTTCAGCACAGGTTGGACTAAGAACATAAGTGGTCCATATTAGATTTATAGTAAATGTGTACTCCACAAGCGCACGCGCGCGAGTGTGTGTATGTGTGTGTGTGTGTGTGTGCGTGTGTGTGTGTGTGCGTGCGTGCGTGCGTGCGTGCATGCGTGCGTGTTTGTAAGTGTGTCTGTGAGGATGCGTGTGTTTCACTTTGTCATTTACCATTTTGTAGAGAATGTTGACAACATATGGTCAACGACTATATTTTAATTCTGCCATTTTGAACCGCGACTGTTTCCCAAAATGACTGAAATATTTACTGTACTGTAAGTAAGAACTACTCATTTCAAGGGTCACGTTATTTTCGGGATCCAATATATATATTTAATTCGCAGCGATGTTTGTCCGCGTGTCTGCATGTTGAAGGAAGTGTACTCTTGTGTGTGTCATGCCCATGCAACTCTATTTGCACGCATCGCATGATGCATGTTCAATCTCTAATGGCTATGGTATCGGTTGGGTGCCTAGGGTTGGGTACAATTGGGTGGTTTCTATTAGTTAAATTAGTTACTTTTTACTGAAAATCCCCGTTATACCCATTGATGTACCTAAAATATGTTACTATGCGTTATTTAATATAACCAAAGTCACTTCATAACTTATTACTAACTTTGTATATTAATTAAGTGTACTTATAGTACAAGTAGTTTATATAAGTTGGACTGCAAGGGTTACTAATGAGGAAGTGCTAGTAAGAGTAAGGGAAAAAGACAAATATTGAGAGTTATTGAGGACAGAAGAGGCAAAATGGTTGGACACTTAATAAGACACGACGAATTTATTAAAAAAATCATAGAAACTCTACAAGGAAAAAAGAAAGGGGAACCAAGAAGAGCTTACATGGAACAGATTAAAGAGAAGGTGAATGTCGTGTCTTATAAGGAAGTGAAATAATTGGCATTTGATAGACAAGTATGGAGAATGCTACAGCGACAAGAGCGTGGCTTTTAAATTAGTGATGATGATATACTAAATAACGCATAAAAAACGCATGTTATACAAGTTTTCAGAGGTCTCCAGTTAGCAGTGTGAGCGTAGCCTAATTCTGGGATTTCAGGGAAAGACAACATAGTTAAAAAATCGCTCTATTGCATGAAATCGTATTTGGACTTTTTATTCTGCTAATGAGGTTTCTGGCTCAAATAATAATATCTAATCTTGTGTAATACGAGCAAACGAGCTGTATTACAATTACAAGTTTTGGCAATAATAATTATTATTACGGTGTAAATAATCTTATTATAGGATGAAGCAGCTGGAATGATGGAAGGTCTCTTGGATTTCGGTATTGCGGGACTTAAGAAAGGACTGCGATTCACTGGTCTAAGCGACGATTCTCAGGTAAGGCGATTAGTTATAGGTACTATTTGCGTTCTGCGTGGTCCGTATGACTACAAGTCAGAAATACATACTTATTACAGCAATAGAATAAAGAATAATACTACGTATAGCCCGTCATTCAAGCGAAGGGGGTATGGAGCAGTCTATTTGTGACATATATAAAAAAAATCTTATGCATTTTTATGTTTTCAGGAAAAATCTCCATCGCATAAAGAAAAAGAAAAGGGCCCTGAAAAGTCGCCTCCTCCAAAAGACAAAGGCCCTGAGAGGTCTCCACCGCCAAAAGATAAAGGCCCGGAGAGGTCTCCACCGGCAAAAGATAAAGGCCCTGAGAGGTCTCCCCCTCCGAAAGGCACCGAGAAATCCCCACCTCCTGATTCAAAGAATAAACCAACTGAGTCGAAAGAAGAAATCTTTTCCACTGTGATACAGAAAGGTGTATTTTTTTTAATCGTGTAAAATTATTATTTTACCTGTTACCATTATTGTCATTGTCAAATCCATATTTAGACTTATTTGGCCGAGATGAGTTGATCACCTGAAATTAATTCCGTTCATCATATTATCTCACTTGCATCATATCTTTTGACACTGCTTACCCCAATAAGAACGATAACGAGATGATGATGATGATGTCTTCCTGACCGCCATGGACGATTGAGTGTTACTTGTGTACTTGTCTTATCCTGGCGGTTGAAGCGTCCTGGAAGACAATAGTTTTGTCTGTGGCTATTAAAAGGTTAAACTCTTTTTATTTATTATTTACAGAAGAAAATGGCACCAGCGCAGTCCCCACCCTAGTGAAGCAACAGCGTGTGGCGTCACAAGATAGCGTGGTAAGCATTTGCATCGATAATGTCCTCTGGTAGTAAAATGTTCCTCTTACACGATGTTCCCCTTGAGGATCCTTTTTTGCAAAGGGGGGTTTTGTATAGAGGATAAACAAGACATTTAGACAAGACCTCATACTCACCAGATAGCAAGTGACAATGTAGCCAAGGATGGGACTTATAACGTGCCTATTCACTCTTGCCCTGAAGAAACTCAATCTGGGCCAGGGAATTTTTGGAAAACAGATGTGCGGGCTTTACAGGCATGAGTTTCATTTATTAATTCCATCTTGCTTGTTAGCGGATCCTGTGAAGAACGGGATAGTTCTGTGAAGGTGATGAAATTATTTTATGCAGGCATCACTCCCGAAACCCATAATAAAGGCCGGGCCCTCACCGCTCGTCCCGCTGCCGGACTCGCCCGAGCCGGAGTACGAGGAGGCGGCGGACCTGTCCACCAGCATCGCTAAGCTACGCTGTTTGCTCCAACAGCGGGCTCAGGACCAGCCAAGCTGGTAATTAGTTCGTTCGTTATTGTTATGTTACCTTCCTTGCAGTTAGTAATAGTCTCTGTCTAATGATAAGACCGTTCGAATCAATATCCGGAGGTTCTGGGTTCATGATGAATCACCTAGTTGTCCAAAATTAAGACGATTCCGTGTTTCAGAAGGTATGCTAATCTTAACCTGTAATTTGAATGGTTTCCCTTGCAGTCTGGCTGTCGCATTTAAAGACCCGAGGGCTTAGCCAAGTTGTTAACATTATATGGGATTAACATGTTACTTTATATCAATCCCTTTAGCCCCGGACTTATAAGGTCAGGTCATCTTACCTGGACCCCGTTTGAAACGGAATGAATGCTGAGGAGATTATACTTCCATTACTTTATTTCAGTTATTGTGATGCTGCATTTTTTTAATAACATTATTATGGGATGTACGGTCACGAGCATTAATATGTATACACTTTGGTACCATGTCACATTAACTTTTTTGACAAATTGAACTGCAAGTCTCACTAATTGTCAAATATGTTAGTGCGACAGAGTCCTAAAGTGGGTACATTATATTGCTCATGACTGTATGTCAATTATATTCCAGTGGTGCAGAGGATGTCTGGTGGGAGTCAGCGGAGGAGACTCGCGGCCGCACGCAGCAGCATCACTCGTCACGTCCCGTCGACACCGCCACGCTCGCAGGTTAATCATATTCATCATCATCATCTCCATAGCGTTTTAACAGGCTCCACTTACCTAACCAGTAGATTTGGCAGGTCAGGTTTTTCCAAGAATTGACAGGTTTGGTTACAAAATTGCAGGTGGATAAAAGAAAAACAGAAAGAAAGACAAAATATTTATTCGACATACTTATTGTTTTCACAATTAAAACAAAAGAATACAATTTTGAATGTATGCCACTCTTGATCAGTCGATTGTCCGAAAGCAAGATGATCCGTGCTTTTGAAGGCACATTAAGCCGTTGTTCCCGGTCACTACTTACTGATGTAAGTACGTCAGGGGCCTTTGGCGGCTCAACCGGGGTAAGCAGAGACTAAGGTGTTCCATTCGATCCTGACATACTTCTCATGCTTGCCTTTTCTTGTTTTTAGTTTTGATCAATGTTTTTTTTTAAACGGAAATGTCATGTGCCTTCCAGACGAATACGACATGAATGCTGACAGAAATACGTCTCCTGGACAAACCTCTAACAACATGCAAAGATTGGATAAGTAAGTGTTTTTCTTGTACTTTCAAGTTATTTATTGCTTAGTTTGCGAAAATATCAGACCAAAATAATGCCCCACGTTCACAATTTGAAAAGTTCGGGTTCGGTTGCCATCAATCCCTAGGGACATTACCGAAATATCTACATGAAGAGTCGCTAGTGAGTTGCGTCGCCGCGGCGTTGCCACTATGCGGACGCTACCAGGACCACGACGCTCGTAAAACGCTAGTCCCTCACACTAAGTGCATAATATCAACAAATGTCAAATGGCAATATTGCTTTTATGATAATGTAGGCTTGCTTTTGACCACAATCTCACCTGATGGTAAGTAACGGATCAGGCTTACCTAGCAAATGCCTATTCACTCCCCCACCACTCAAGATCCCAGACCCCAGAAGACCCCAGATTATAACGAGGTGGAAAAATAGACGGCGGCAGACAGTCCTTTGCTGTGCGGATGAAAAAGGAATAAAAGGAACTGAACCTCCATGAACTGATGATGCTTGTTGCAGACTCTTCCAGCGCACGGTAACAGGCGTGTTCAACTCGATCAAGACGGCCGTGGGGGCTGAGGGTGAAGCGGAGGAAGTCCCGCGCACGTTGCATGACTGGACGTATGTCTGTACATCCATTGAACTCAGCGTGAGTACATACATAATATAAACAGTCTATACAGTCTCACTGCCGGGCACAGGCCTCCCCTTAATCAACCCCCTCCGGTATGGAACATACTCCACCACGCTGCTTCGTTGTGGGTTGGTGGAGGTGGTTTTTTATGATAAATAGCTGGGACCAACGGCTTAACGTGCCCTCTGAAGCACAGAATCCTCTTTTTCGGACAATCATGTGATTCAAGCCCGTAGTCCGGAGCTGATGAATGCCACCGAAAATGCTGGCCGAGTGGCAAAATACTGGGGTGAAAATATCTGAATGTCATCGAAACGACAAGAAGAAGAAGGAGTCCGTAATGCCAGAGACACATGACAGACAGCTCGTTGGGTGCGTAGTTCATCTTGTGATAGATGTACCTCTGACCTCTACCCGAATTGAGATAATAGTCGTGAGTTTATGTATCTGTCTATTCCTTTTTCCGTATGCGGAACACTTCACGGACATTTCATACAAAAAAACCTCGTTTTATACAGACACTACACATTGACGCTATCGCACACGCGTATCTGTGTAACGTTTGACGTCCATGCGATTGAAGACTAAAGTAAGACCGAGGGGGTGAGGTAAACCTAGCTCAGCCGCTGGTGGGGGGCGGAGAGTTGCCGTCGCATACGTAGTGTAATTCGCTCCCCTGTGGGCGTGGTGCGCGCAGGTGTGCGGCGCGGTGGCGCGGCTGGTGGGGTCGCGGCGCGCCTACAGCCACGTGGAGTGCGCGCTGGACTCGCTGGCGCAGCTGCCCGCGCCGCCGCCGCGGCCGCAGCTCGTGCCCGAGGACTTGGGTAACGTCTATTGACTTTAAATATTCAAGTGTTTGCTATTATAGCCAGTGGGAGTAGTCTTTTATGCAGTGTCTTTTTTTCAAAGCGTTTCTTATTTTCATGTTACTCACATAACTTGTGCGCATGCGCAGAGGAGTGGATGTGCTGGCGCGGCGCGGCGTGGAGCGCGGCGGCCGAGCTGTGCTGCGCGGCCGGCCTGCTGCGGGCGCACCTGGCGCTGCAGGCCGCCACGCTGCTGCTCGCAGGTCAGTGACTTCCACTGCATGCTAGAGCTCCTCGCTGGTCCACTGCGACTGAATAAAAGCCATTGACGAAATGTAAGCTGCTCTGGTGGCATGGGGTGTGCTCCCGCCAAAGCATGATTCTGGGAACTGAGTATAATACCCCGATAGCAACAAGTTGGTAGTGTGACTAATAATCGACGATCCAACGGTGTCATGTTCGAAGTTGCATATATGCGTCGCGTTATTTGAGCGCGGTTCAAGCCTGCATTTGAATAAAGTGCGCCATCTGTTGCATGTGTGTGGAACTAGGTGATCAACTAGTTGGGTCCGCCACATGCTAAATGGTACTCATGCAATGACTGAAAGTAGGCTTCTGGAAATAATATATGTACATAGGCTACTATTTCCATCGCGAGATGAACTTACTACCCACACCTCACCAAACTTTCTGTTAGACCAATGTGATAGGTGGTGAGCCATAGGCTTATGTAACATGCAAAATTTTTCCCCGGTTCCCAGGTGGCATAGCCGAGCTGCATTGTGTGACGGATGCGGCAGAGACTTGGTTAGGGGAGCTTAAGCTGGATATATGATGCACGCAGGATATATTATTTTTCTCTGCCACACACGATAATAATAATAATAATCTAAATTTTGACGTACAGACGATTGTACTGATATGCCCAACTGTGGGCACAGGCCTCCCGACCAACTGGAGGGGATATGAAGCATACTCCACCACGCTGCTTCACTGTGGGTTGTGAATGTGATTTCAGAGCTAGCAGAATCTCTGATATCTGTCTACCTGGATGAGGTATCGTCATGGCTGCGCGCGCAGGTGTTCGTGTTTTTCGAAAAAATGGCGGACCAGCCCTCCGCTGGAGAGAGGGAGGTGCTTAGGGAATTCCAGCTGGAAGAGACTTGCGCCGCCATTGTGGAGAGATTACCTGGTGAGTATCCATTTCTTCTTAAAATTTCTTCTTAGAATTTGTTGTTATTTTAATATTTCTTCCTCCAGTGTTGCAAGTGTTCGGCGAGGAGACGGTGTCAGACGCAGTCAGGCTGTCTGTCTCGAGCTTCAGCCACAAGGGAGTGAACAGGGACGTGGTGTACCGCGTTCTCGACATCCTTGCACTGCACTTCAAGAAGTCTGCTGGGCTGAGGAACCCTTCCTTTGATGCCAATTAGCACTTTCATGGAGAGTACGTCTAAAGCCGTAGACCCTATCTCAGGTCATCAGCGTAGCGTTATCCTGTTTACACAGAGTCAGGCTGCAGGTTTGACAGGTCCGGTTTTTTACAGAAGCGACCAGATCTGTCCTTCTAACTCGCGAAGGGTCAACCAGCCCAATACAGGTTAGGTCACACCTCCGAAACGCATCCGGTCCCAATTACGGATTAAATATATCTTAGCCAAAAAACCTATTAACTAACTTTCTGTTTCCTTGTCACTTACAAAGGGAAACACACATTGAACATTATTTTTGGCAAATAGGCGTAGAGCTCACTCAGATAATCAATGAACAAATAATCATTTCGATCAACGAAATGCTGTGGCTACACTTACGCCATCTATTGTCGTTGAAACGTATATAGCGAGGGCCGATTTCTCAATATTCAGATGGCGCGCCATGGCGTCCCATTGTTTGTAGAATGAAGTGATTTGTATTTTCATCTAATAAATTTCAATGGATGAAAGAAAAAATATGAAATGCTAATGGAAGCTAGTCTAATGATCAAAATATATCAATTTCTGTCTTATTTTTGAATTTAATTAAGAATGAGTACGAAATAACACTTAACAGCTTTTATTGATGACTTTTTAAGTACGACAGTATTTCCACAAATTCCATAGAAAATTTTGATTTTGTCGTTTCGTAAAGAGTATCTCAAATATATATAAATTATATAAAAATAGGAATTTTTATATTTAAATATTGTTAAAAAATCTGCTCTCTAGCATTAAACCAAAGATGTTGAGTTAAAAAAAAAGGTACTTATTATAAATGAAATTTATGGCTTTAAAAATGTATTTTCGTTTTAATTAAGTAGTATATTATTTATTTCAGAGATTTATGTACATTCCTTATATTGTATTCAATAAAAGATGGTATTGTCAGTAATTTGCGCATTTTTATAAAATCCTTCTTGATTTTTTAAATGAATTTCTTTAGTAGAGGAATAAAAACCATGTTTCCATAAACCTTCAAAAATATTTTATTTATAAGTAAATCTATAACACTTTAAATATCACAGACCTCGCACTAAATTCTTACATAAGAGATTCCAGAGATTCGAGATTCTTTTTACAAGAGTCAATTGTTTACTTAAACTAAGTCTCACTCAACGTTACATTGGTCTACGGCAAACGATTCTCCATTAACTGCTACTTGTACCCGGGTTTAAACTCGATGCTTGGTACAAACCCGACAAACACTTAGAACCCACCTGCTATAATAAATACCCAGTTCGTACTTTAGGTGAAAGCTAAAACACAAAATTATCCCAAAATCCTTTGTCTTTTCTTTGCCTTTTTGCAAATATCCGGTTGCAAGTTGTTTCAATAACTTTTTTTTTTCAATTACCAATTCATTACGAAGTTTTGTTTTGTTCAATTACACGTTGCATTAAATTCATATTGCACTGTAAATAATAAAATTTACCTAAACAAATAACCCAATTATGGTTTCAATTGCTTTTTACTTACATCAAAGAAAATCATCAATACCTACTTAAAGTAAGCTAGACCTCTTTTTACCCAACTGTTGAAACAAAGGTGGGTAATGTGATTATTTTATAGCATTATAACTAGAATGTTTTATTAAACCAACGCTACTAGCTTGCACCTGAGAAATGCGCTACTAGCGCCGATTCAAGCAACCACCATCTTAATTTCAGCCCTAAAACTAGCTCTATCTCTTTCTTGCACTTATTGTAAGTGAAGGACGGCATTTCAAGGACTGTCTAACTTTATAACCACCCGAAACACCCGTATTCTAAGATGTTAACTCGAAGCTTTCACGACTCCGTCCTTAGTTGAGGCGACCTTAATCAGGGTTGCCAGATTTTTTTTGCAAAGTCGGGATTTTGGACTTTCATTTTCATATCCACCGAAAACGAAAGGGACGGGTGATTGGCAGCTGTTAATTTTTAAACAAATGTGTGAAGGAATGAATAACCCGGGCGGATCAAATAGGTATTTCACTGGTATGCAACCCATTTATCAACTAAATTCTGTTATTTTAAATTTCTGCCTAAAATTGTGTGTGTTCCATAAATTTTATACCTGTCGATTACCCGTCCCTTTCCTTTTCGGCGGACAAAAATGACAGGTATAACATAAAACAACTTAGATGGTGTGTACAGTCATGACTGTCATGAGTCATGAGCAATATAATGTACCCACTTTATGGCTCTGTCGCACTAACATATTTGACAGTTAGTGAGACTTACAGTTCAATTTATCAAAAAAGTTAATGTGACATGGTACCAAAGTGTATACATATTGCTCATACATATGCTCGTGACCGTACTGGAATCAGTACCACCATGAAGTTACCACTAAAAAGACCTTTCACATTTTGGACTACAAGTAATTTCTGTACAATCACATTTTTAATGTAATCAACAATACCTAGTTATCACTCGTCAAGGGGGTACATTCTAGCAAGGTGTCTACTCAAATCGCACGGGATATACTTTCATGCGAGATTGTAGATTATATATAAAAAAAATACGTTACTTATATCTAAAAATATATGTCAAAACATGGCATAATTTTCTAAGTCTCGAATTGTCATTTTAAAGGCACTCACGTTTCGGAATCGACTTATTTATCTAAAATATTACTCTTACTAAGTTATACATAATTACTTTTTTATTGGACGGGTGTTATGACGATCAGTGTTGCCAACACAGAAAAACTTTGTAATTATTGCACATATTTTTTTTATATGGCGGTTTCATTACTATCTACCAAAATCTAATATCAAGCTACTAAGCTTCCTTACAATGGTGGACTTTCCAGATTTCGATCACCAAAACAACACAGATGGCGTTGTACAGATTTAATGTGATAATTACATATTTTCTCATTACTGGGGTACATAATTATTCAAAAATACAATGTAATGGTAGAAACATAGGCCCGCTACAAGGTGGACCGACGATCTGGTGAAGGTCGCGGGAAGCCGCTGGATGCGGGCAGCGCAGGACCGATCGTCGTGGAGATCCTTGGGGGAGGCCTATGCCCAGCAGTGGGCGTCATACAGCTGATGATGATGATGATGGTAGAAACATAATATAAAAATAATTGTTGTTTGACATTTTAATCACATTATGTATAGAATTATGTTGCTATATTCCTTCTCTTTATATTGATCAGAATAATAAAGTGTGGAAGATGTGTTGTGCCTGCGTGTAATAACAAGCGTCATCATTTATACCCACAAACAAAGATAAAAGATGCATATTATGTCTGTTATCCATGAAATTAGAAGATTAAACGAAGGTACCTCTGTACAGCTCCATCTATATTTATTTTAGAGAACGTAGCCTGGAAACTCCTCTTTCAAGTTGACACGACCTTATCTACCTCGATAGTTCTGAAACAGTAGTAATTCATAGTACTTCTTATTTGAAGGATTAGTACCCGTTATACATCATCTCTGTTAAAGGGAGGTAATACTGTTCAGGTCGTCGTGGTTCTGCTGTACGTCCGCGATGGTTATTGACGGGAGAGGTTCCAGATCTGTAGGTTCCAGTTCTTCTCCTTTCTCTGTGAAGCTCAGGAACATCTGTAAAGAGAAGAATCAGTCAAGGTTTGAGCTGCGTTCACTACAAGGCAACTTTGGGTATATTATACGTATTGTAACGAGGCTGTATAACGGTTAGGTATTACAAAAAAGGAATGGCGATTAAATGCATCCCCCCCCCCAATGATTTTCCACTGATTCTCTCTCGCTCTTGCGCCGTGAATGGAATTCTATTTGGATTTTGTTCGCAATTTTCTTTATTTATTCTCCTCCTCGAGAACCCTAAACCCTCAACTGTTTAGAAATAAAACACCATTTTGAAGTGTGTTGAAGCATATACCTATATGCTTGTTTGTGTAAATAAACAAAAAAAAAATTGTAATAAATTAGGGAATGAGCGCGACGCCAACATGCTACGGTTGTAGTTTGGCGCTAGTATTAAAGTGTATATGTATGTAATTTTGTTTGTAAATAAAAAAATAAGTGTAGTGTGTGAAGTGAAATTTAAAAAGAAAGAAACATTTATTACTTCCAAACACCACAGACACAGAGAGACAGGTACATTACATTCAACACAGGACAGAAACCACACGGAAATCAATACACAGAAAAAAAAAAACAATTTAGACAGTAGCCTGCATTAGTATACCTGGTCTAATGAGCTCTGGTTGACGGTGAAGTCTTCGATGTCGCACAGCGCCTGTAGTTGCGCCATCATACGAAACACATCGCTCAGCCGCGTCGTCACTTCCTTCTCGTTCACTAGAAACGTAATATCATAACGTCTCGTTGTATTCAAATTTTCAATATGGAAATTATTAGGTGTACAAAAATGTTAGCTATTTTCTTGTACGTGTACTATAAAGCACCTTGCAGGTGTACTAAAAGGGACCGTAGCATATTATTACTTTATTTCACCGTAGAGTCACTAGATGTCGCTAGTGGTATAAGCTTACATATGGAAAGTAGTGCCATCTAGTGACGGTATGTGGTATCGTTATGAATACTTTTACACTTAGCACAAATGCTCGCCACCGGCGCCCTATTTGCGCGCGTTTTATCGGCAAGTTTTCTTGTATAGCTAGACTTTTACAACGGGCAGAAATAATTTATAGAAAAAATAGAAACAATTTTAATAGGACATTAAAAGAACATAAATACACAAGCTCACGCACTGCCATATCCCAATGGCGTAATCTGAGGTACTTCCATCGTAAGATGAACTAAGTACCCACACCTCACCGAGGGTGGATTGCCCTAATCGATGAGCGCGTACAAATCCTTGAAAGAAGGGCCTTACGACCGTGTGCGGTAGGTATAGTAAAGAACAGCATTTACTACAACGAGTAGTTGCAACTTACCCGTCGCGTGCAGAGGTATGAGGAAGTGCAGCGCGGCGTGGTGCAGCACGGCCAGCGCGGCGTGCGGCGCGTGCGCACGCACCGCGCGCCACACGCCGCGCGCGGCGCCGCGGCTGCGGCACGACACCACGTAGCCGCCGCCGAACCTGCTCGTAGTCATTATTCTTTACTAGGTGACCCTATCACTCTTTCCCATATTTTCTCATCGTTTAAACCTTTCATGGACTTCCACAAAAAAATCCCAAAATAGCCAAATTCTCGAGTTGTAGCGAGACTTCGATTTATTGATGTCAATGCTTAAAAATTAAGGCTAAAAATAGCCATACATTTGTATTGCGTTTTATACGGCTTCAAGCGACAGATAGACGGACAGGTAAGGGTCCAGTTTTTTTTCTTTTGAGGTCGGACCCCTCAAAATGAAATCTAATATATTTCATTCGGACGGAATTTGAACCCGCTGCCAAGGCAAAACAGAACTAGCGAGGTAAGCGTCACACCACAGACGTGCACCGCGTCCTTATCCTGTCCATGGACAAGTCAATGTTGACTCACAAGAGGTGTCAGGGTTATTATTGAGCCACCAAAGGTCCCTGAAATGGCTTGACGACATACTTACATCAGTAAGTAGGAACCGGGACCAACGGCTTAACGTGTTTACCGAGGCATGAATCATCTTACAATTGCAATGTCCTAACCAAATTAGGGATCATAAAGTGTTTTTGTGATATGTTTCCACCGGGATTCGAACCCAGGACCAACGTGAGTCCAACGCTTAACCACTGGACCACAGAGGCCGTTGAAACTCCGAGTGTTCATACACCATACGTACCGCTTCAAGCATTGCTCCAAGCCCGCGAGAGCGCACAGCTCTCCGCGACGCATAAGCGCCACTCGTGCGCACAGGCGGCGCGCGTCATCGAGCGCGTGCGTCGACAGCAGCACTCCGCGCCCGCTGGCGCAGGACACCTGCACACCGCGGGACACGCACACACGAGACCCAGGGTCCATGCCGCTGGAACAAACATTATTTTTATTGCGCACTAATATTTTGGACTCGCCAGATGTTACCTGCCCGATCACAACGCCACCTCATCATCATCTCCGTTTTATTATTTCGTACGGGGTCCGCTTACAAACCGGATGATTTGATAGGTCCAGTTTTTTACAGCAAAATGACCTTTCAACTCCGACCAGCGAAGGGAAAGCTAGCCCAATATAAGTTAGGTCACTTCCGAAACGCAATTCTCGGAAATGTGGGTTTCCTCACCTTCACTGCGGTGGACGTGAGAATAATTACTGATCCAAACATGAATTCGAAATTCATTGGAAACACTGGTTTGCGAACTCACAGTGAGAATCGAGTGTTCTTCTAACTAGGCTACCACAGCTCCTGGGGATGAGGATCAGGATGATGACTTCTGAGAATGATGGAACTCCGACTCACGTTTGAGCTCGTGAGATTTTCAATAGATATAGATTTTTTAAATAGTAGATTTTTTAAGCCTCTTACACACGAGTAGTATTTAACTGTGGACATAGCCATGGTATAAGAAAACCAGGTGTGTTCAAAAATTACAGCTAGCATTTCAAGGTTATCCCAGCTGACGTCATCCAACCTACGTTGCCTTTTCGTAAAAAATAAATTACCCACGTCCAAGTTTTTTAATTTACTTTGCAAGGAAATTTTGAACTTTATAATTACCATAAACAGCCTATATACGTCCCACTTCTGGGCACAGGCCTCCCCTCAATCAACCGGAGGGGGTATGGAGCATACTCCACCACGCTGCTCCACTGCGGGTTGGTGGAGCTTTATAATTAATAACTTTATAATTAATAGTAATTAAATACATTAGTCGGTAATTTACTTAATTTTCAATAATAAAATTTACGTCTTTGGAATACCAATTTAATGGTAACACTTAGGTACGTCGTCAACGGCTGAGCATACCTGGTCTTCTTATGCCATGGACAGAGCTAACTGCTATCGACATTGGTCGACAGCAGCTATGGACGCGTCGGTCACTCTCAATCATAATTTCAAGTTCCCTTAGGATGGAAAGACTGTCAATTTTACCCGTCTGAAAACAGAAGACATGAAAGGGTACTCAATAGTCTTACCTGGTGGGTTCATCTAGTAGTACGAGTGGCGTGCGGCCCATGAACGCGATGGCGGTGCACAGCTTGCGCTTGTTGCCGCCACTCAGCGTCACGTTGCGCACATCGGCGTATTTTGTCAGGTCGAACATCTCCAATGCTCGTTTTATCACCTGCAAGCAAATATTATTCAGAATTTTGGTTTGAAGGAAATGAATTCTGTTATTCGCCCTCGTGCAGCAAGGCGTTTCTACATTGTAGCGTCTCATACACTACGACTTGTGCGAATCCAGCAAAATTGTACAGCATTAAAAAGCTAAGAAGCTGCAGGATGCTGCAAACTAGACAAAACAGAAAGTAACTTCTTACCTCCTCTTGGTCTTCAATACCGCGCAGTCTGCAGTAGAATTTGAGGGTCTCCTTAACTGTGAGGAGCGGGTCTATTGCGTCACTTTGTGGACAATAACCTGTATACAACAAGAAGTTTAATTTAGTCAGAATTCTTTTCTGAAGAATCATACCTAGAATAAAGAGATCCGTCACATGGTCGTAAAAGGTTCTTGTCGCAAATATAGAGCAACATGGATCTCCGCGGGCCGGAGGTCGCAAATGTTCCATTCAAAGACGAAAATTTTGCGAAATGTACAGTTTGCGAACTTTCTCAAACGGTAAATTTAACGACGAAGAAGTAACTTACTGATGAGTCCCTGGCAGAGCTGCCGCGAGGTCATCCGCTTCTCGTTGAGGTATATCTGCCCAGCGCTAGGCCGCACCTCGCCGGTCAACATGGAGAATGTCGTTGACTTGCCCGCGCCGTTCTGACCCAGTAGTGCTGTGCACTGGAAAAGGAAAACGGTGTAAGTGATACTTACTTTTAAGTACCTATCATTGAAGCTGTCGGTCCAAGCACCTATGCTTACGAGTGACTTAAGTAAGCACCTAGTTTTGTTATATAAGAATCAAGCTGACACCAGAGTTGGTGAGGTCGTTCGTCGTTCAACAACTACATAACTCACGCGACAAAAGAACAAGCATAAACGTAAATTGCTATATAGCCATGTCAGGGGCCTTTGGCGGCTCAATAATAACCCTGACCCCAGAGTTGATGAGGTTGGTAATCCACCTCAAAACCCACACGATAGAAGAAGAACGTACATCAACTTTTCAAAAAGTCACATTGCGAAATTTTTTTACTCTTTATGTGATGATATTTTTTGGGGAAATGGAGCATATCGTAAGTCCTACGTGGACTACTGGTTGGTTGGGCTCACGATCCAGATTCTGGTGGGGACATAATCATAAAAATCGATTTGTGTTGTCCCTAATTTGGTTAGGACATTGCAGGCTCTACCCGGCCTTAGGATCTCAATACGAAGATGTCTTTTGGAGACTAGTGGTTCTATTTTACTACGCTAGGAATTATCAGGGGTGTCTGATTAAAGATGTCAATGTTACCTGTCCGGGCGGTATGCCGAGGGTGAGTGCCCTGACGGCCACTCTTCGCCCCCCTCGTGCTGGGTAGCTCTTGCTCAGCTCCACACACTGAGCGACGTCGCACGCTGTTGACACGTACCGCTTTATCGAGTTGTTCTTGACTTCCGTGTCTACGAAACCTGGAGGTATGCGGACATTTTTAAAATAGGCTAGTTTTCTAAATTTTATACACTAATTCGAATGTAAAACTTTATGACAGAAGATTAGTCTGAATTCTTCTTCTTTTTCTTCTTTCTTATTCTTGAATAGAAGCAGAGTCTGAATTCGAATGTTATGCGAAATAAATGCGTGTGACATTCTGGACGTATGCGAAGCAAATTTGTGCCAAACAAGTTCTTCTATGTCATCTTCTTTTTCTTCTTTCTTACTTTTGAATAGAAGCAGAAGTCTGAATTCGAATGTTATGCGAAATAAATGCGTGTGACATTCTGGACGTATGCGAAACAACATTACGCCAAACAAGTACAGTATTACACTTACGTAAATTCACACCCGTAAACTCTAATGGAGTGGGCAGAGCCACAAGTAAGTAAAGACAACTTGCTACCACTTTTCATACTAAGTACTAAGATGGATATGATGAACTCAGTGACAAGGATCAGCCTATCGCCCATAAAATTGTCCATCATGCTAGAAAGGACATAAAAGTGTATTCCAAAAAAGGGTGATCATTTTTTTTCTACTCCCAATTGCACAAGGAAGTGACAATGACCGCGGTAGTTGCGGCTTCCGAATGCGGCCAATCAGCTCGCGGCAATAACTCGTGACTTTTTTATGATCTCACCAGCATTAATATTCCCAATAGTGGGCAGTCGGACCGGTCTCTCTGCCTCGTACAGCGCGACGTGCACCCGCTTCCTCTCCGCTGCCACTTCTAAATCCTCCATCTCTCCTGACCTCTCTTCAATGGACTCTGAATGGAATCTGTAAACAAATAATGAAGACATTTAACTACCTTAACGGCCTCCGTGGTCCAGTGGTTTAGCGTTGTGCTCAAGATCCGGAGGTCCCGCGTTCGAATCCCAGTGGGGACATACCACAAAAATAACTCGGTTAGGACATTACAGGCTGATCACCTGATTGTCCGAAAGTAAGACGATCCGTGCTTCGGAAGGCACGTTAAGCCGTTGGTCCCGGTTACTATTTACTGATGTAAGTACGTAGTCGTTACATGAGCCATGTCAGGGGCGTTTGGCGGCTCAGTAGTAACCATGACACCAGGAGTGATGGGGTAGGTAATCCACCTCACAACCCACACGATAGAAGAAGAAGAAGTAGAAGAACTACCGTTGAAAATTACGGATAAGCTTACGGCTATATTAATGGAGTCAATGAAGGGTTTCACTTCTAACTTGCCAGGGACAGGTCCGATTTTGATGATTTTTTCTTTTTTAGGGGTAGTTTTTATATCATTTAAAATGAGATGCTCGTATAAAAGGAAACTGGACAAAATGGAATACACCTTGGCACTAAGTAGACAAAAGAATGACTTGTGTTAGAAGTACCATTTCTTTGTTTAAAAGTGAACCAAGCTCCTTACCTGGCCAGTATAGCTTCAAAGCAGTCGTACTCAATAGCCAGGTTGAACAACATCAGCGCAGTCCCGACGGCCGCGAGCGCGATGTAGTGGTACGCGATCAGCTCGGTGGTCAGAGGGTCCTTGTACGTGTCCATACCGAAGCGGTTTAGTACCTGAAGAGAGTACATACATAATAATAATTCATTAATTTTAAGAAATATGTCTCATATGTGTAAAATTACATAAGTAAAATTATTCTGGATGTTAGTAGCCTTACCTAATATTAGATGCTATGAGATGCAAGTCACAACATCAACGCAATGTTATGTTAATTAAAGCATATAATAACGGGTTCTTACCGCGTTTAAATGGGGATATGAGACTCCCGATATTACCTACCCCACTCCAATCTCATCAGTCATCCCGTGATCATGGCACTTGCAACAGTGTCGAAATATCGGGAGTCTCATATCCCCATTTAAACGCGGTAAGAACCCGTTATAATGTGCTTTAATTATGATAATAACCGCGTAAACTTAAAGCAATGTTATGTTATGTTAGTGGGCTCTGTTTTCCGCATTTAGACTCTAAGATGGCCCATTATGCGTGTAACATCTACGCAAATACGGGCAGGTCGAGCCGCGCCCCTATCACCGCCAGGGCGGGATCGCCGCTGCCCCGTACCCTACGCACCAGAGACGTGCATCGCTTCCTCTCTCTCTTTATTTAAGAGCTGCGCTGTTGTCGGTGGAGTAATCGCCATTACTCCATAGATAGGGCGTGTAGAACGGTGGTTGCCCCAATCGGCTTCCGTTCCGCAGTACATCGACCAATTTCTCAATCGGTGATGTTCTAGCTAGAGCCCTACCAAAATCCATTTCCTCGGTCTCCAACCAGTACCGATACCGCTGCTGCCCGGCATCAGTAGTGGCGCCTACTCGCTACGTCACAAGATCATCATAGAACCTAAGTAGCATCGCTTCCTCAAAATCGCATAAAAGCAGTCGACGCGAGCTTCAGCGAACATGCCCGAGGCGCTACAGAAGCGAGGCAGGATATTAGCACCGTATGTAACGGCCTCTGTGGTCCAGTGGTGGAGGGTTGGGCTCGCGATCCGGAGGTCTCGGGTTCCAATCCCGATCGGGACGCATCACATAAATCACTTTACGATCCCTAGTTTGGTAAGGACATTGCAGGCTGATAATCTGATTGTCCGAAAGAAAGATGATCCGTGGTTCTGAAGGCACGTTAAGTCGTTGAGCCCGGTTATTACTTATTGATATAAGTAAGTAGTCGTTATATGAGTCATGTCTGGGGCCTTTGGCTCAATAATAACCCTGACACCAGGGTTGAATAGGTTGGTCATCCACCTGACTACCCACACGGGAGAAGATCCACGTGCCACCGGTTCGAATCCCGGCTCGGGGCCTAAAAAAAGGTGGAGGCCCCTATGAAGCTTGGCTAAATGCGGCGCGAAAATTCATAGGTTACCTTTTACTTCCAATCTAACAGATTTGCAGCTCACCTGTGCCTGTATGGTATTCTTGGCAATCTCCAACATGCCGTCTGCGAGGACAAACTGCGGGCACAGCAGGAATATCTTGTGGAGGACCCAGCGGGCGTGGTCCGTTTCCTGTTGGAATCACACATATTACAAAACTAATACGAAGTGTTGCTTTCGTGCTTGATCACAGCCAGGACACGCCGTACAAAAATCTCATTCTTATCGTGTGCCGCCTGTCGCGTAAGTGCGAGCGAGACAACAGTCCTCAAGCTCTCCCCCTTACTCCTTAGCGGTTTATGGCCATTTAAGAATAAAGTAAGAGACAGAGGGGGTGATACCGGCGCCCGATACGAATTGGTGCGGGACGGGGAGTTTCTACTTATACGTGTATTGTTTTTTATTTTGTGCCAATCTGATAACTCGTCACCCAGACATTAGAAAAGAAAGCCATGGTCCCGATCATACTATTATAAACGAAAGGTCAATGACCCATTGGTTGTAATTTTTTGTTGAAGCTGGGAGCTATGCAGGCGTTATGTCACACACTTCGTCACTGCGATCTGTAAGATCTATTGTGATCGCCGCCTTATGCTACAGTTCCCCTCTAAACCCTACGCTATCTATACGTATAGTGAGTACTTGTCTAGGGGTAAGATATGGAGTCATTAGGTATCCTCCAAAGATGACACTGTGCTTGCTCAAGAGGAGCTTTGACTCCCCGAAAAGGCTTAATAATACTTAAGTAAATGGATATATAAGAACTTAAATGTCCAAACAGGGACTAAACCACATTAAGCCCTAGCAAAAATGCTTTTTGCTTTCCTGTGATGACGAGGAATCTCCTTGCACGATAGTCGACATTTGTTTTTTTCTCTGCAGGTTATAATGCACATGGCGATATTTTAATATACTATCACGGAGCTCCGTGGGTTATAAAGTTTGCTGACGACTGGTGTGCAAAGTTGAAGAATAAACTATTTGCTCATACTTGTATGGCGCCCGATTTGCGATCACTTGGCTCTTCCAACCTCTTTCTTCTATTCCGTGGATAGTTCCCTCTAAACCCTACAGTGTGGTGTGTTGGATAACTCACATCAGAGTCCGATATGATGTCCAATATGAGCAGCAGGGTGATACCGGCGAGCCCCACGAAGGAGTTCCCGCAGAACAGGATCATGTTGGCGAGACTTGGCTCCGTGAACAGCTTTTCACACACGTGCACCAGCGAGCCGCATGCGTATCTGGAATGTATGGGAAATTACACTGTCGAGGCCTTGTGTCTTCATACAAAACACACACGGACACTGCACACTGACATCATCGTACACGCACATCTGCGTGTGTGACATCTGGCGCCCATACGATTGAAGACTAAAGTAAGACCGAGGGGGGATGAGGGAACTTAGCTCAGCCACTGGTGGGGAGCGGAGAGTTGCCGTTTCACCTATAGGTACATAACATAACATAAACAGCCTATATATGTCCCACTGCTAGGCACAGGCTTCCCTTCAATTAAACCGACTCCAGCATGCTGCTCCAGTGTACGTTGAAGGTGTTTGGGGCTAGTACTCGGGACGAACTGCTTAACGTGTATTCCGAAGCACGGAATCATCTTACTTTGTGATGCAGTCTACAATGCCAAACAAAAGATAGTCTCAAAAAGTGATTTCAACAATGTCTTCATCGATCAAATTATCTTCTATCTCATTAGATACAACCCATTACCACCATTACTAACCTCATCAAACCTGGTGCCTGGGGTTATTGTTGTACCGCCAAAGGCCCCTGACATGACTCATGTAACGACTACTTACTTACATCAGTAACCGAAGCACGGATCGTCTTACTTTCGTACAATCAGGTGATCTGCCTATAATGTCCTAACCAAACTAGGGATCACAAAGTGATTTTCGTGATATGTCCTCACCGGGACGTTCGGATTGTAAGCCCAAAGCTCAACCACTGGATTACGGAGGTTGTTCCCCGATACCGACCCCGCCGGCATGGTCGACGATTTCCCTCATTCAGCGCTTATCGCTATCGACCCACTAGGGTCGATTAATTCTTTCAAATATTTTTCCTCTCAGACGACGCCCTGAGCCGAGGTTCGCGCCCAACTGGGCACCCTCAGGCCTGTTGTCTTAAACGTTGTACCGGGTGAGAGCCTTCAGCGCTCCCCATTTGTCCGGCCAAGTAGTTAATGCCATCTGCGGCAAGTCTACAATAAGTCACGTCAAAAAAAAAAAAAAAACCGAGGTTGTTGATCAAATTGTAAAACTTACCCATATAACAGAATGAGCAGGCATATTGCCGGCAGGTTACTTCTAGCCACAAATACTGGGAACCCGAACGCTTCGAACACTATTATTGTGATGAGCATGTTGATTACTATCACCTGTGAACAAAGAGGATTCATTTAGTGACGGATAAGTATATGAAATGTTTTGCAGAAAATTACTAGTGCCTATCGGGTCTCCTCAATATGCCGGAATCGTGCCTTTTTTGGACATATTCTCCGGTCTCCGAAGCACAGTCTGGAGAAGCAGATCATCGTTGGGCAAATGGATGGCAAACGTGCGCGATGAAGGGCACCTACGAGGTGGTCTGACATCCTGAAGAAGACGGTGGGCGGAAGCATACAGAGGGCGGTCCACGCAGCACACGATCCTCAGCTGTGAGGGAACGACGAAGAAGAAGACTGGTTGGTACCTAGACCTGTAGAGTTAACATGCGCGATTATAATCTCGCTCACATAATTTATTACTATTGTGTTTTCAAAATGACTAGGGTTGCATCTTCGTCGCGTGTTCAAGCAAAAAAACCAATAATTCACTCTCAAGCTCGAGAACTAGCTAGAAAAGTGTTAGAAAATTGTGACATTGAACGGAAAAATAATTACACGTTAGATGATTCAGATGAACAAATATTAACTTAAATGAAAACGTGGTATTATTTTATTCACATTTTGTTACATAAGTACATAATAAAAATATATCGATATTGAAAACGTCACGTCACTAGAGAATTGCCATGTCGACCTGTCGTCTACTATACATGTCGTCTTGTCGATTGGTGGTAATATGTGAACCCAAATAAGTCATGTCATTCTGTCAAAATACCAACAAAAACATAAATATACCAGAAAAAACAAACTTATTGAATTCGACAAAATTAATTGAATATAATGATAATTTTATCACGTTTCACATGTTAGGCCTGCAGGGTTCCAAAATGGCGACACTGAAAGGAACAGCTGATTTAACAGCCATATTGAAATAATTCATTTAAAAAGCAATATTGAAATTTCACATTAATTTTCGCTTAGAAAAGTAAATGTCAAGAAACGTCAAATAGCAATATCGTTTTTTTACATAAATTGCTTCAATGTGGCCTCTTTAACATCAGGATATATAACGTGGAACTCATAATTTGACACCATTGACACCATGTGTTCTGACCAGTCGTCATACGGTTCATTTTAATTCATGGTGCGTTAATCAAGCTCGTATCGGTGCGGGGAGGAGAAAAACCCTTATATGTATACGTAGTATTATTGTGTATAATGGCCCCGATTCCTGCAGACACCGCCTAATTTTATTTAAAGTTATATCCGTCATTTTCATATCCGTCGAAAAGGAAAGGGACGGATGATTCACAGCTCTTAATTTTAGGAAGAATGAGTGAATGAATGAATAACCCGGGCGAATCAAAAGGTACGTCGCTGGTATGCAATCCGTTTGACGTGCTGTCTACTTAACTGTGTCGGGTTATTGACGGATGTAAAATTTTTAGACGGTTGGTTTAGATTTGTGCTTAAAATTGACGTGTATAAATTATATATATAAATTTTATGCTTGTCGATTACCCGTCCCTTTCCTTTTCGGCGGATAAGAAAATGACAGATATAACTTAAAATAAAATTAGATGGTATTTACAGGAATTAGCACCACAAGCATAAAATTTATGGAACATACGTCAATTTTAAGCACAAATCTAAACCAACCGTCTAAAAATTTTACATCCGTCATCAAGCTCGTATCGGTGCGGGGAGGAGAAAAATCCTTATATACGTAGTATTATTGTGTATATATGTAGTAAAGTGAGAATACTATGGAAGGATACTAAATGGGAATTTGATTGTTTATGGTATGAAAGGAGGATGGTTAATGAATGGGACGTAAGGCAGTTTTACAAAGTAAGAAAGGCGAGTCGTTGGTGTATGGTCGGTCGGGATTTTGTTAAAATATAAGAAAATATCCCGTGTTATTTCTATATCCCACATATATGCTGGAACTGACCATCATGTCCGCCACTAGAGCCGCGGTCCAGTACAGTGCCGGTGACACTCCGCACAGCAGCTGCAGACGTTTCTGCTGGCTGGTCCGCGCGCCCACCAGGTATATGGCTGCGCCGGCGCTCACTAGGCAGTAGGCGATCAGGACTAACGCTGAGATGCCCGCGTCCGCTATGTGCTGGTATCTGGTGGAAACAGGCGCGTATTGGAAATAGTACAGTCATGAGCAATATGTAATAATATGGGGAAGACCGGCATACTGTTCTAAAATTTGAGTTTGACTAAGTTTATTGAAGAAGATATCATTTGTAGATCAAGTTATATGATCGGATATGATAGATAATTTACTTGGCTATGTTTATAAGTCTAAATATAAGAGAAAGCGCCGTAATCTTTTGATATACAATCGTTTTTTTAAAACATGCCAAGTAGACGGTCTTCCAATGCAGTGTGAGGCAAGTCCGTCCACAAAAGAAAAAACGCATTATTAGTAAGAAATCGTAGGCCTAGACGTATGAAAATACTTTCAGGCGGTGAACCAGCAATGCCATTCTGATACGTACTTTACCGATTTATGAATAAGGCTTTCATTACACAGATAAATGATTATTTTGTAAAACAAGGCAAGACCGGCATATCTTTGGTGACAGTGGTTGTAAACATTTCGTCAAATTGTTTACCCGACTGCGGTGAAGCAAAGAGAGGGTTGTGCGCTATGTATGTATGTATGTGTGTATACACGTTTGTTCCCTCCCAACCCCTGAAGCACTTATCACAGTTAAACAAATGAGGTGTCACTAAAAAGCGTTTTGATTGTCTAGTGGTAGACTATGTGACGTACACATATTACTTAATATTAGGTATAAGTCAGTAAGATTTATAATGTGAACACACACAAACACAAAATATTAACAGAATGGGACACAAAATGCTATCTCACTAGTCTTGCATAAAATACGCTCTGCTGTAATAGTTGACAATGTCTGGATTGAGGCAAGATCGGCATATGACGGAGTTCCCTCTCTTAATGTAGACGGTCTTCCGAACTATTATATTTTCTAATTTAAAATTTCACATGGGTATAAATTGTAGATAAAAGCTATATTACTGCATTATGTTTACCGAATATATTAATGGATTAATAAATAACCTAAGTGATCAGAAAAACTTCTGAAAATCCTCCGATTTGCCACTTTTTTGATCAAAAATCCGCCACTGGCCACTGCATTCTGAAGCGCAAAATGGTAAAAAAAATTGCAGGACCGATATTGTCAAAACTAATCATACTAGCGCCGTCTACGGTTTTTAGTTCAGACTGGCTCTTTAGGGACTGTTTTATAGACAGAGACGTAAGGCGCTAGTTATTCAAATTTAGAAGTTATTTGCGATATACGGTCTTTTAGCCCAGACGGTCTTCCCCACATTGACCTACGGGAAAGACATCGTAATGTTTTCACTTTCCGTCCACCGACTGTAATTGGAATACTATTGTATTTAATTCTATAAATTATGTAATATAAACTGGATTAAAAAAAAAGAAAGGAAAACATGAAACAGTAGGACTAGGGCCCTGTGCTGGGAGGTTTTCTGGCCACGTCTTTCCCTCAGCGTTACAGATTCCGATGTGGTAGTAGTTTTACAGCTAGTTACATAATATGTAATTTTTTTTGACGTTTAAATATTTTTGATTTTTTTGAATATTTGTAAGGAAACTTATATTCTCGACAAATTATATTTTGGAGGTGTGACCTAAGCTGTACAGGGCTGATTTCGTCTTCGAGGTTGGAAAATTAGACAAGCAGTTGCTTCTATAAAAACCGGACCTGTCAAGTCTTCAGGTTAGGTAAGTGGACCCTGTGAAAACGGGATAACGCTAGGGAGATAATGTAAGGTAAGCCAGTGGTACCACTGATGTATGATAATTATGTTACAATTTGAGTGATTTTCTTATCGTGTCGATGACAAACTAAAAAGTATCAGCCCAAAACTTGGCAACAAGTATGGCGCTATCTGCAGCGCTCATCAGATCCTCCTGCGTGCAGGCGTTCGGGCATGCAGAAGTAAAAAAAATACTTCTACATTGTCAGAAACAAGGAAATTCACAACTTCTTGCATAGGTGGCGAACACTACTTTATAGTTATTTATCTATGCATTTAGATTTTTATTATATACTTACATATATAAATCAAACAAGAATCTTTTTATTATGTACGTAGGTATATCACAAATTTTACAACGCATTTTTACGATTACTTGCGCTGAGCTATGACCGTTTTGCGCTGCTGCAGCACACATACATACCTGGCGTGTGTTAAACATTGTGTATGTAGTGTGTATTGTTGTTGATTTGTATTATATGCATGTGTGACTGTAGACCAAATAAATGATTTATCTATCTATCAGGACACGATGTAAGACGTTCCATCGTTTGGGAAACAGTGATACTCACACGGTGTCCTTGCTAAGCTGTTCTGTGGAGATCTTGAGCGGGTGGGAGTACACGGTGATGTTGGCAGTGGTATCTTCCGTCACAGTCCTCAATATGGCGGAGTTCAGAGCGTTCAGGTACATAGGCATGGCATGATGGCCCTTGTTGTTGTACCACGCGATCAGGTGCGTCTTATTGTTTTTCAGAGCAGCGCTGAAGCCGCCATATCTGAAATAAAAGGGGACATTAGATTTTTGACATGAGCCATGTCAGAGGCCTTTGGAAGTTCAATATGTTCCCCAAAAATAACATAAATGACGCTGTCGATATGTGACGTGATAATTTCCACTCATTACTCGGGTACTTACATAAAAAGCAATGCAATGGCAGAAGCGTTATGTAAAAGAATACGCCATCTTCTTCTTTGCGAGTCGATATTAAATTTTAAGCCATTGAGAAGCCCATCGCTGTTCCCAATGCCGTCTATATAGATTAAATGTCTCGAGACTATCGGTCGAAGCCCGCGATATTCGTCGCGCCGGGTGCGATAACGTATCCGTGCAGATCCCGTTGATGATTTAGTTATAAGGTCAAAGGGAGATTTAAGAAAGTGTGATGAATAGGCTCTTTGTATGCTGTTATGTTATTTATACAAAAGAGAGATAACAACATAATAAAAGTACCTCTTCTCGATATATTGATCGTGTGAAGCTACAAGCCACTGGTTGAGCTCGTTGACGGTGGGTACCACCATCAGCTGCGGAAGGTTGGGATGGTTGCTATCCTCGCACACTTGCTTCGTCGCCGTGCAGGTGCAGTTCGGAGTGTCCTTGGAAAAAAAAAATGTTAGCTGACCGGACAGATGTTGTCCTGTTCAAACATGGTCCTGGCCAAAAAAAGGCGAAATCGTTCGAATTTCGAATTATCGTTGTGAGTTTAGACAACGGCGCCACAGAAAAACAAAATTAGTTTTTTTTACATTTTTGCAGCGACTTTCTCTTTCATCATGGGCTTACAAACTTATATTAAAAATATACCTTAGATTAGATAATATTACCCTTGTATTCCAAGTTCTTGATTGCTTGTCTATCTGTAGGCTGTCAAGAATATGCTGAGCGAAGCCTGGATCGATATCCGAATATATAGATGGCTGCGATCTGTAGGAGTGAACAAATTTTGATGTCACACTATTTTATTAGTTTTCTCTCCCGTCGAAGTGAATGGATTTCTTGTACTTAGGACAGAGGCTGAACAAATAGATGACTCTTCTTCTATCGTGTGGGTTGTGAAGTGGATTACCAACCTCATCAACCCTGGTGTCAGGGTTACTATTGTAAAGTCCTTAGAAAAGGTTCAGTAAGATCTACTCTGAACCGGTGCGCGTGTATGAAAGGATTGATGAATATGTAGGAAGCAAGAGAAGTGTGTTACGTTCGAAGCAAATACATTTCGATAGTCTCTGCTTACCCCGGTGGAAAATAGGCGTGAGTTTATGTCTGTATGTATGTTATGTTACACTTACACAAGATACTCTGTAGTGTCCGGGTATAGGCTGGGAGTCAGTCTCAAGGACACTTCGTTGTCGGCCGGCGGGCGGATCATTGAGAAGCCCATCGCTGTCGCCACAAACAGGGAAGGCAGCACGATCAGGAGGAAGAGGAGCCATCTGAAATTGTTGTTTTATTCATCATCATCATATCATCCAAGCCCTGTCCGGCGACGGCGACTCCTAAATGTCTATCCCAGGTCGATGTTATGATAGGCTCTAATGTGGCTAGCAAAACCGAACTTCGATTTGAAGGTTCGGCCACATGGCGCACAGAATAACTGGCCAGCAGAATTAAACGTATAGTTGTAGGAGGGCTTGTGTCAAGTCTTCCGTATTTGGCGTTTTACGTCAAGATCTTCTAAACGCTTCTTTTCGTACAGTTCCACGTTTTTGTGGACAGTGTAACGCGGGAAACGAAAGCAGGGCGGGCAATACCTGCGTTACAAAGACGTGCTCAAACGCAACCTTGTGGCTTGTGATATTCCACCTGATAGTTGTTTTATTATATTGTTGTTGAGTATTCTGCCTGCAGCTTCCTTCAACCGGGTGAGAGTTTTCAACGCTCCCCTTTTGTCCGGCCAAGTAGTTAGTAGATAAATAAGTAACGTCCAAAAAAAAATTGTGACCGTACCTATTTCTGAGATAATGTGTGTATCTGGAATGTAGCAGGGCAAAGAACTGTTGGCAGGATGTGCCCCTCAGGGGACCGTCCGCCGGCACCAGCGGCGTGTGGTCACTGCGCACACTCGACGTTGATGCACTCTTCGATGGTAGATCTGGATCTATCCAATCATAATTAGTTTATATGAATATGAAGACCTCGGTGGCGCAGCGGTAAACGCGCTCGGTCTGCGATTGTTGAAGTTAAGCAACTTTCGCAAAGGCCGGTCATAGGATGGGTGACCACAAAAAACAGTTTTCATCTCGAGCTCCTCCGTGCTTCGGAAGACACGTTAAGCCGTTGGTCCCGGCTGCATTAGCAGTCGTTAATAACCATCAATCCGCACTGGGCCCGCGTGATGGTTTAAGGCCCGATCTCCCTAACCATCCATAGGGAAGGCCCGTGCCCCAGCAGTGGGGACGTTAATGGGCTGGTGACGATGATAGTATATACTGTCGATAATTCACATGTATGTTATTTTTTTGCGGAACCGATGTGAATGAAATTTGGTACCAACGGAGATAGTTTATTCTGAAAATCATTCCCTAAGAGCTTGGGGGTGGTTACGAAAAGGGGATGGCAGAAATATGCCGCGCGCGATAATCAAACTCAATAATAATGAATAATAATGTCAGTTACAATTACGACCGAAAGTGCTTCGCGCGCAGTTTTTAAATCGCCTTCAGTCTGCTAAATCGGAGAAGATTAATGATGATGATGTATCATACCATATTCGATAGCATTATGCTGCGGCGCGTCAGCCTGGTGGCAGATGTTGAAGAACACCTGCTCCAGGCTGCTGCAGTCCAGCACGTAGCTGCTGAACCCTAGCTGCTCCTGCCGATCCTCCAGAGTCGTGCAGACACGCAGGAAGCTGGAATCGATAGGCAAAATTTTATCGCTCACGAAAGTTCATATAATTTACAGAAATATCTAATACTAAGAAGTATTAGTATAGAATAGAATAGAATAGAAATAGTTTATTATGAAAGGACGCCAAACACAAAAAGAAAGACAACAATATCATATCTTATTTCCACTAAAACAATTACAAAAAAGCAAGAAGGATGTTAGTCGAAATGATCATAAGGTGGTGGTGGACGTCCTGAGATAAAAGGGCCTCACTCAGCTAGTACTCAATATTCTAGATAGATGGCGCCAAAGGATAGATTCACAAAGTGATTTCGACAATGACCCTATTGGGAATCGAACCCGGACCTCCCTCGTTTGGCTCCTGATCGTGAGCCAAACGCTCTAACCACCAGACGACTTGTTTTGGAGAATAACCATGATAAATAGCCATGAGGAAGTAAGAAGGGTAACTGCACTCACTCATTGTTGAGTCCGTTGGCATCAAAGAACGGCAGCGTGATCTCAACGTCCCGGCCGGTGACGTCGACGAGCGCCGCGTTGGTTACGTCACCGCGCACCACGGCCAGCAGCTGCTTGCTCTTCTCCTCGATGCAAGTGTCGTGCTCCACCCACGTCGAGCACTGCTCATACGTCACGGATAACTTGTAACCGTTGCCTAGACTACGCTTTATCTCTATCGGTGAGCCCGTCGTGTGGACTTGACCCTGGAATAAATTTCACTTTAGCATAACATAAGATCGACGTCCAGTTAGACAAGGACGTCCAGGAACTTGCGAAGGATCAAAAAATCTGGAAAGAGCTCCACTGGTACGAGCCTAGCTCTTAAATTTTGAATGAAACCCTCAATTGTGGTAGTCAAGAGGTACATCCATCGCAAGATTAACTAAGTACCCACAGCTCACCGAGCTTTCTGCTAGACCAACGTGATAGGTGGTGAGCCGTATCGCCGTCTATATTGGTCAAGCCAACTGTGTTAGTATAAACTGCATTTATCAGAAAACAGGGGGGTTAAAATAGCCACATCGAAGCAATACATATAAGAGAACAATATTGCTATTTGACATTTGTTTGCGTTGCGCACTTACTTTTATATGCGCAAATGTCAAATTACAATATTGCTTTCTTAGATGAATTGCTTCGATGTGGCCATTTTAAAGATATCAGATATCAGATTTAGATTTACTGCAGATATCTATTAAAGCATTATCCATTCTACACCGACTAAAACGTGGGTCTTAAATTACATAAACTGCCTATATACGTCCCACTGCTGGGCACTGGCCTCCCCTCAATCAACCGGAGGGGGTATGGACCATACTCCACCACGCTGCTCCACTGCGGGTTGGTGGAGGTGTTTTTACGGCTAATAGCCGGGACCAACGGCTTAACGTGCCCTCCGAAGCACGGAATCATCTTACTTTTTCGGACAATCAGGTGATTCAAGCCTGAAAAGTCCTTACCAAACAAAGGACTGTCTCACAAAGTGATTACTACAATGTCCCCATCGGGAATCGAACCCGGACCTCCAGATCGTGAGCCTAACGCTCTAACCACTAGACCACAAAGGCGGGTCTTAAATTAATGATGATGATCTAGTAAAGAATGAGAATTCATTTTTCGGCAAGGTAGTGACGATAATACCAAGCTTATTTTGGGTTAAATTGTACAGCCAACACAGAAAAGTTCAACTCTACCCAGCCCATTAAAAACCATGGGCGTGAGTTTATATAAGTATGTATGGAAGAACCATACCTTATGCATGATGACAATCTGGTCACTGAGTAGTTCGGCTTCGTCCAAGTGATGTGTGGTCAGTAAAATCGTGCGATCTTCCCGAAGCTTCACAATCATTGACCAGATGTCCCTGAAAGAAATCGCAGAGCCATCATCATCATTATCATCATCACCAGCCCATTAACGTCCCCGCTGCTGGGGCACGGGCTATCCCTATGGATGTATATGGAGATCTGGCTTTAAACCACCACGTGGGCCCAGTGCGGATTGATGGTTATTAACGACTGCTAATGCAGCCGGGACCAACGGATTAACGTGCCTTCCGAAGCACGAAGGAGCTCGAGATCAAAACTATTTTTTTTGTGGTCACCCATCCTATGACCGGCCTTTGCGAAAGTTGCTTAACTTCAACAATCGCAGACCGAGCTCCTCAATAATACAATAAAATGTATTAAAAATACAAAAAAAGTAAAAAAGAAAACAGGATGCTTGTTAGTATTCATCCTAAATTCATTCTTTTCTTCATTCTCAGTCTGTTCGGCCAACCTCCGCAGCGTCAATACGTGTGATGTGTTTTGTGACTATTTTCTATCAATTTATTAAATAACAAGTGCTTACAAAAGTGACTTTTTGTTTATAACGCCGCGCTGCATTAGAACATTTAAAAAAAAACCAAAATTGTGAACAATGCTGTCAAGGGAAGCATTGGCAGGGTTGCTGAGGGTGGTCATCCAGCTCACAACCCTCTCGATAGAAGAGGAAAGTATATGTAAGTAGTGTCTTTCCATGGTAATACCCATGCGGGTATGAGTAACAAATAACAACTACACATTGGTACATTGTTTTAAGTTTACGCGGTTATTATCATAATTAAAGCACCATTAAACGCCCAGCCCATTTAAACGCGGTAAGAACCCGTTATTATGTGCTTTAATTACACATTGGTACTTTGGTTACGCACAGCACGCAACGTTGACAACACGTCCGTCCCGCGTGAGCGTTGAGTTAATACTGAACTGACAGCGCTACCCCCACCACTTACTCAGCATACATTTATTGTCAATACGATTACGCATACACTACAGTATTAAAGAGTCTTGATTAAAGTAATACGCCTATGACCTACGAATAAATAATAAGTCCCTATGACTGATATAATATCAAGGCTATAATTATTTGAATTGCAGCTTACACAGTGTGCAGGTCACAATGTTCTCATAAAATGGCCATATCAACGATATTGCTTTTTGACATTTGTTTGCATTGCGCACTTACTTTTAAGTATAATGCGCAAATGTCAAATTGCAATATTGCTTTGTTAGATGAAGTGCTTCGATGTGGCCTTTTTAACCTTTATGCTTTTTGTAATTGGTATTTTGTTTGTTTCTTTTACACTTTTGCTTTTTGTTGTCAGACAATATATTTTTTCTCTTCTTGTCAGCTGCTTGGGTTTTGTTTCTCCAATTTCATCTAAAGCTATCGAAAGCTCAACGTTTTTACATAGGTTATATGCTTCGAATTAAATTCGCTGTCACGCGCGAAGTATTGGCCACCATTGAAGCTCCAAAGACTCACCTCCTAGCAGCAGGGTCAACCCCAGCAGTGGGCTCATCCAGCGACACGAGGTGAGGCTTCGCAACAAAGGCCAGCGCTACACACAGCCGCCTCCGCGTCCCTCCAGATAGACGGCACACTGGCTCGTGCGCCACCGGTCCGAGTGATAACACTTGGAGCATGCTGAAAAAAATATGCCCATTACATTTTGGGTCAAGTCTAAACATATTGATCCCGGTTACTACTTACTAATGTAAGTAGATAGAAAAGAATCGATCGACCTAATATCGACCGATACGTCACTATGCTAATGAACGTCACAACACTACTTACCTTACGTATTTTGACAGATCGGATTCTTATCGCGCATTTGAGACGATTGTAAAATGCTATGTATTGAAATATAATCATTAATTGTATTTAACTGGTCGTTCTGTTTATACGTAGTTGTTACTGTATAAGTAATGTCAGGGGCCTTTAACGACTCAATAATAAGGCCGACACCATGGTTGATGAGGTTGAGAATCCATCTCACAACTCACACGAAAGTTACCTATGCATAGAGGCACCCTGTGATGCGCCAAAATGCAACTTACTTGTCAACTTCATCCTGGAGCATCTCAAGTGGTAGTCCAGACTTCAGTTGAGCATACAAAGCCACATGTTCAGCAGCTGTCAGGCTATCAAACAACACGTCTCGTTGTGGACACACTCCAGCACGCGTGCCCGCCGACTGCTCTGAACGGACTATCACGTGGCCACGACTTGGTTTCGTCATGCCCGTTAGGATGTTGCTGAAAAAAAGATATTTTAATTTTTTGTCGACAAGCTGCAAGATACGTTAAATGACTCGTTGGTGCCAGTTCGATACCGGGAATCGAACCAGGACTTCCCGTTTGAGAAACATCCTCTCATGTGTCACTTAGGACCACAGTAAGTTACTTTCGCTTATATCGTTCGTAGGTGTTGATGTGACAGGAACTCCTAGGTTATCATTATACATTATGGAAGGGTACATAGAAGCAGAAGACCTAGCAAGTTGAAGACCAAAATGTCGTGTTTTATAGGATTCCGTACAAAGAACTATTATACTTTCGCCATGTTCGTCTGTTTGTGCAACGGTGCCCTTAAAATAAGAGAGTCATGTCCGATTCGTGTACGAATCAGCCAGTCTATTGCGGTTCTGGTGTTAGGTACTTTAGTACGGATACCAGAGGAATCCAACCTTGTCTTTGAGGAGTTCGGGAATTCGCAAAACAAACTTTGAGAAAGGTTTTGTGTCACTTACATAAGCGTAGTTTTCCCTGCGCCATTGTGCCCAAGAAGGGTTGTGACCTGTCCTTTGTGCAGCTCTATGGAGACGTTGTCCAGGGCTAGCTTCTGCCTTTTTCCTGCTCCGTATATCTTGCTCACGTTAACGATGCTCACGCCCGCCTTCTCTCCGGAAGTCGCGCAGTTGGTTATGCTGCTTTGAAGAGTTTTGGGGCCTAGGGAAAGATATAAGGATTGGTGTTTTGAAGTGAATCAAAACTTCCCTTCATGTGAGGGGGTTACTGTTATAGTTTCATATGTTAATTTAGTTGCTGATGACCGCTTTTACGGCCTCCATAGGCCAGTGGTTGAGCGTTGGTTGGGATCACGATCCGGAGGTCCCGGGTTCAGATTCTGGTGAGGACATATCACAAGGTTCACATTGCGATCCCTAGTTTGGTTAGGACGTTACAGGCTGATCACCCGATTGTTCGAATGTGAGATGGTCCGTGGTATTCCGAAGGGATGTTAAGCTGTTGGTCCCGGTTACTGATGCTGATGTAAGTATATGTCGTTAGCTAAGCAATGTTAGGGGCCTTTGGCGGTTCAGTAATAACCGCTTTTAACGATTCTCGATATTTGCTAAAATTAACAGCCATCAATCATCCGTCCCTTTCATTTTCAGCGGATAAGAAAGTGACAGGTATAACTAACAATTAGATGATGTGACATAGATGCTAATTCCTATAGAATTAGCATCTATGTCTGACTTTTACCAATTATGCTTTCTGGTTGATTTTATATACCTAGCTTTAAACCTCGTGGTTGAAACTTTCGTTGCTTATCGCTATCGGCCCGCTCGGGACCGCTTCCCTCAAACAATCCTCTCACTCCTCTCAGATAACACCCTGAGCCGAGGTTTGTTGTCTGGGGCTCTAAGGCCTAGGGTAAGGTGGTGCAGGAGTGCGCACTTAAAGTTCAATTAGTTCTAAAAATAAAACAAAAGCAATTAGGAAAATCAACTCTATTAAATATTATACAGTAACTAATAGACTATTATTTGGAATATATTATTTTCATCTATAATAATTATCTTTGGACGTATTTCAATTAAATCACAAAATGAGATTTGCGCACTCTTACACTCAGGTGTGTGTAAGAGTGCGCTATGAGACGGATAAGAGTGCGCAGTTTATTTGTCCACGCAAAAGGCACATATGTAAGCTCCTACGCCTGTATACGCTGTACATTTTTCATGCCACCAGTTTTTGCATCCGGAGCACTCAATACAGTCTTCATCAATAGGTTTTTTATATATTACGTCGCACCCTCCACATTTCCACTTTTTTATTTTGGGAGCATTCTTAGGCTTTTTAGGCGTCTTAAAATCTAATCGAGGCTTTTTTGGTTTTTTGTTCTACTTCTATCGGAAATGTAAGAGCATATCTTCCTGATTTGGTTGCAATTGAAGTTCTGAGCAACCTCTTTCTTAAAGTAGATACCGCAATTCCAAGAGATTTAGCAACCGATCTCTTACTTCACCTCCATTGACGCATTTACGAGCTTCTTCTTTCTAATAACGAAAGTGGACAATTTTGTCGGTCAGTTTTCCTTTATCTTCTGGTAATGCTGCAAGTCAATAAAAATTGCATAAAAATTAGAAATCACTAAAATATCCACCGTAGTGTAAGAGTACGCACGCGCCATCTTACACACCCTCGTAGTGCGCACTCTTACATTTTTTCTCAAATCGCAGTAATGACTTTACTAGCACCATCTCTGCGCAGCGATTATAATTATTTCTTTCGAGCGGCAAGTTGACAGGTTAGGTTGTTTAATAATTGTAATCAAATACTTGTAATGGGTTGTTTTTTGAAACAATCACACATTGAAATAGTTGATATTTAACATAAAAAGCATTAAAAAACTTCGAGCTTACCTGAGAGACACAGTTTTTACTCAATCGCGATTATTTTTGGGGAGTGTAAACCAGCATAGTAGGTGTTCAAAACATGATTGAAATTAGCAGCAAATATCTTTCAGTTTTTGCACAGAGCCATATGCGCACTCTTATCGCCTGCGCACTCTTGCACCACCTTACCCTACTTTTAATACCCTGGGGCTCTCAATACCAAATAATATTTTGAATTTGTCAGAAAATAAATTTCATGTGAAGCTTACTTTATGTAAAAAAGCTTATTATAAGATTAATGGTTACATAATAAAAATGTCTCGTATTAACTGTGTTCCTCTAGTTATTAAATAACTTGTAATGTACCCTCATTGATTTAAAACATGTCTTGCTGTTGCAGATTCTTGTCATTTCTTTCCCTCGACCATAACACCTTGCGAAATGACGTACTTAAATTCAAAAATGTTACATTGACCATCAACAAGTTTATCCATGATAATTACGTTTAATAAATGATTCTGATTTCCTGTTCCGTACTCACCAAAGAACCTATCAAGCAGCCACCCCACAATCAGATAGACTACAGCATCCACCACCGCCATGGCTGTAGCGGCCCCGATACTGAGGTCCCCTGCATCCGCGCGCCACACATCGCTCCACGCTGCGCCCGCGCCGCGCGCTTCCGCTCGCGTTATGTTCAGGAACGCGTAGCAGATCGATGTTGACATTGACAGGCACTGGAAGGGGTGTTTATCTTTAATGTTTAAGTTACTTTACAAAGATAAAGTATCTCCTAAATAAAGGTCTCAAAGCTCAGGAATTGGGTGGCATACCTATTTGCACGAAACAGTTGTCCATAATATAGAGTTGATGTTATTTGTACACCTCTGCCTACCCCTTTGGTGGTACAGTTAATCGCAGCCCAGCAGGTGGGTATACTTACCACAATAAGTTTGAGAGCACTGGACAACACAGCTTCCAGCGATAGGATGAGCACGAACGGCATGAAGCTGATCAGGTACGCAATGGCCGAGCATACTGCTGCCAGACTCGCCGAGCTGAACAGCTTCGACATCATGTAGCTAATAAATAATAATAATTTATTTATTTATTTCGGAAAACAAAGAGTTCCATTGGTGTTAGTAGCACTTAAAGTAGGTTAGTAAACTTAAGCTAAATACAAAACAAGTAGGATGTATAATGCGCCTATTGCCACGCGCACGGGATGCCACACAAGCGGACAGTCTGGACTGTGGGCGACACTCCGCAGGATGCTGCTGCCATTGGCGCGCACGCGCCCCAACAAGGACGCACATCGCTTGCGCAGGATCGCCGGGAAGCCATCCACACATATTTATTTATTTATTAGCGCGCGGACTATTTGTCCCGCTTGCACTTAAGCGGTAAGGCGGAACACGGTAAGAATATTTTTTTTGTTTGGAATGCCCGGAGTACGTCTGTGTGCCAGTCTCAAACTATCTCCTTACCAAATTTTATCTAAATTGGTTCAGTGGTTTAAGTGTGAAAAGGTAACAGACATACAGAGTTATTAGGTATCGCATATTAGCGAGGACTACCTGTACGTAAATGTCAATTAAAAGCGTCCCCCAACCCGCACGCACTGGAGCAGCGTGGTGCTTTAGCCTCTAGCAGTGGTTATGTTATGGTACGTACCAAAAAGAAAGTACAGAGATCCCAAAAACAACCAGCAGCGCGAACACGAGCGTGGGGTCGGTGTGTGGGAGGATCCCACCAGCGTACAACACGATGGTGATGCAGGCGATAGTCACCAGCATTTCTGCAAGCGACGACAGGAACCACGACAAAGTGTGGTTGGTCAGGTCTACGCCCATTACTGACATGAGCTGGAAGAAAACGTAAAATAACAGTTAGTTTAGTACACCGTCGTTCAATCAGAGACAGCTCAGGTACTCTCAGGTATGTTGCAGGAACATTCCTTCCGTATGTCGTATTTCCAACAGTACACCAGCCATTCTGACCCACACAAGTAGTTAATGCCATTTGCGGCAAATCTATAGTAAATCACCTCGTTTTATACGGACACTTCACATTGACGTCATCGTACACGCGCGTGTTTATGGAACTTCCATCGCTGCTTTTTGCTTCTCAAGTAAGTACCTACCTGAAAGTTTTAACTATTGTCATACCTCTGACACTTCATAGAAAATACCTCGTTTTACACAGACACTACACATTGACTTTATCGTACACGCGCGTCTGTGTGTGACATCTGACGCGAATTGAAGACTAAAGTAAGACCGAGGGAGGTGAGGTAAGCCTAGCTCAGCCGCTGGCGGGGAGCGGAGACTTGCCGTTCTATACTTATTCTATGGTCACGTAAAAAAAGATACTTACCATAGTGTTGCCACTTTCTTTATCAGCCACTATGAACCGGACGGTGGACGCGACGGTGAACAGCAGCGAGAAGAAGAATGCCACCATCAGCGCCTGGGACTCGTACAGGGACGTTTGGAAGCTGAAAACAAATTGTTGAAAAAGTCACTGTGGTCCAGTCGTTAACTGGCTTGCTTCTCAGACCCCCGGTACTGGACTTGCACCAATGAGTTACTAATCTTAAGTGCAGTTTTCACTAACACACTTGTTCTTACCGGCACAGTTTTTACCGCATATCACGTTGGTCTATCAGAAATCTCGGTGGGTGTGGGTACTCAGTACTCCGTGAGTTTATGTTATGTTGATCTTCGTCAGACATCGTACATCTTTTCCAGATAATTTATACAGTGTCTAGGGAGGTTTTGGATCTTAAAACCACAGGAAGGACAAGGCAGTTATCAGGGCAGGTATCAGGGTAAAGGTGAAGGTATCTCCAATCACATACACTGAGCTTTCTGTTACGCCAACGTGCTATATAGGTGCTGGTGAGCCGTATTGCTGGTGTCAGGGTTATCATTGTATTTTTTTTATTTATTTATTTTCTTATAAAAACAATGTTACAAACATTGGAATACAGACATCGGTAAACCTGCAAAAGTTTGTCTCGATGCCTGTATTGAACCACCAAAGGCGCCTGACATGGCTTACGTAACGAACGTGTACTTACGCCAGTAAGAAGTAACCGGGACCAACGGCTTAACGTCCTTCCGAATCCGAAGCACGGTTCATCTTGCTTTCGAATAATGTGATCATAAGCCTGCAATGTACTATCCTAATGATCACCTAGTGATTTCTTGTTGGTGACGGTTGGTAAGGTAGGTCAATGACTTCTCACACCAGTTATAAATCTTCTCATCATATCTAGCCTATTCGATCGCACTGCTGGGCAAAAGCCAATCCCCCGATAAGCATTGAGGTGGTCACACCATCTTTTACACGGTCTACCTCGACTTCTACGCCCGCCTTGAGTTGTCCAGTGGGTAACGACTCGTGCAACAACAGATGAAGAAATTAATTCAAACTTACAAGTCCCTCCTATAGCACGGATAAGGTTCCTGTTGCGTATAGACATTCCACTTATCTTCCGTTTTTATCTCCCGCTTCTGCCTGGTATTGTTAGAGCGAGATAGCTGTATGATCGCGCTGTCTACAAGATCCTGAATCTGGATGAAGCCGCGGAAGTAACGCATATGCTCGATGAATGAGGATTCCGGTCCTGGTATCCATAGGCTGAAATAAAGAAAAGAAAAAACTATAAAATCTTTTAATGCTGGTTTGAATGCTGAAGTGGGAGCGAATGAAAAACTTACAACGCGTTCAGCTGTTTATCTTTTATTATAAAAGCAACTCTTTATTAAATACTACGGCTGGGCAGCTATCACGTTGGTTGAAGGTGTCGGTACTTAGGTTCATCTTGCGACTACAAAAAATATAGATGGCGCTGGTCAAAGTTGCTTTCATTTAACCTTCTAATTTCATGGATATCAGACATCTTTTATCTTCGTTTTTGGGCAAGTATAAATGATGACTCTTGTAAGTAGTCCCAGGCACAACACATCTTCCACCCATTATTATTCTGATTTGGATAAATCGTCGTGAGCTTATGATACGTTTGCTTATTAAATACTTACTAATTCTTCATTCTAGCTGTAGTGGGTGCGTTTTCTATGTCCATTCGTATTTTATATTCTACATTCTTCAGGTTGTTGTTTCTGTCACTGTTGAGGAAGACCAGCCCTGAAAAACAAAAAAAGTCGTACAACACATAGAAAAGACAATCCTTAAATAATTATTATAAGGATTTTTTCTTATTTTTGACTTTTTCTATTTACGGTGCAATAGCTTCCCGGTAAGTAGTGAAATTTGCATACATTGTATTTTAACGACCATTTATTTAAAATAGCTTTGCTGATGGGAAGTTGGTACCAGCTTACGTACGTAGTTAATGCCTAACTGTAGACTTATCGGGTATTCAGGTAAGAGTTATAAAAGGACAAGAAAGAAAAAGAGAAAATAATAATAAAAAAGAAGCAGAAAAATAAATAAAACATATGGAAGAGTGAATAGAGAGAGGGAGTGTGTGAGTGGATATATTAGAGTGCGTGCATCCGAGCGCGTGTGCGTGCGTGCATGCGTGAGTGTGTGTGTGCGTGCGTGTGTGCGTGCATCCGTGCGTGTGTGCGTGCTTGCATGCGTGCGTGTGTGTGTGTGCCAGAAAGCAGAAGGGCGAGGTGTTTATTCTACGGTATTACCTGCTGAGAACTCGTTGACCCTGCTGAGCGTGACAGCCTCGTGAGTGAGCTGGTACTCATCAGGCACGGCCCGGAACCGGTTCAGGTTGATGCACTGCAGCAGGGACGAGCCTTTCTGTAGGAGGCTGCCAATACCCTGGATAAGAGATTCTGAATTGTACCTACTTCAGATAGAAACTGATCGTTGCAACCAAGTTTGGAGAACTCGTAACTTTCTCCTAATATAATTCCTGTACACACCACCTAATTTTATTTCAAGTTATACCTGTCGTTTTCTTACACATTGTTTTAAGTTTACGCGGTTATTATCATAATTAAAACACATAATAACGGGTTCTTACCGCGTTTAAATGGGGATATGAGACTCTCTCCTGTCGTTTTCTTATTCGCCGAAAAGGAAAGGGACGGGTAATCGACATGCATAACACTTTGGAACACACGTCAATTTTAAGCAGAAATTTAATAAACTCTGCCAAAATTGTATATTGCCCAATAACCCGACAGAATTGACAGCACAGTTGGAATAGGCAGAGATCACAGAATTCCACTTACTACGATCTTGACACACCACTTTAGCTTCTTCCACTCTCATCAAACACTGTATACTTACATGCTTGAACAATAAATTCTAGAACCCAACGCAAACGCACTCCAACTACTGGGATTCACAAGAAACACAGCGTTGTATCAAATGTACCAGAAAGTTCCGGATCTAATGGGTGTACTGTTAAACTCATATTGGGACCACGGATTTATGAGTCAGGTAGGATATTTGTCTTTGCCTGCGATACTTTCTGTTCAGTTGCTTAATCATAAGATTCCAATTCCAATTACTATGATCCATCACCTTCGCCTCTTCCACTTCCATCAAAGACTTGGTGCACGTTCGCCGGTTTAGAGTACACTTGACCTGGCGTTACTTTAAAACATCCTGGATCAGATCGCGATATACTTAATTCTTTATGCTTTTAATGTATCGTGATAATGTTCTTATGTAAGATCTTGGTGCTTCTTTAAAAAAACTTACCTGCAAGTCTCCAAACTCGCCAAAGAGTCCGTCAACATCAACATTGGGCACCTCGCCGTCCCCAATGATCATAGTCTTCAGGTCACTGAAGCTCGGCGACGAGATAAGTCTCTGCAGCGCCGCAATACCCTCGCGATGGAGAGACAGGTCGTCCAGAGAAGAGAAGGATTTGGCGAAGGAATGGACCAGACTGGTGAGTTTTATCATGTGGGAGAATGTAGAGTTTGCCTGAAAGAGAAGATTTCGCTTGGTAAGGAAGCACACCAGTTACTCCTTACAAAAATCTTATTCTTACCGTGTGACGCCTAACGGCTTACGGCCATTTAAGACTAAAGTAAGACCCAGAAGGGGTGAGGTCAGCCAGCACCCTAAATTGGTGCGGAGCGGAGGGTTACGGTTCCATAGTAGTATTATTTATTCTTTATTCTATGGTCGAAGTAAAATTTTATAGCTAAATAGCAGGCAATATCAGATGATTGAAAATCAAAAGCATTTTCCTTTTTGATAGATTTGGGAAGTTGGGAAAAATTATCCTGCCATTGTAGTTATGGAAGCTAAAGTGATTTAAGCCACAGCTTAGAGACCCCCCACACTAGCGTCTTTCGAGCGTCGTCGTCGTGCCAGCGTCCGCGGAACGTCCACGCGACGTCGACGCCGCGGCGACGCGACGCCAGCGCTGACCGGCGGCCGAACGCCCAACGTGCGCTGCGCTAGCGTCGCGTAACCGCGGCTCCTGTCGCGTACAATCAGTGTGAAAATGGATTCCGACGAAGAAACACTGCTGTTGATATTACTGATCCAAAAATTACGCAAACGAAAAAGGAAACATCGTCGTCAACATTGGGAACATCCTCTGTGTAGTGCTAGAGTTCAGGAAAGCGATTATTTCGTATTGTATTGTCAACATATAAAAAATAATAAAAAACACTTTTATGATTATTTACGGATGCCAAAACGAATATTTGACGAACTATTACAATTGATACAGAACGATATAAAATATCAAGATACCCATTTGAGGATTTCTGCGTCACCTGAAGAGAGGCTTATTATTACATTGAGGTAAGTAAAAACGCAATCTTTAAATCACGAAAAAAAAATTGTTTTTATTTAGAAAACTTACAAGAAACTAAATCACAGATTGATTAATAGAATTACAAATCAAAATACAAATCAAATCAAATAGAATTACAAATCAAATCAATTGCGTTGTGCATTGTACTTGTTCGCAAAAAACGTTGAACTGACGCCGCGGCTACGCGACGCCAGCGCGGCGCACGCTCGGCGTTCGGCAGCCGGCCAGCGCTGGCGTCGCGTCGCCGCGGCGTCGACGTCGCGTGGACGTTCCGCGGACGCTGGCACGACGACGACGCTCGAAAGACGCTAGTGTGGGGGGTCTCTTATATTATTAACGAGAATAGATTTTTTGTAAGTATTAAATAATTTAGACCTTACCTTTTGTATGATCCTCTCGACGGTAGGATTTATCGGCGTATAAAGGATCTTCCCCATGATCAACGGTTTCACGAACGACCACACAATCTTACCGCCGTTCATGTGGATGATGTCTTTGTAGAGGTTGCGACAGAAATCCGCTGTAAAGGAAATTGGGATATTTTGCAGTTAAATGTATGTTATTTAAATTAGGTATTACCTATCACCATGCGGTTTACCGGTAGTCGTTCCACGTTGCACGATTTACGCGCGACATAATACATAAACCAGCCCTCGCGCCACGGCAACCGACCTTAAAAAGGCGGCAAGCAAATTATATCGAGGGCTTCGACCAAGAGGCGTCCGACATCCATCTACGTAGATAGAATTCGTTACGCCTATTGGTTGGAGCTGTCGATATAATATCCATCGTGCGTGGCGCGGTTGTCGACTCGCGTGCGATATTCGGTTTTAGTGACTTGTGGTACAAAGATTACGGACGTGGATTGTGCCTGATTTTATCTACGTATTTATCTGTTCATCAGGTAAATAAACACTATATCGCACACACATTCACAGGCACAAGGAAAAAAGTGAGCAAAGGCGGCCTTATCGCTTTAAGCGATCTCTTTCAGATAACCTTCCATAGATCATTGTAATATACACATAGGTATACTGACTGCAGTGTAGCGTGCAAATAGATGTGTCAGATCTTACTAGGCAGAACATCAAGTTGCTCCTGGTCCGGTTGATCGGAGTAGTCTTTGCTCTCGGCGATGGCTTTGTAGAATCGGGGCTGGTCTGTCTGGAAGGGCTTCCCACACATCATGCGACCCACGTTTGACAGGAACTCTGGTGCTGAAATAAAGGTTACAAGTATATTTCCACGTTTCTCTGAGCCTGAATTGTTTAATTGATTAATGTGGAGGAAGTAACAGAAGTGTGTCAGGATCGAAGCAAATGGGATTCCACAGTCTCTGCTTACCCCGGTGAGAAATAGGCATGAGCATGCGTTAAGTCACTGTGGTCCTACAGTACACTGGTTTACTTCTCAAATGGGGAGCGCCGGTTCAACCACGACCACGGAGACAATGTCGTTAAAACACCAATTTCTTGGGCATATGGGTTTTCCATCATACTTACATCCTAAAAGTCCTCCAACAGAATTGGAGCCCCTGAGGCTCTGCACGAGTGGCTCTTCAGCTATGGTTTCACCCAGATCCCCCACACTATCCCGGACTATCGGCAACAGCGCTGCCATCTGTGGATACTTCTCCAGAACTGCCGCCCCTTCCGACTGCGTCAGGTTGGCTGCTGAGTACAGGAGTGGCAGAAGCGTACTGGTTACCTGTGAAGTAATCAAATACTTCAGATATTCCTTACACCATAATGTACATTGACCAAATTGGAGATGTCCTTAGAAAAGGTTTAGTACGATCTGCTGTGAACCAGCGTGCGTGTATGAAATGATTGGAGGAAGAAACATTATAAATCTTCTTCTATCGTTTGGGTTGTGAGGTGGATCACCAACCTCATCAACCTCAGCGTGTTGTCATTGAGCCGCCATAGGCCCCTGACATGGCTTATGTAACGGTTATAATATAATCGGACATATAAGAACGGAATCGTCGGAGTTGAAGCGGTCGCCACAGCTGAAATCGGCTGGATCACATCATCCCATCATAATTTGCAGAATT
Source organism: Pectinophora gossypiella (assembly GCF_024362695.1). Taxonomy (NCBI): domain Eukaryota; kingdom Metazoa; phylum Arthropoda; class Insecta; order Lepidoptera; family Gelechiidae; genus Pectinophora; species Pectinophora gossypiella. The sequence continues at coordinate 2,048,773 of NC_065422.1, forward strand.
ATTAAGTACTTACGTAAATACGTAGTGTGTACTGTAAATAGATGAAGTGTTGCTTGGGCGATGAGCTGGTTCTCTTTTAGTTCGTCATATCTATCTAAGGACTTCAGAATAAATGTGGCAGGCAAAAGACCATTAGATGCTACTATACTTTAGATTAAGTGTTCTAGGGAAACGTAGTGTGGGTCGATCCCTGGCAAGATGGCGGGACAAATTGCAGAAGGTGGCTGGAAGCGACTGGATGCGTATGGTTGAGGATAGGCCTTTGTGGCACGCCTTGGGAGAGGCTTATGTCTAGGTGTGGTCTGCAATGGGTTAATGATGATGATGCTACTTATACTATACTACTCCAAGGACTTCGAAAGATGGAACACTTTCAAGGTATACGACTTACCCTTTCCATCACAGTACTGAAGTTGAGATTTGCAATCAGAACCCCCACCGCCTGCTTTGCAACTTGGTCGGGTATTCCACAGAACTGCTCGACTATCGCGGCGTATACGTCATCTGCCGTCACCACGTCTAGATTTGACGGTATAATCACCCTGGACATCGCGTCCATTTGACACACGAAGCTGGATATGTGCGCGTCTGGCTGTTTTGTTGACAGGATCTGGAAAAAAGGGCAATCGTCAGATCTGTTGAACATGTCTTGGAAATAGGGTATTAATATAAAGAACATAAGCTTTACTTTAAACCACTTTGAAACTAAAATAACATAATATAGTTGCATAAAGACATGTGTGTGAATAACATACCGGTTTCAAGTCAATATGCCCCGCGTGCACCCGCGGTGCGGCGATGGACCAGAAGTTGGTGTTGTTGATGCCCAGCCGGCTGAGCCCCACCTCCACAATGTCAGGATGGGCGAACAGCTGCGATACCTCCACTGGAAAAGGTCACAGACGCATAAAATCCTAATACATCACTGTGGTCCTGTAGTGCCGATTTGAACCCCGGTATCAGATTTGCACCAATGAGTTATTAATTTATCTTAGTGCAGTTTTCACTAACACAGTCGGCTCGACCATTATAGACGGCGATACGGCTCACCACCTATCACGTTGGTCTAACAGAAAGCTCGGTGAGGTGTGGGTACTTAGTTTATCTTGTGATGAATGTACTTCTACACTTCTTTAGCAGTAAGTACCATAAAGAGGCAAAGTTTGTTAGTTTGGTTGTAAGAGGAAATCTCTGAAGCCAGCGATCAGATTTCATAAATAAATGTTTTAGAAGTACAGTGTGGACATAGGCTAGCACGAAAACAACGCGATCGGAGCCGCAGGCGTAGCAAATCGTTTCAACTCCGACGAATGAACTCACATTTAAGATTCTGTTTCTCAAGAAGATAGTTCTTGAACTGCCGCAGTACGTCCAGTCCAGTGCTCAGTGCTTGCAGGTCGGCCTCTAAACTTGTATTCTGTAGCAGAGGGTGCAGTTCTTTCACCAGGCCTTGGATACTGAAACAACATGTAAGTATATTAGTAAAACGAAGTAACAGACTCTTAAGCAATTATCTTTCGCCAACCATATAACCTTACATATGGTCGTAAAATAAAAATCGGATATTATTTTTGTTAACAAAACCTCGCAATAGTTGTCTATCCAAGAGAAAATTGCGGATTTTTTTTTCTCCACGAGGTCAACAACGATTCAACTAAGTTCGCTAATGAAGTCAATTTACAAGTAGCTGGATGTCAGGAATTGGAAGGTTTCCTTTTCAGTAAAATAAATAACAGAATCTCACCTATAAATAACATCATTAGTAACATCTTCCACTAAGATCTGCATCAAGAAGTCGACCAACGCGGCAAGTTGACCTCTGCTGACCCCGGCCAAGTCGACCCTGCTGAACACGCTCGCCGTGCGCCCCACATGGCCGAGCAGCTGCTCCACGTGGTACAAGATCCGAGAGACGAAGGAGAACCGCCAGTATTCTTGGCTTTGTAGAGATGGTAGCTGGAAAATTGGTTTGGATTTAGAGTGACTTAGAAAAGAATAAACATAATGTGGCAGATCTATAAAGCAAGACGAGCAAAAGAATAGAGAGCCTGCTGCTTATATGGGAGTGCCGTAATGTAGGTACCTAGGCACACCTAGGTAATCACATAATGTTTCCCTAGTATAAGTCAATCCCGTAAGTAAATGTTCTTTCTAGTGAGTATGGAATGGTTCCTTAGAATCCGGATACCGAGCCGAGTGGCGTGGTCGATTTCCATCACTACTAGAGCAAGCGCTGAGCATCTTTGAGGATACCTAATGACTGCAGAGGCGCTCAAACATCTTACCATGAAACATACGGTCACGAGCATTAATATGTATACGCTTTGGTACCATGTCACATTAACTTTTTTGACAAATTGAACTGTAAGTCTCACTAAATGTCAAATATGTTAGTTCGACAGAGTCCTAAAGTGGGTACATTATATTGCTCATGACTGTACATGGGGTAGGGTTTAGAGAGTGAACTGTAGCATAAGCCGGCGATCACAACATATCTTACAGGTCAAAAAAGGCTTTACTTACATCTATATCAACCAAAGTTCTATTGACATAATTCTGCACTACATTCGTTATGTCATTGCAGTTGGTCGTGTTACAAACATCATCCCAGTTACGATGTCGAAGAGTCACATACTCATTTATGGTCAAATTTTGTTGTACCTGTAATTAAATATAAGAGTAGTTTAGGAATTTGGGAAATCACATCGGGATCTACAGTTTTGGAAAGTGCATGTGACGTAGGCTACATCAGTTTTTTTAATTCTATCTGGTGGAAGTAATTTTCACAGAGATGTGGTCGATTATTTAGTGTGGGTACTTGGTTCATCATGCGACGAATGTACCTACGATAAGCTGCAAAAGTCCAATCAGTTTCTTGCAAAGTAATAAATTAACTGGTTGCACTTTTTTTTTTTTGACGTGACTTATTGTAGATTTGCCGCAGATGGCATTAACTACTTGGCCGGACAAATGGGGAGCGCTGAAGGCTCTCACCCGGTAAACTGGTTGCACTTAAGACCTCCTGGTTACATGTCGTTTTTGTGATAGACCAAAACACCAATTTTATATTCATGACAACTGATGGTTCATAATTTCACCACTGTTTAGAAATAATCGCTGGGGTCAGTGAATGAACTTTTGATCTTTGATTGTACAATTGTGAATGTGTTAAATAATATTTATAATATTATTATATATTGATAAAGGCTCCTCTCTTTGCTATCGAGCGAAATTTGCCGCAAACTCCTGTAAGTTACGTACGGACTAAATAGCACATATCTAGCCCAGTGACCATTGTTCCATACTACAGCTGGTATAGAGCCATGGCCACAGCGCTGCTCCATGGCGAATCTTAGCTACTCAACAAACATCATGAAATTTGATCCATCATGAAACATCAAGAAAAAAAAACCCATCATCGTGAAATGTTGCACACGCGTCACAAGAAGAGTATCAGGGGTACAGAACATTCTAGGATCAGAAAATAGCCGGCGAAAATGAATCTTACCACTCTTAAATTGACTTCTCCACCCAGAATCTCTTTACCAACTTCTCCAACAATCTTCTCTAACTCGTTCTCCACTCCGCTCATTAGGTATTTCTTCAGAGGCACGATGACATCCAAATTTGGGGCCACTTGTGCTTCTAATTGCACGAAGTATGGTAGCGAGGTGATTCCTTCGACCTCGTGAAGGTGAGGAGCTTCGGAACGGAGCAGGCGAGCCGTGTGGGATAGGATTGTGATGAATCTGAAAAACACAACAGACATTTAATACAGTACAATATCAGCTTTAGAATGCCATTGGGACTGCCGCGTTTTTGCAGTACATCCACCATGTTCGTACAAGCTAGAGTCGGCGACTTCCATGCCATGATCAGGAAGAATCCCTGATGTCCAGGTTGCGGTCCCGTTCCAATGGAATTCTGGAGACGTTGGCCTGTAAATTGGAGCTTCCAATGTGGAAGCAGTTTATGGGGGTATTAATCGCTTCCCTTTAAAATGTTTTTGTTTGTCTATGAATTATATTGTCTCTCCGTTAAGTTGTACTAACCTTCGTATTTAAGTGTTTTTTGTATTACTACTAATTGGGCCGAGTTGCCATAATAAACACATGAATTACTACTATTATTAATATTTAAAAAAATAAGTCAAAATTGCTTTCAGATGCAATCCGCGATAGCTCTGTTCGGAGAATGCGTGACTTACATCGTTGTGTGATGGGTTCGATTCCCGGCTCGGGCTTCGAACCACTGAATTCGACTTTATGAGTTTGAATTCTGGATCGTAGATAACTAATATCACGTGATTCCCAGGATTTGTGCCCGGTTAATGAAAATGGCCTCGCCCTCTATTACATGGGACTGAAACAGCTGGCGAGGAGTGGATGTATATACCCTACACCTCTGCCTACTCCTACAGTCTTTTAAAACCTCAGCTCTTCGCCAATATAATGGTCATTGGTCCGAGCACTTGTTCTTGCCTCTGGTGAATTTTGAAGGTTCTACTTACAGGGTAACATTTCCAAAGTCGTTCCTTGTAGCGTTCCGCACCAGACAGTCAGCCAGCTTGGTGGAGTCCGCCAGCATGTCATCCAACAAGTGCAGTTTCACCAGCTCTAGGAACTCGTTCAACGATTTGTTCAGCTCGTATTTGGTGTAGTTTCGAGTCAGGATTAGCTGGAAATTAAAGTTTAGTGGAAATATAAACCACAAGTCACTGTGGTCCTGTTTCTAGCCGGCTTGCTTCTCAATCGGGGAGTGCCGGTTCGAATCCTGATACCGGACGTGCACCAATGCGTGAATGAATTTATCTTAAGTGCAGTTTTCACTAACCCAGTTGGCATCGACAATTATAGACGGCGAAACGGCTCACCGCCTGTCAGGTTGTGTTGGTCTAACAGAAACCTCAAAGTGTGAGTTTTTAGTTCATATTGCAATGGATGAACCTTTGACTACCCAATTGGAATATAGTCGAGAGTTTATGTTATGCTGTCGAATATTCAGGTTAGGTAAGCGGTCCGTCTGAAAACGGAATACTTAACTTTAGGAATATGATTGTTGGCAATTTCAAAAAAGGAACGTTACGTCACTTTTTAAGAGAAAAACGTTTTGGCGGGTGTTCCGTCTGCGACTACGAGGAAAGAAAAACAAGTGAAGACGAGGATTGTCGAGAGAAGCGAAAACTGGAAGACTAGTTGCTGTATTCTTTTGTATAATATTTCTTAATATAATTTGTAGTAATAATATTTGGTTTCCGTAATAAGAGTGATATTTGTGGTACTTAATATTTACTGACTAATACTGGGTATGTTACTAATATTTACGTTTTATTGTAGAGTTTGCTAACATGATAGTTATTTATTCAAAGAAATAAAAATCAAACCTACCTCCCTAATAGCCATATCCCAGTGGAAGTCATTCACCAGCGCGCGATGGACCTCGCTCAACGACATGTCACGCATGCGGCACATCAAGTTGTCATACTCTTGCTTCTTGAACACCTGGAGATTCAGCTGCTTCAACCAACTGGTCAACACCGAGCACAAAGTGCAATGGCTGCGGAATACATAGAAAAATATCATCATCACCAGCCCATTAACGTCCCCACTGCTGGGGCACGGGCCTTCCCTATGGATGGATAGGGAGATCGGGCCTCGGACCAATCCGCACTGGGCCCGCGTGGTGGTTTAGAAAAATATACTTATGTACAATTCCCACCGGGATAAGAATTCCATTTGCTTCGATCCTGACACACTTCTCTTGTTTCCTCTAGATTCATCAATCGTTTCATACACACACATCGGTTCAGAGAAGATCGTACTAAACCTTTTCTAAGGACATCTCCATCATCATCATCATCACCAGCCCATTAACGTCCCCACTGCTGGGGCACGGGCCTTCCCTATGGATGCATAGGGAGATCGGGCCTTAAACCACCACGCAGGCCCAGTGCGGATTGGTGGTTATTAACGACTGCTAATGCAGCCGGGACCAACGGCTTAACGTGCCTTCCGAAGCACGGAGGAGCTCGAGATGAAAACTTTTTTTTGTGGTCACCCATCCTATGACCGGCCTTTGCGAAAGTTGCTTAACTTCAACAATCGCAGACCGAGCGCGTTAACCGCTGCGCCACCGAGCTTTCTAAGGACATCTCCAATTGAAAAAAATGAAAACTATTATGCCACTAAGTCCACTACATATGAAAAGGTAAGCAAAATAGGTGTAAACTTGATAACTTTGCCTTAGTAACAACATCTTACGACAAGTTTAAGCACAAAATTGGCTACGTTTGAGTCTTCTAATGTTCTTCTAACAAAGCGTGGATAGTCACAAAAGTATTAAGAAGAACTAACCTGTTATTCAAGAACAAAGTTCCACCATCGACGATGTTGCTGAGCACTCCAAAGGACATTCTAGTCAAGGTTTCCTTAGACAACAGCTTCACTCCGACCTCTCTTAGACTCCTGAGTCTGTCCTCTGTGACCCAAGGAGGTCGTTGAGGTTCTTTAGGACCTTCGCTGATCAGCTCCAAGTTGGCTTCTGTTCTGGATAGCTCAAGGTTCAACGCTGTGTAGTTGATGTCTCTTGATAGCTTGAATATGCTGTCGTAGCCCTGAGAGAATTATGGGGTTGTAAATTGAGGAAAATGCTCCACTTTCACAGTTCAATTCAGTAATTGATTTTACTTTTCAACATACATATCACACTTGTATCTCGGAAGGGGTACAGAGCCGAGCGTGGTCGTCAAAGATTTCCCTCATTCAGCGCTATCGACCCACCGATTAAACCTTTCAAATATAATCCTCTCAGAAGACACCCGTGCGCCCTGAACCGAGGTTCGCTACTAACTGGGCCCCCTCAAGCTTCGGCGCTCCCCATTTGTCCGGCCAAGTAGTTAATGCCATTTGCGGCAGTGATGTAGTGTCGTGCCATATTTGCTACAGTACCTATGTCTATTTAAAATATGCCGAGTAACCGCCATTCCGTGTGGCGGTCAATACCTATATTCTTTGTCATGAGTAGCCCCTAATATCTGACCGCCCTAGTCCTGGATCTAATCGGTCTACTGCCATTGTCCATAACCAACCAAAAAAAAAAAAAATCAAAATGATCTAACAAAAGAAGTATTTTAACCCCCTAAGGCTCTGATAGCACGGAATAAGGAATAATACTACGTATAGAACGGCAATTCTCCGCTCCCCACCAGCGGCTGAGCTAGGTTTACCTTACCCCCTCGGTCTTAAGTTCAGACGTCACACACACAGATGCGCATGTACGATAACGTCAATGTGTAGTGTCTGTGTACAAGGTGTTGTGTATGAAGTGTCCGGGGTTTGACAATAGTTTACGACTTTCAGATAGGTACTTACTTGAGAAGCAAAAAGCAGCGGTGGAATTTCCATAAACAAGTCAGTCTTGTCTTCCTGGCAGAGGTCTCGCTTGAGGTCTGACAGTGCGCCGGTGACGTCAGGGAGGTAGTCGGATAGAGTGATGTTGTACTGACAGAACGCATCGGAGTTGTTCACGTTGATATCACGCAGAAGGCGGATTAGCTGAAAGAGTGAATGAATGATTTTTATTTTTATAGCACTCACCCATGCTCAGGGAAACACACAAGGACAAAATTTTAATTGAAAAAATCTAACTCGGACGGGACTTGTCGATATCCAAAAACCAATATTATAGATAGATGGCGCCAGTGTCGGCTTAATGACGATACATAGATCGAAAGAATTTCGCATGGACAGGAGGACCTGGTGGTGTAATGGTTAACACGGTCGTCCCGGCTTGAGTAGACCCTGTGAGAAACGGGAAAATGCTAGGGGGATGACATCATCATCATCTCCCTAGCATTATCCCGTTTTTTCACAGAGTCCGCTTACCTAACCTAAAGATTTGACAGGTCCGGTTTTTTACAGAACCGACTGACTGCCTGTCTGACCTTCGAACCCACGAACCCACAGGTTAGGTCACATACCTCCAAAATTGCATTTTTTCGGGAATGTGGGTTTCCTCACGTTGTTTTCCTTCACCGCTGAGCACGTGATAATCATTTATGATCCAAACATGAATTTGAGAACAAAAACGAGGTTTAGGCCTGTGCTGGATTCAAACCTGCGATCTTAAGGTGAGACGCAAGTGTTCTAGCAACTGGGCTGCCACGGCTCTCGGCGACTGTATAATATTGTACATAATAATGTTATAAGTAATTTTCGGTAGTTTTACAACTCACATGAATTCCATCTAAGCCCTTCAAAACATCTTCGGTAATTTCAAAACTGTTCTCCACGGCATTGAAGAACTTGTTGGCCCTCGGTCCGTTGTACAAAGCACGCAGCTCCCCCCACCACTGCCCGCCGGCGAGGAAGGTGGCGATGACGTCATAGTGACGTAGATTGCTCCGTAGGTACTTCAGGTAGATGGGGATGCCCAGTTCGTATGAATGCATTATTGACCTCTGGAGAGAAGTGACTAGCTGCATTCTGTAATAAGTAAGAACATAACAGAGCATCATAAATGTCTGGTAATTAATGTGTTCCTCTAGTTATTAAATAACCTGTAATGTATACCCTCATTGGTTTTTAAAAGATGTGTTGCTGTTGCAGTTTCTTATCATTTCTTCTCCTCAGCCATAACACCTTGCGAAATGACGTAAATTCAAAAATGTTACATTGACCTTCAACAAGTTTATCCATGATAATTACGTTGAAAAAATGATTCCGATTTCTGATGTCTGATTTCATCTCGCGTGTACCCCCGAACCCCTTCAGACCTCTAGATAGACCTCTGTTATGTTTACTGTTATGATCTTACTTATTACAGAAAGCAGATCTAGACACGCGGTAGCGTGTCAAGCCAAGTTCAAGAAACAGAACTGGCGTGCCGCACCGTGTGTAATATTACACGAACCATTTGGAGCCACTTTTGATCCCCTTAGTCTTATATACCAGCAAGTAAGGTAGACTTTTACACCAACTCCTCGCCAGCTGTTTCAAGTTTCCCATGTAATAAGAGGCGAACCTATTGCAATTAACCGGGCACAAATCCTGGATTCAAACTTGAAAAGACTAATTTAATGGTTTAGTGCCCGATCCAGGATTTGAGACTGTGACACTACACACGTTCACATCTTCACACGTTCTCCGCACAGGGGTATCAAGGATTTTCCATAACACGGATAACAGTAAAAACTGCAGAAAAATCAATCGGTAGTTCTTGAGATTAGTTCGAACGTAGCGAATCCTCTACGTAAGTATATGAAGTATGTATTGATTGTTGTAACTAACTTACCTTTGGTTTATAAATTCGAATATATCACTAACATTGCTGCTGTCACCGTTTTGCAACACTCTTATCATGTTAATCAGACTGCCTCTTGTATTCTGATAATCATCAATCACATTACGTTCTATAGCTTTATATATATCTTTATACTTTTTTGCACAAATTTGCAGTTTCACTCTGCTGTTATCTACAAGAATAACTTTACTCGTATCGTTCTTCTTTAAATCTTCACACGTAGACTCCATTGCATCTGTTAATGTGTAGTTGTTATCGTTTCTCCAAATTACGTCAGTTATAACATCAAAATGTAGCGCTATTATGTCAACTGGTCGTCTTTTAAAGGTCTTTTTCAATATATTCAAATCTCGTTCGACTTCAAGTCTATAATCCTCATTGTCAATGTTAACATCACTTATTGTTAGATTCGCTATAGTTTCAGCCAGTTTGTTAGTTAGAGAAACTATTCTGGTTAAATAAACAGAAGATGTGAAGTATTTCCTGTTGATTTCGTAGAAGTTTCTATAGGAATCACTTGTTTCATTTATTTTGTAGTTTATTACAGTGTCTACTAGTGTTTCTAGTTTATGCTGAAGGCTGTTCATTTTGATGTCTTCTTCGGTAATTAATGTTTGATTTTTATTAGCGACATCCGTTAGTAATTTGTTTAGGTCTATGATCGTGGAGTACGCATCTTTGTATTCACTTGTTAGGTTCTCGGCTGGCAATGTGTAGAAGTAATATTGCTGGAAAAAGAAGATTATGATATCATGATGTATGAAGAAACAGAGTTTTTATTGAGGTTTTAACGTGCCTTCAGAAGTATCCATCTTAATTTCGGAGAGTTAGAGTATATAGTCTTCCTACAAAGTGATTTTAACTTCTTGTCTGCTGGAACGCAGTCTAGAAACAATGTAAAATATATTGTGTCTGGTATCTCGCTAGATTAGGGATAAAATGTACTTACAGGTTTAGAGATGACATCAAGCAGCTTATTGTCTCCTCGCGGCAAGGATATCCAGTACAGGAATGAAGGGCAGACGTAAGGCTGTATTCTTCGCAAGAAGATGGCATCTATGCTGCTGCCAGGAGGTGGAACTGTGGCCTGGAGTACTGCCTCGCAATCCCAGAATTGAGAGAGAGATGCTCGACGGATCTGAAATGTGAGGGTTTATTTAGGATTGTTTGTTTAAAACTAGTTTAGTTTTAGATTGAGAATGAATGAAGGCAGAATTAGGGAAAAGATTTATGATGCAGGTGTAGGTGGTAGAGTTGGAAGGGAAAGGCCAGATCCAGGATGTATTAAAGAAAGGCTAGGGTAAGAGTACTCTAAACCGGCAAACGTGCACGAAGTCTTTGATGGGAGTGGAAGAGGCGAAGGTAATGGATCATAGTAAGTAATTGGAATTGGAATCTTATGATTAAGCAACTGAACTGTAAGTATCGCAGGCAAAGACGAATATCCTACCTGACTCATAAATCCGTGGTCCCAATACGAGTTCAACAGTACACCAATTAGATCCGGCACTTTCTGGTACATTTGATACAACGCTGTGTTTCTTGTGAATCCCAGTAATTGGAGTGCGTTTGCGTTGGGTTCTAGAATTTATTGTTAAAACAGAAAAAAAAAACAATTAAACATGCGAGCTAGAATGAGCTTAATGTATAGGGTTGCCATGGTTCATGCTAGGAGCTACAGCTTAATATGCCTTCTGAAACACGGAACTGTATTTTCGTGTTACTTTTCGGCCAGTCCGTTGATTTAGCCAGTATAATTCTATTTCAACAGTATTCTCATCGGGGGTCGAAACATGTCTTTCAGATTATAAACCGATAAACGCATCATGGAAGCTATTTCCATTTTTTTTAACTTTTTCATTTGCTGTGTTTTTATTCTTCTTCTATCGGGTGGGTTGTGAAGTGGATTACCAGGCTCAGTAACTCTGATGTCAAAGTTATTAATGAGCCGCTAAAGGCCCCTGTCATGGGTCATGAAACTACGTACTTACATCAGTAAGTAATAACCGGGACCTATGGCTTAACCTGCCTTTCAAAACACGGATCATCTTTCTTGGGATTTTATTGTTATTATGGCATCTTTTAAGTACCTATTACATAAATGATTTATCGCCTAATTCTCTTTGGCAAACAACTTTAAACATACCATTGACTTCAGTAAAGTAAATCAACAGATCCTGGGCGACATTTCTGAACATCACGGCGGCAAATTGAATGGACTTTTTCCAAGTGGCTCTAGCGATGTCTTTGCAGGAATCGTGGTTACTTGAAGTGTTACTAGTAGCACAAGACAAGTACTGGGACCAGAGGGTGTGAAGGGACGTAACGCCGGGTGGAATAGTTGCATTGATTGCTGTTAGAGCTGTGTCCAGCCGCGTGAAGAAGTTTCTGGAAAACATGATTAAGGTTAGATCATAATCACCGTGTGGCATATTTTACCTCATGGCAACACTGACAGAAAATATCAATGACATTTCTCTTCTTCCCTTTTCAGGTTACTCTTCAACGTGGTATATTCATTCTGTTTTTTAATAATCGAAATAAACCGGTGTGATCATGTAAATTAAAGTAAGTTTCCATTATAATGCTCCCTTCTTTCGGCTCCAACGCCCTACACAACTACAACACCATGGCCCTGTAATTAACCGGCTTGTTTATCAAACGGGGAGCGCCGCTTCGAACCTAGGCATCGGAATTGCTCCAGTTATTAAATTATAGTAAGTTCAGTTTAAAATATAGTCAAAATCCTGTTTCCCAGCCAGAAACATTTTCATATGCGTTGCCGGTTCAGCTTATATGACCAATAAATTATGACGTCATTGTACAAGATCTAAATCCACTTACTCAAGTACAATATCCCTGTCTTCTCTACTAAAGACCGCCTGAATTTTGTCCCAAGCGTCACCCCAGGTACCGTCATTGGAGGCGTTACTATAGTTGATTATGTCGTCTGCTATGGTCTTTAGAAGGTGTCCATCTTTGATCAGACCGTCCAAAGCTGACGAGAACTTTAAGAAGACGTGGTCTGGGTAAGCTGTGGTATTCCAGTTCTTTAAGTCCTGATGTAAAAAAAAACAAAAGCAAATGTCAAAAACGTCTTTATTCAGTAAGTAACATCAACCAAGATTGGTTCACCCTGGTTGCAAATTAAACTTCAGAGTTACTTTGCAGCCACAACTAATATCGGGGGTAAACAACATTTTTAAAAGATTTAAATAGGCAAATTTCGGTGGCCGTAAATAAATTAAAAAAAAAATGAATTTTAAGAGGCTGAGGGGTGCCACGTGTGTATAACTAAACAAGCGACAAGTTTTCGCCGCATTTTTGTATTAAGCCCTGTATCTATGTTAGTGGTAAACCAATGGGTGTGGGTAATTAGTTCATCTTGCGATGGATGTACATCTGACTACCCCAATAGGGTATTTGACTGGGCCAAAGACAAATTAGAAAATGCTAATCTAGAAATATAAGACAGTCTAAGATGATCAAAAATCAATCTCATTTTACTTATCGACTTATTTTAGGGTTTTATTTTTGCATTAAGTAAGAATGAGGTTTGACCGCTTCTAATGATGACGTTGCAGGACAGTATTTCCATACAAATTCCAAAGAAAACTTACGTTTTGACGTTTCTTAAAAAGTATATCATTTGACCAGGTTGTCAAGTAGCCTATTGGTATAGAGACGTAAACTTATGTTGTGTTTTTTTTTCACGTGACTTCTTGTAGATTTACCGCAGATGGCATTAACTACTTGGCCGGACAAATGGGGAGCGCTGAAGGCAAGAGCAGAGGCAGGAAGGAAGACCCGGTACAACGTTTAAGACAACAGGCCTGAGGGTGCCCAGTTGGGCGCGAACCTCGGCTCACCTCGACCCCAGTGGGTCGATAGCGATAAGCGCTAAATGAGGGAAATCGTCGACCACGCCGGCGGGGTCGGTATCGGGGTCCTGAAGTGTTTGGTGTCCCGAGCTGATTGGCTGCCTCTATGGCTAGAGTAATCGGGTCGTCGAGAGTTTTGTTGTGTGTTGTGATTTTATGTATGGGTAAAAAGAAATAGGTACTCACAAATAAGGTGACGTTCTTGTCAGTCAAATACTCTCTCCATTCTTCAGTAAAGTTCTGGTCCATGCACCAGATCGTCTCCAAGCCCTGGACAGCTTCTACTGATCCAACATTGAGCAGCATCAGCTCGGAGAGACTGGTGGAGGAACATGGCCAGGGAGGCTCCGCGTTGAGGACAGAGATTATCGGGTCGAGCTGAAGAAAATAATTCTGATAGTTTCATAGCCCGCGAGGAATGGGTGTACTTAACATCTCTGCCTACTCCTTCAAGGATAAAGGCGTGATGATATTCTATGATAGTTTCATTTTTCTGTTAAGACGTGATCTTTTAAGTGTGTATATAATTCTAGCAACTCACGAAGACTAACAGTCTTAGGTTATAAATATTACGTGTTAAGGAGTGCGTGCGCGCGGTTTGTTAGCCACGCGCACAGTCACATTCATACATACATAAACCCATGCTTCTTCCTGTGTCTGACTTCGAGGAAGAAGGTCAGATCTGGACAGAAAACGGCGTGATCTGAAAGCCCGATCACCTGGAGAAATCACCTATAATTACGAAGGCGATGTGCTGATGAGCAGCAATTTGATGTGCGTTCTCGCCATTTCAGACCACACCTGTATACCAGAGAGCGGGTGTTCGAATCCTCACATAAAATAATGTGGCAACACTAGTTTTTAATTCGACCGCAAGATGGCGATTCTAACATTCTCTTTACTTCAACTTTTTACTTACTAACTCAACATGTAACTATAATATTATTTAATCCATTGTTTTAAGTTTACGCGGTTATTATCATAATTAAAACACATAAAAACGGGTTCTTACCGCGTTTAAAATAGGGATATGAGACTCCCGATATTTCGACACTTGCAAGTGCCATGATCACGGGATGACTGATGAGATTGGAGTGGAGTAGGTAGATCCATAATTTTCTACGGGCAGACATATCGGCTTTTTAGCGGGAAACGGGAACGGGACAGTTGCTTTCTTCATTGAATAATCTAAATAATTAATACGAAGTGGTGTTTTGTGGTTAATGATCGCATTAAGTTAGTCGGAAGACATTCGCGAGTGTTATTACATTGGAGTATTCAATAAACAAAGTGTATCTGCCTATTTTCGCTTCGTGCTAGGAAGCCGCTTCATAGCTCAAAAGTTTATGCGGACTTTTGAGTTAATTCGTTTGGGGTTCGGAGTAGGAGTCTACTCCGAGGGTGGGGGCTTAGGTTTCATCATCATCATTCATCACCTTTCACCATTTTATTAATCATCAAGAAAAAAAAATACGAAGACATGGCTGTATGGGCATAGTTCCCTTTGCCTTACCCTTCGGGGAAAACCAAACCAAAAAAAAAAAAAAAAAAAGGGCAGACATATCTAACATCTGTCTACCCTCTTTCTTTGCCGCTTGTTTAAATGTTTTTGATATCGGAATGTTCGGAACCATCTGAACTCGCACCAAGCTCACTACGACAAACCGCACTCACCGTGTCCTCACGTTTTGTTACCACATTAGTAATATCGGGAGTCTCATATCCCTATTTTAAACGCGGTAAGAACCCGTTATTATGTGTTTTAATTATTAAATACAGTCCAATAACTATTATGTGCAATTTCATTTAAAAATAAAACCAGCTGCGCAAAGCAGGCTTCCTAGCTTTTGAACGATAATCCTCAATAAGTCCACCAGTCGAAATAGACTATAAAGCATCATCATCGTCATGCCTATTTCCCACCGGGGTAAGCAGAGAATATGGAATTCTGTTTGCTTCAGTTCTGATATCCTTCTTCGAAATCCTTACCTCCGTATCGCTAGTGATTATGACGTTAGTAACGTCTATCAATAGTAATGGTATATTTGGTACAATTTGCTCCAGTGCCGATACCGTTGTTGGTGGGAGATCCGATATGTAGCTTCTGCCTTCGTATATGGCTGAAATTATTATTTATGTTTATTTGGGATAATAACAACAGCTTAATCTTAATGTTTTACAATGTTACTTACTTACTTACTTCTTTTATCGTGTGGGTTGTGAGGTGAATTACCAACCTCATCAACCCTGGTGTCAGGGTTATTATTGAGCCGCCAAAAGCCCCTGACATGGCTCATGTAACGACTACTTACTTACATCAGTAAGTAGTAACCGGGACCAAGAGCTTAACGTGCCGTTCAAAGCACGGATCATCTTTCTTTTTGGACCATCAGGTGATCAGCCTGTAGTGTACTAACCAAACACAAAGTGATTTTTGTGAAATGACCCCACTGGAATTCGAACCCGGGACCTTCGGATCGTGAGCGCAACGCTCAACCACTGGACCACGGAGGCCGTTATGTTACTTACTTACGTAATGTTACTTACTAAACCATAGGCAATAACAGTTATTCTTTAATTCTGTACCGTCGGTGAAAAGTAATACAACTCGAGTTGTATCACTTTTGAGTTATTAGCACACACTTCATGTTCAAAAAATTCTCTTTCTTTCTGTCTAATTCTCGTAACTGTAGCTATTATAAATACGGAGATAATTTTTGTGTCTAGTGATATAAGTACTGTTTGTGAAGGATTCATGCTGTTATAACACGTGTAACATAATTCATCTTAACTTGCATTAAAGTGAAATGAAGATTTTCACTAAATATTTTGGTGTAAGTAAATTCAACTCAACATATATTAAAATACACGCAATCCTTGAATTCTCACAGTCCATGTTTAATGATATAATTTTAGTTGTAACATCAAACACCAAATTTATTTTTTCGTGAAAAGTAATATAAATTAATATATATCAAAATATTTCAGAAAATGCGATCTTAGATATCAATAACGTGTCGTGTATAATGATACATACAAGTTCGATTCCATGTGCCACCAGTGTGTATCCTAGGGTGACCTCCGCATAAACCTGTCTATGGGAAGACATTTTGTCTAGAACCACAGCAAACCATATCTGATCCGCATTGCGAATGGGTATAGGTTAAGTTAGTACTTCAGACCAAACCGTGTTTTTTCTCTTTCTGCTATAACCACCTTGTAGTACTTAATTACAGTACCTCAATAAGTTGTGGGTCCTGATCGTGGCGTCGTTATCACCATGGCAGGGTTAGTCAAGAGGTATTTGAGATTTGTCATAACTGTCGTTAGTCTCCTTCCCTTAGCTCGAAGCATAGCTGTTTTACATAGTTTTCTTGATTACATGCAGGTTAAGCGGTGGCAGATTGAACGCTGCCTTCATTGCTAAGGAGGCTGTAGACGTGAAATAATGGCTCCAAATATTATCGAGCTCCAATTAACATGCAAGCCATTCAATACACGCTGGTTAGATCTTTTATGCAAGCGCCGGTAGTGGTATTTTTGAACCTATACAGCCGTAGATGACAGCTCGGCATCGGCAGCATCGGGATCTGCCACATCTTCTCAAGAGAAGATTACCAGTTTCTCAAACACGTTGAATGGTGTAAATTTGTCGAGCTTCCTCATTTTTATAAAGGGAATAACTGCTCTGAACTCTTGAGCACCACAAGTAATATTTGTTTTCTGTATTTTGATTACATAAGAGAGAATTACGCACAGGACTGTGAAAAATGGAAAGAGGAAGGGGAGGCCTTTGCCCAGCAGTGGGATCTTGTAGGATAGATTAGATTAGAATAAATAATTGGCAACACTACGGGCACAACCCCTTAATTAAACCAGGTCACAAAGTTTGTAAAAATCCCAGGAGGTATTTGAGCTTCTGAAAGGAGTTAGTTGGCTTACATAGTCAATAAAAGCACGCATAATGGACCACTTGTGTTTATGCGGAAAACTGAGCCCATTAAAATAACATTACATATGGGACATTCGAGTATTCATTGAGTCAAGTCAGGGGCCTATGGCGGCTCAGTTATAACCCTGACACCAGGGTTGATGGGGTTGGTAATTCACCTCACAATCCACACGATAGAAGAAGAAGAAGATGGGATATTTGCCCATACATGTTGTGCCGACCCCACCTAGAGTGAGATAAGGGCAGGAGGATGATGATGATATAGTGGGAAGTTTGCCCACTTCACAATAGTGGTCCATACGCGAGGATACGCGGAAAGTTCCCCACGTGTGCTTACGTGTAAAGTTTTGCGGAAACGAGCTCATTTAGCTTAACCATAACAGACCATGGTCCATGGTGGTCATGGTCATGGTCTGAGGATAGCCCTGTGTAACCTATAGGTTTGGAGGTGAACCAATGATCTTCATTTTCACTACCTATTCTCATCATCAACATTGATTCGACTCCGTTTATCGATCTGTCAATGTTGCGGGCTACCATTAGACCGGGAATTTTGATAATTCGAAATATCGAATTTTACTTTACTTTAGGGGATTTTGATTGTGGAATGAGTTGTGATCTTTTAAATAGTTTCAGCAAGAAAGAAGTAACACTTACCGGTTTGTGTGATTTTGGTTTAAAAGTACGTAGGTACATCACCTTTATCTCCAGGCCATACTGCCAGGCTAGCCCGAAACATTCCTAATGACTAGTCTTAATATGATTCCTCTTACCTTCATTTGTTAGGGGTGGAAATATTATCATAATTGAATTTGTAAGATTTTGACTGCAAAAATGAACCAAAAGTGGTTTTGATTAGGGGCGTAGTGTAGTGGACAAAATGTGTTTGTAGTGGGCAGCAGTGGTGGTTTTGACCGGTTATTTATGAGTTTTGAGAGTAAAATCATAACAAAAATATCTTATTATCGTCACCTTACACTATATATACGTGTACCATCTTTATATGTATTTATTATTAGAAATTCGTAAAAACATGTATCATTTTACACAATAAAACCGAAAAAATAAGTCATGTTAAACCACTTGACACAAATTCGTTATAGTTTATCGTTTGTGTCAATTGATATAAGTTACGTTTCTTTACTTTTTAAAGAAAATAAATAGAATTTTGCCTTTCTACAACATTATGAAATAAACTTTCTTCCAAGACATTTTGTTTTTTGTAGAATAAGACTGTAAAATTAATAATTGAAATATGATATATCAACGATGACTTTTTATAGTTATGTGTGTAAAAAGGTATAAGTAGACTTGTATCAATTTACACAATATAAAAGTTGGTGTCAACTGATACATGTAATTTATTTTGATCCTCTACCATTTCTGTTTAGGTTCTAAATATAACTAAATATTAGAAAAGAAACCTTCCATCATCACCTATCGACACATCTAACTTCTGTTCCATTATTCCTTATAAGTCGCGAGCTAGAATGTTTTTAACTTTAAACTCGATTTTCTCAAAACTTGAATTTTGGACTTGTATTACTTTTCACCGACGGTACAGAATTACTACTTAAATAAGGGGGTAGAACGTAGTATTTCAAGTATTACAATAATATCATGACCTACATAAAAGCGACTTAGTTACACAACGACCTCCGTGGACCAGTGGTTGATCGTTGGGCTTACGATCCGGAGGTCCTGGGTTCGATTCCCGGTGGAGACATATCACAAAAATTACTTTGTGATCCTTAGTTTGGTTAGGAGGACATTACAGGCTGATCACCTGATTGTCCGAAAGTAAGATGATCCGTGCTTCGAAAGGCACGTTAAGCCGTTGGTCCCGGTTGCTACTTACTGATGTAAGTAAGTAGTCGATAAATGAGCCATGTCAGGGGCCTTTGGCGGCTCAATAGTAAGCCTGACACCAGGGTTGATGTGGCTGGAACTACGCCTCACAACCCACACGATAGAAGAAGAAGAAGTTACACAATCAACAAAACATAAGGATAAGCACAAGATATGCGAGACACGTGTGTAGTACGTGCGATACTGTGTGAACGGAAATTAAGTAGCTTTGTTCCATGTCTTCATTGCTCCAGAGGGCCCATAAAATTGACAACTATACCTATCCATAGTGATCTGTCCAAATTAACGACTTTCTAGCAGCTTGAATACTTTGACAAATAAACATTGTCTAATGCATGATTAATTTTTACTTTGTTTAACATCGTCATTGGTCCCGGCTATTAGCCGTAAAAAACACCTCCACCAACCCGCATTGGAGCAGCGTGGTGGAGTATGCTCCATACCCCCTCCAGTTGATTGAGGGGAGGCTTGTGCCCAGCAATGGGACGGCTGTTTATGTAAGTTATGTAACTTCGTCATAGAATAAGTAATAATAGTACGTATAGGACGGTAACTCTCCGCTCCCCACCAGCGGCGGAACTAGGATTACCTCACCCCTCTCGGTCTTACTTTAGTCTTCAATCGTATGAGCTCCAGATGTCACACACACAAATGCGCTTAACGATAACGTTAATGTGTAGTGTCTGTGTAAAACAAGGTGTTTTGTATGAAGTGTCCGGAGTTTGACTTCGTCTAACTTCTTACCAGCAACAGTCTCAATGAAATCGTCGACCACTGTAAGTGGGCCTGTGACGGTATGGAGGCTATATTTCATCTTCCGCCAACCATCGCTGGTAATGTTGAAGATATCTCGGTCCATCAGATCGAGCAGTCTGAAGCCGAACTTCAATCTGGAAGGTAGATTGGAAGTCGTTAATGTTGCTAAGGGGAACATAAAAAAAACAACTTTATTTTAATACTTACTTACTTATTCACTTACACCTAGGTACCTACTAAATGGTATAATTACGAGAAAAACTGCGGTGCTAGATTTAGGTGGCTTTTGGCTTGTAAGTAATACAATTGCAACTATTAAAGACGCTATCGCAAAAGACAAGACATCATTTCACCTAGATCTAACCTCATCGCAAAATACTTGATTGCAAAATAAGTATTTACAGTCAAGTGTACAAATTACTTTTTACTTAAGTAAGTACATTCCATAGTACTGTTTCGATGATTGCAAGTGAAATGCAATAGGCTAGTTTTTTTTAAATTTATTGCGGCTTTGGTTACTAGACTAAGCTATTTTCCAAGTAGCCAAATCAGTAACTTTTTACTTTTTTTCGTGTCAAAACACGTAATTACTATGGAATTTGTATGAAAAAGCAACCTGTGACGTCAGCGAAAAACATGTCTAAATGTCGCACTTATTATTACACTTTTCTTTATTAAAATTAATGAATAAGTTAAAAAGAAAAAAGTTTTTTATTAACCTTTAAATCTGTCTTTATTTAGTAATCAGGGGGGTTAAAATGGCCACATTGAAGCAATTCATCTAAGAAAGCAATATTGCAATTTTACCATTGCGCACATAAAAGTAAGTGCGCAATGCAAACAAATGTCAAATAACAATATTGCTTTCTTAGATGAATTGTGTCGATGAGGCCATTTTGAACCCCCAGAATTTCATAATTTATTTTTGACGTAGGAAACTACCCAAGGCTAATCTACGTATAAAAAAAAAGTATACTACTTACCCTATATGCAAACTTTTTCCCAAATTTTCGTGTCCAAACCATAACCTCTTAGCATCTTCAACCATCCGTCCTACTTCTGTTCTCCTTTCGTCACTTAGTCCATAGCTATCGTATTCAAACAAATATGGGTAGTCTCTGTTCAATTTCACGTATAAATCCTTTAATCCACCAATCAAAACGGTCCACTTTACGTCATCAAATACCTTATGATTGGCTGAGCGGATAGTTGCTATCTGAAAAGTAAAAAAGGACCAGGTCCAGGGTCAGGTGAGGGAAGGTCCTAAAATATTGGTTTCTTTGAAAATTTTCACCACATCAGGCACGTTAAGCTGTTGGTCCCAGGGGTCCTTTGGCGGCTCAATAGTAACCCTGACACCAAGGTTCATGAGGTTGGAAATCCACCTTTCAACCCACAAAAGAACACCACATTTGTGGTCAAATGGTCCCAGCGCACACCTACGACCTCAAGATTGGGTCCCTAAGTCACTAAATCAGTTATTTTTACAGTACCAAGCGCAACTTCGACACAATAATCAATTATTTTATATTCTAGCGGTCCAGCTTTTTGTCATTAGAATATATTACCTAATCAATTTAGGTTCTAAGTATTTAGAGCCAATCAGAATCAGAATCATTTATTCAACGTAATTATCACGAATAACCTTGTTGAAGGTCAATGTAACATTTTTGAATTTACGTCATTTCGCAAGGTGTTATGGCTGAGGAGAAGAAATGACAAGAAACTGCAACAGCAACACATCTTTTAAAAACCAATGAGGGTATACATTACAAGTTATTAAATAACTAGAGGAACACGTTCAATACCAGACATTTTTATCATTTAGGTAGTCATGAATCTTATAATAAGCTTTTTTAGGAGCTCGGTGGCGCAGCGGTAAACGCGCTCGGTCTGCGATTGTTGAAGTTAAGCAACTTTCGCAAAGGCCGGTCATAGGATGGGTGACCAAAAAAAAAGTTTTCATCTCGAGCTCCTCCGTGCTTCGGAAGGTACGTTAAGCCGTTGGTCCCGGCTGCATTAGCAGTCGTTAATAACCACCAATCCGCACTGGGCCCGCGTGTTGGTTTAAGGCCCGTTCTCCCTATCCATCCATAGGGAAGGCCCGTGCCCCAGCAGTGGGGACGTTAATGGGCTGATGATGATGAAGCTTTTTTAGATAAAGCTTCACATGAGCAATAAAAAACTAGTTGTTAAGTAGGTAATACTTACAGCTTTACCAAATATTGATTCTCGTTTCAACCCTTCTTCTATGGCTGTAGATATGTTACACATTGTTTGTACTAAGACTTCTTTTGGTACATTATTTGCTAGCTCCAAGTAGCCCACAGCGTTGTTTAAGCCATTGCACATAATCTCTTGACTGTGGGTAGACAAAGATTTGTAAGTCTGAAAAGAATAATGGCAATAAATTATTTTCGTGTCACTTCTTCAAAATTAGCTTACATAGTTAGCCTTAGCGCTTTTTGAACGTTAAAA
Source organism: Pectinophora gossypiella (assembly GCF_024362695.1). Taxonomy (NCBI): domain Eukaryota; kingdom Metazoa; phylum Arthropoda; class Insecta; order Lepidoptera; family Gelechiidae; genus Pectinophora; species Pectinophora gossypiella. The sequence goes on from NC_065422.1 coordinate 2,071,009, forward strand.
AGAAAATATTGTCGCTAGGGAGGTATTCCTTATTTGCTAAAATACAGCTCGAATGTACCAAAAACTTCCGGAAAAATTGGGAAGTTATTGCGAGAGTGGTTGGTTATTATTGCGCACAATCTTTTTTGTCTCGTTTTCTAGGTAAGTGTATGTATTATGATATTGTTTTTTTAGTTAAGTACATACCTTGTCTTCATTAAGGGCAGTCCTCACTAAAGTCTCTAGTATACCCGGATACATATCTCTGACCATCTTCACAAGATCTTGAGACGTGGAATCCAGTTGGTTGTTCAGTGCGATCACCAATGTTGTGGTGTCAATGAGTCCTGGACTTATCTTGTACGAAAGGATGGCGTTTTGTTTCACCACTTCTTTTGCTAACGCCCCATGGACGACTATCCTGTAAAAACGTTCAAAGAAGTTCGTGAATTTTTAGGATTTCATATGACATGATTCCTAATGTTAGTGGACCAATTACCATTATCTGTACTAGTACCCCTTTCAATATTTAGGTCAGTCCCGGTTCTTCATCCAAGGATTCCTTTTTTTTAAGCTGGGACCTGTGCATGCCTTATATCATGCACTTTATCCCTGCGACCTGTAAGATCTATTGTTATCGCCTCCTTATGCTACAGTTCACCTCTAAGTCCTACTTTTTTGATTCCTTAATTAAGTCGACTGACTTCCTGACCGAGGGCCTTCAACTTGAAGGTTCTGATATTTGAGTTTCATGCTAGTATGTTTAGTGACATTTATAAAGGGAAGAAATCGTCTATGGTCTAGTGGTTAGATCATTGGGTTCACGATCTACATGTCCGGGTTCAATTTCCGATGGGGACATTGTCGAAATCACTTTGTGAGATTGTACTTTATTTGATAACGACATTGCAGGCTTGAATTACCTGATTGTCCGAAAAAATAAGATGATTCCATGTTTCGGAAGGTACGTTAAGCCGTTGGTCCCGGCTAGAGGCCTGCGCCTATCAGCGGGACGTATATAGGCTATTTATGTTATTTATGGTGCAAAGAGAAAATCTGTGCCCACCAGCGGGACGTGTATGTCTGTTTATGTATATTATATTTATGTAATACGTACAACATCTGCTTCCCCAAATGTCCTTTGCTCCTGACAGTCTTCATGAACTTTGAATCCTCGCTGATATTGAAGATCCTCTTCCAATCCACGACCTGATGGTAGTCTGACGTCATCCTCGTCAGGCTTTGAGTGAAGTTCTTGAGAACTTCGAATTCATAGTCGATGCTGTACAGTTGGTCAGTAACGTCTTTTCCTAACGTCTCTTGGATGAGAATTGAAGCCATTGCGTTTATCTGCAAAAGTTGTCATAATATTGGCGCTTGGTCGCTTTATAATTATTTAAACGAGTTAATAAAACTAAACCCACTGAAATATTCCTAGTGTCGCGTTACAGATATACTTTAATAAAATATTACGTATGGCTAGGAATCAAATCCGACATCTCTTGTAATATATAGCTAAAGTATTTATTGACCTCATTGAACTCTCGTACGGGACAGTAATAGACACAAATATGCTACATAAAATCAAATCAGTCCACTTACATTATCTTTAACTTCGTAAACTCCGAATGACTGAACTAAATCTAAAACATAATTCTTCCAAGCATCAGTACAAAGTTGACTTCTCAGCAAAGAGGCGTCATCCTTTGATATACTGAAGAAACCCTGCAGGCGGTTCAAGTCGCAGAACATCTGACCTGGCGACGCAATCTTTGCTGTCATTATCTTGAAAAAAAAAAAACAAACACAATTTACCATACAATGTAATGCAAAAACAATCGTACATCAAACAAGATAACGTACCTATAATTGTAAGTAACACAAACTTAGATTGTTAGCTGATAATTGTCATATTGATTGTAGCAAGGCATTCTACAAGTGACAACATATCAAAAATCCAAATCGCTTAATATTTCTAAGATTTAGTCTAAACACTCCCACTTACCTGTGTTCTTTCAGCATCTGCCAATGCCTCAAAACCTTTAGCTATAATCGCACTCGATAATCCAACTAACACTTTCACGCCATCTGGATGCCTCAGGGACACATTATAGGCCCTCTCTTCTATATTCATATTAATACTAATTACTTTATTAGCGCCTTCGATAAGCTTAGTCAGCAACGTTGAGTAGAGTAAAACGTCGTGCTTTAGGTTGTCTGGTAACCATTTGTGAATGAATTTGGTAACTTGTGATAATCTGAAGAAAGAAGACAATTTAAATAAAGAGCCAAAATAGTATGTAATTTATTAAGGAACCAATAGGTACCAATAAAACCACTCATTCTCAGGTATTATGTGGTGTAGTTATAAATACATCGGTTCTGAAACTGACCACTTTTGACTGTTTACTTACATGACAAAAAAAAATGTGTAGGTACTTACACTTTGAAAATATCAACTGAATCATCATTAACAGTACTTTCCTGTAGGACTGCAACTGCATTACTAACAGCTTCTTTCACTTTTGTCAAATCTTTATCAACTTTTCCATTTTTGTTTTCAATCTCCATTACATTCATATCGTCATTGGGTTTTGCGAAAAATTTGTTCATGTACTTAACACCCACTACTATTATATTGGCAAAGTCTTCAATCGACTTGTAAGATTCTGTGTTTCCGAAAGTAGGTTTGAAGAGACCAACAAATTTTTGTACTCTGAAAAGAAAAAAATGTTGAGAAAAAGCTCAGGGATTAAATGTGTTAGATTAGATTATTTGAATGAAACATAATTTTCAGAAGTTTCTAGCTACTCCTTCGCATAAATCAAATATTGTGTAAAAAAAACTGTAAGTATATATGTCTAGCGTTTTCGCGTTTTCCCAGGATCCGCTTACCTAACCTGAAGATTTGACAGGGCCGGTTTTTTACTGAAGCGTCTCTGCCTGTCTGACCTTCCAAGCATATTCATCAACCATATAGTTCAGATTAAAAAAAATGAAGTGATCTCCAATAAAAAATGAAGACTTACAACTCCAGGTCTAAATAGCTGAAGTCCACATCATCCTGAAAGATCCCCACCAACTCTGCAGGAATGAAGCTTTGCAGCCTCGTCATCCTCAGCACGGCTGTGACTGTGTCGGCCAGTGACGTGACTCTCTCGTCGCCTGTAAGCTTCTGGTACATGTTCCCCAACTGGAAAAGCATATTGGTCATTATATTTTACTCTCTAGGACTGGGATTACGGATTACGGTTCTTATGGATTACGGACTTGGAAGCAAAAAGAAACAAGGAATGCATTCAACAGCAGTTGATGTCAGGGGCACACTTCAGACAGTTCACATATAAAACCTTGTTTTACATAGACACTACACATTGCCGTTATTGTAACCGCGCAACTGTGTATGTGACGTGTGAGGGTTGCCAACTACTTGTTATTCCTAATTCTATGATCAGGGACCTTTTGCGGCTCATGGCGACATAATAACAACGTTTTGTGACATGTAATTTTTAATTGTTAACTCAATCACTCATAAATGTCAGGTATAAAGATGTTCTGAAGCGGCATATGAAAAGATGCAACATTGAGCCTTCTCAATGAGAGGGTTTGGCAGCACAGCGCCCAGAATGGCGCAGGCTGGTGATGAGGCGAGTACACGAGTTCGAGCAACAGCGCACGGCAGACCTCGACGCTAAACGTGATGAGTTGAAGGCCCGTCCCCCTACCGATATTCATTATAATTACCAAAACGGTGTGCTCACGTGCCCTCACTGTGCGCGGGAGTTCACTGTAAAGATAGGCTACATAAGCCATCTTCGGGCGCATCAGCGTCGTGTCGACTAGGAGTCGAAGTAGCCGCCATGGCCGAAATCGGTCGGAGAGATCAGTGTGTATTCCTAATTCTATGATCAGGGACCTTTTGCGGCTCATGGTGACATAATAACAACGTTTTGTGACATGTAACTTTTAATTGTTAACTCAATCACTCATAAATGTAAAATATCAAGTAAATGACTTACCATTTTGATAAACTTATTAAAGTTGACGTCCATAATGATCTCCATGATCATTTTCTGAACATCATCGTCATTTAATGCGCATAATTTGTCTACTAAAGCCTTTAAATTATCCTCATTTTGTATCGTCAACGTCCGTGATATTGAAGTTGCGCTGCATCTGTTTAATCCACCCTTTAGGATCTGAAATAAAATTAAAAATATTAAGTCTACTAAAGAAAAAAATAATTTTACGATTTAGGAGAAAGAACTTTATTACAAAAATAATTCTTTTTCTCTATTTCTTTCATCTTTTCTTTACCTATCACATTCAAGAAGATTGAAGGACAGGCTATAAGGAATGACATTTTTTTTTCAAATCCGTCTTCCTTACAATCTTTGAGCGTACTTCGTTTTTTTGACTTAATTTTTTTGAGACTCCCTGTATATGGTCAACTTACACCCTGGAAGCTGAGATCTGCCTCCATCACCGAGCTGGCAACGTCCTTACTGATACCCAGGCGTGAAGACAGGTGCCTCCTCACCCGCGCTGGGTTGCTGAACAGATCTCGCACTTTCAGGCCATTTTCTGCGGACATGAAACTGATGATGATATTGATGTACTCCCAGACGTATCCAGCGGAGGCAAGATTCAGCCACCCAGCTAGTGTTAGCCTGCTGGGCTTGGGCCGTCTTGAAGATCTTGACGCCAAATGCCGGATCCGAAAAACTCTATACAAGGGGAGTTAAAAAAGCCACATGGAAGCAATTTATATAAAAAAAACAATAATGCTATTTGACATTTGCGCATATAAAAGTAAGTGCGAAATATAAACAAATGTCAAATAGCAACATTGCTTTTTAGATTAATTGCTTTGATGTAGCTGATGTAGATGATGATGATGATGATGCATCAGGACTTTCAAAACCAAACTTGGTATCCCTGGGGCCATACCATAATTATTATCTTTGACCCAGTCATGCATCCAATACGTACTGCTGATGTCGATGAAGGTGGGTTCATCGACTACGTCCGCGAGTGTGGCCAGCAGCTTCAAGGCATCAGGCACTGATGATGCCACCTCCAGTACTGACTCGTTGTACAGGAGTGGCGAGAATTGACGCTGGAGCTGAGTTAATCTGGAACATATGCGTCGGATACATGATTTAATTCCATCATCCTCTTTTCGTCTTTGGGCAACTATACGTGGGTTGGGATCCCACCCCTACGTTGTTAATATCCCACAAGCTTGTACGAAGCGTTTGGCTTCCTCGTTTCTAATAAGACCGGCTAAAATCTGGAATTCTCTGCCCGCGAATCTGTCATGAGCAATGTAATGTACCCACTTTAAGACTCTGTCGCACTAACATATTTGATATTTAGTGAGACTTACAGTTCAATTTGTCAAAAAAGCTAATGTGACATGGTATCAAATTGTACACATATTAATGCTCGTGACCGTACCGATAAGTATAATCCAGGCCTTTTGAAGCCAAGAGCATAAGCACTATATAGGTAAGTAAGTGTTCAGCTGTGGGACTATAGGCTATTTCTAGGTTTCCAAACATCAAAAGAAAAAAAAACAGAACCCTTATAAGTTCATTTTGTTGTAATTTTTATATTACTTATTATATTATTGAAACGTACTTGGAATTCTCGTAGGTGGGTATCTCGTCAAACTTGTCGAGGTCCTCGCAGTCGTTGTTGACGCTACAGATGAACGATTGTAGGAACGGCAGCATGCCTGCACTGGGCAGCGCACGCGCAGGGAATTGACCTGGAGAGGATAATCTATAAGCCTATATACAGGGTGTTAGTGATATCGTAACGAATACTGAGGGGGATGATTCAGACCATGATTCTGAGTTAATATCAAGTGGAATTTTCCCTCAAAGTTTTCGTTACGATGTCACTAACACCCTGTATATAAAAGCGAAAGGTCATTGATTCCTTCACCAGGAAATCTCAGAAACTCAAGCGATAGGAGTCTGAAATTTTGTGTATATTTAAATATGTTTATATGTTATAAAGAGTATGAATGAGTGTGTGTGTGTGTGTGTGTGTGTGTGTGTGTGTGTGTGTGTGTGCGGGTGTGAATGTAGGTATGCAAGGGAGAGTGCTATTTAATACTTACATGTGGGATAGTTTCTATTATCGACATTGGCACGCACTATGTATATGGCGACCATAACAGCCGTCGCCCATAATACTCCAGCGAGTGTTATCTGAAAGATGAAACGTGTATTTACGAATGAAGGACTTACAAGGCTACACGCTTTTACATTGTTATTTTTTTTTGACGTGACTTATTGTAGAATTCCCTCTTGCCTTCTGCCCTGGAGTGGGATGGCGCCCAGAGTAGTCTATTTCAAAGCCGTAGTACTCTACTGCTCTATTTTTCCTAAAAAGTAGCATGGAGGATGATAAAACAAGAGCGTGGCTCTTAAATTAGTGATGATGATAGTGATGTAGATTTGCCTCAGATGGCATTAACCTGGCCGGACAAGTGGGGGGCGATAAGGGCTCTCACTCAGCACAAAAAACTTGAGAACTTAAGGGCTGAGGCTGCCCTTAAGATCATGCTCAAGTCTCTGTTTTTATATGAGAACTGTCACATTGACATGATCTTGAGGGCAGTCTCGAAGCTGAAATTAGTTTATTAGGTAGGTACCACCCTAAGAGAATTATCGGTAGTAAGACTAAGGAGATCTCAATAGTTCATTTAGATCAATACTATAGTCTCATAGCAACGCTATTGTTAGTGGCGTATCAATAGCCAACAGTAGTTGGGCGGGATCCTTGGCTCAGGGTGTCATCTGAAACTTACCAGTTTCCTCTTTCTGGTGAGGTAGTCCTTCCATAGCAAGAGCCGCAGTTGCCGGGGGTCCATGCCGCGCCGGCGCACCTCGCGCGCCACACGCACACATCACTGCAACAAACATATAGAATACATTATTCATGTTTCTAGAAGAAGCACGCACAGGACCGCTAAAATGTGTAGAGGTAGGGGAGGCTTCTACCCACAAATGGGATCTTGTAGGCTAGATTCGATTGAATCTTAGTATATTATGTATAATAAGTATTTGCGAGCTGCAAAGGGGTAGGGGACGAAACAAGGAAATGTAGATGGATTGTGTAAAAAAGGATGTGTGTGTAAAAGGATTGAGTACCGAGATGACGTCTGACAAAAAAGAATGGAAAAGGAATACATGTTGCGCCGACCACACCTATAATGGGATAAGAGCAGGAGGATGATGAAGTAGTTATTTGCAAACTGCAATATTGCTATTTGACGTTTGTTTGCATTGCGCACTTACTTTCATCATCATCATCATCTCCATCAGAGGAGAAGGCATTATTTTTGAATTATTTTATTGGCTGTATGGTATGCTCGACTCTCGTGAGAAATATATTGTAAAATTGCGCAAGTCATCATCACCCTAGCATAACCTTAAGGTTTGACAGGTCCGGTTTTTTACAGAAGCGACTGCCGATCTGTCCTTCCAACCCGCGAAAGACCAGCCCAATAGAGGTTAGGTCACATACTTACTTCCGAAAATGCATTGCGCACTTACTTTATACGCGTAAATATTTTAGTCGCCTTTGCTTTGCCTTTTTAGACGAATTGGTCAAGAGTATTAAACTGGCGAGAGTGCATGAAGTCTTTCATGACAGTGGAAGAAGCGAAGGTGGTGTTTCGTTATCGTCGTAAGTGGAATTCCGTGGTCTTTGCCTAACCCGTATGTGTATGTATTTAAAGCTGAGTTTACCGCTCTAATAATAATAATCTAATCTAATATCTGTGGGGATACTTGGTTGATGGTCGCGATGATTGCGAGTGTATGGAGTATCACCACAAACTATGGCTCACCTTTTGTGCTGTCCTAAGTGCCCTAACACCTGCACTATTAACCCTTTCACGGACAGAGATCATGGATCATTGATGGTTCATAATAGGTAGTATGACACCTTGGGATCGGCACGTCATTAGACGTTCTGTCCTTGAAAGTGTTAAAGACCTTTACGAAGCCACTGACAATGCCGTAAGCGTGGCCAATTATTGGTCAGCAAAAATTTAGTATCGATCGCCATCGACTCGCAAAGAAGAAGACCGCTCTAATATAGCGGTTACTTTCTCATCTATCAAATTAGTATTCTGCTCGAGGGTACGTTATTTCATTCCAGTGATTCGTAAGCTCTGCGCGTGCGACGGTTGTTATATAAAGAATAAACCGCTATAGTACAAGGTAAACTTCGCATTCTTAAAACAAACATGAGGATAGTACTGGCTAAACCTTTTGATTTAAATCCATCCAACAATTTGGTTAAAAAATAAAAAGTGGCGACAAAAGTCACATCAGCCGGACATTTTGGCGTTAGTCAGTCAGGACACTGTCCTCCGTGGTCCAGTGGTTGAAAGGCAAAAGCATGGTATAAGAAGACCCGCTATAAGCGAAGGTCAGTGGGTAGGCCCGCTACAAGGTGGACCGACGATCTAGTGAAGGTCGCGGAAAGCCGCTGGATGCGGGCAGCGCAGGACCGATCGTCGTGAAGATCCTTGGGGGAGGCCTATGCCCAGCAGTGGGCGTCGTACGGCTGTTAATGATGAAAAGACCAGAGATGCTCAAAAGTGACAGTTAACATTTCAAGGTTAGTCCAGCTGACGTCATCCCCCCTGCGTTGCCATTTCGTAAAAAATAAATTACCCACGACCAATGTTTTTATATTTACTTTGCAAGGAAATTTTATACTTTTAGTAAAATATTTTCTGACAGTTGTAATGATTTTTATGTATGTGACAAGTATAGGTAGTAATTAAATACATTAGTCAGTAATTCATTAATTTTCATTAATAAAATTTACGTCTTTGAAATGTTGCAATTTAATGGTAACGCAGTGGTAACACTTACGTCATCAAAGGGTTAGCAATGGCGGCTTGTCATAGGGTTGAGCATACCTGGTTTTCTTATACCATGGGCAAAAGCGTGTGTCTAACGACTAGTTGTCAATACAGTAATGTCAAATGACAGGTCGCGGTCATCCTGGACGACAGGAAATGACAAAACACTTACAGACGCACGGACGAGCAGCCCGTTATTATTTAACCACTTATTATATGAAATTAGAAGGACAGAGACGTACACTGAAATTCAACGGTAGCTATTGTTTTAGAGGTCCGCGGGAAAATTGCTTATAAAATATCGCTTTAAAATCGTTACAAGTTCAAACGTAGGACTTTTTTTTGACGTGACTTATTGTACGCCGGCGGGGTCGGTATCGGGGTCCTGAAGTCTTTGGTGTCGTGAGCTGATTAGCCTCCTCTATGGCTAGAGTAATCTGGTCATCGGGATCGTATATTACGTCCTTCGGACGCCGATACTCTACAATACCGTCCCTAAGCGGGATGTATTCGGAAGCCGCAACTACCAGGGGATTTGGGTGATTCGGAGCAGCCAAACGTAGGACGTACGGGCATAGAATAAAGAATACACAAATACTACATATAGAACGGTAACTTTCCACCCCGCACTAATTCGTATCGTCTTGTTTTAACTGACCGTAAGCCGGTAAGGAGTAAGGGAGAGAGCGTGCGGCCTGTGTCTCGCTCGCACGCGTTCAGCAGCTCACGTTAAGAATGAGATTTTTGTATGGAGTGTCCGGAAAAAAATCTCTACTAAAAATCTACTAGGTATTATTTTGATTTTGGAAGTTAGAGTTTTGTGTGACGCCATAAGTGTAGTTACGAGGTGTGTTCCAGCTCCAATGTACGATAGGCGTGACTTTATGCACCTGTGTAGAACAAAGTTTACAGAGAATGGAGTGAGCAAAGCCAGGAGTAGATGGATAATCAGAACACAATTTGCAGTTACTTTTGATATGGATAATGAGGATATGATGAATTTTGGGTCTTTTCCGGGAATTTTTAGGTCGTTCCTAGTCCAGCAAAGAAGCATTTCTGTAGGTACATTTTATTTGTATACGGAACACTCGCGACTGTCCTTACAACTCACGCTAGATATAATTTATTATTTTCTGAATCCACAAATATATAATTATCTATGGCGCATGATATAATAGCTCTTCTTCGTTTTAAGTACACGATAATTTTCCGCCATCTTTTTTACAGGAAAAACAATGATATTTTTTTACAGAATACCTGTTACAGAATGGTTTTTCCTGAGTAAGCTACCTACTAATTTGAAAATTGATTGAAAAATTGCATAGCAATTATCATCGATACATACTAGGTAGTTTAAAAAGGAACTCATACACTGTAGGTGCTCGTCGATCACGAGAACCACTAAATGAATTTAATTCATAATGAATTATGAATTGTAATTCATAATCATTTATCGGAACTTTTATCCATCTCTCCAATCAGTGCGGAGAAGTAATGTACCCAAAATCAAATAAAAGTTTAATATTGGGAAACAATAAGTAACCTAAGATTGAAGATGAGATTGTATCAAATACGATAGCATTGTCTGTTTATAATGGGTTGTACAGGACGTGTTAACTTGTCAGCGGTCATAGTGGCCCAGGACCGGAACCAGGCGCGGCCCCCAATAGGGCCCTCTTGACCGCTTCCACATTCTCACTTTATCTACAGGCACGTTAAGCCGTCGGTCCCGGCTACGACTTCCTGATGTAAGTAAGTAATCGTTAAATGAACCATGTTAGGAGCTCATAGCGGTGCAATTAAACCTGACACCAAGGGTTGCCGAGGTTGGTTGGACCCCACAACCCACACGATAGAAGAAGACTTTACCAGTATGAAAGTTAAAGCAGTTTTGAAATAAGAAAGAAAAGTATTTATGTATTATTAAAGAACGCCACAGAAACAGTACAAAAAAGTATTATTATTCCTCTAAGTCTAAGATATTGTCATTTTCGTTTTATAAAAAAAGATAAGTAGGAAATATTTTTTGTTACACAAGAGTGGAAAGTATGCTTTACTTATAGACTAATTTTAAGACCAATTATGTACTTACCCAAATTCATATTATACCTACAATAAGACTTTTTATTGGTTTTCCCTCTGAGGGAATATAATTTTTATTAAAATGCATTCTCAAAGATAAAAATATAATCGAAAAAGATCTGACTCGGACGGTATTTGAGCAGTTCTTGTCAAGTTTAATGACGATACATAGATGGAAAGAATTTCGCATGGACAGGAGGAGGACCCGGGGCCTGTTTAATAAAACTTACAATTGTAAATTACAATGACAATTTTATGTTCATTACGTAGCTAATATGAAACTGCAAAATATTCGTGATCACACACTCTGCAATGTACATCGAATTGTCACTGTAATTTACAATTGTAAGTTTTATTAAACAGGCCCCTGATGGTGTAATGGTTAACCCGCTCGTCCTGGTTTGACAAGAGCTGCGGGTTCAGGTCCCGAACGAGTCAGAATTTTTTCGATTTAAATTTTATCTTTGAGAATGCATTTTCATAAAAATTATATGCCCTCCAGGAGTAAACCAGTAAAAAAAAACTTATTGTAGGTATAACTATACCTATATGAATGTAAAAACCTATATGTACTTACCCACATAATTGGTCTTAAAATTTGTCTACTTATAAAGAATAACCTTCCACTCTTGTCTTTTCCCTCCGGCTGATTGAGGGGAAAAATACAAAAATCATTTAAATGCATTCTATTTAGAAGTAGTGAACGAATATACACTTCTCATCAAAAAAATCGAAACACCTTGCAAGTTTACGTTTTGTCAGGATTATCAGAAAAATGTGTACATTTAGGAATAAATGTTAAATGTCGTTTAATAGTGAGTAATATGAGCTTATCAAATCTTAATGTCAATGTTCTAAATTTAAATGAATTTTTCATAGGTTTCGTATTTTGTTAAATGAGTCATTTTTATTCCGTATGGAGTATAAAGGAAATGGATAAAACAACACACGTAAATGAAAAAAAAAAGCTAAAAAACGTTTATTTAATAACTTGTATTCCCTCCCCGAGCTCTAATTACTGCTTCCATACGGTTCTTCATCGATCGGATGAGAGTCACGATCACATGCTGTGGTATATTGTCCCATTCCTCTTGGATTGCATCTTGCAGCTGGCTAAGTGTTTCTGGGGCAGGATCTCTTGCTCGAATTCGTCTCTTTAATTCATCCCACAGATGTTCAATGGGATTCATGTCCGGGCTTCTTGCTGGCCATTCCATAATAGAGATATCGACTTCGTTAAGATAATCTCGTACGACGCCCGCGGTGTGAGCCCTAGCATTGTCGTGCATGAATATGAAGGCGTTGCCAATAAAATGTGCATAGGGCATCACATGAGGCTCGAGACACTCTTCGACGTACCGATGACAGTTTAGTGCAGGCAGACGTGGCCCAGACACGAAAGCAAGCTCTGTCTTACCGTCGGCGCTGATTCCTCCCCAAACCGTCCACGAACCGCCACCATAGCTGACCTTTTCTTCAATGCAGCATTGTGCATAGCGTTCTCCGTCTCTTCTGTAGACCTTGTTCCTTCCGTCGTTACCATACAGCATAATTTTACACTCATCAGAAAAGAGAACTTTGCTCCACTGTAGGTATGACCAATTTAGGTGCTCACGTGCAAAGTTAAGGCGCGCTCTTCGATGGTCTGCAGTTAATTTCGGCCCATTTGCTGGCTTATGCGGTACCAGTCCACGATCCTTCAACCTTCTTCTAATTGTAGAGTCACTTACAGCCACCCTTCGTACAACACAAAGCCGCTGCTGCAGATGAAAAGCGTTAAGGCGTCGATTTCTTAAAGAAGTTGTTACAATAAATCGATCATCTCGCTCAGAAGTGACCCGATTCCTGCCAGATCCTGAACGGCGCGTGAACAAACCAGTCTCCCGATAACGTTTATAGACTCTATGAACAGAAGACAGGCTTAGATGCAGTCTTGCAGCCACAACACGCTGACTAAGGCCAGAATCCAGCAATGCCACAACTTGGGCGGCTTCTGTGGGCGAAGTATCCATACGTTTTAGAAAAAAAACCTTTTTTCAGACGTCCCAAAGTCACAGTATTGAAATAAAAAACAAAAAGTTTAAGGATAGGCGCCAAATGTACTCCAACCCTAAACACACATTTGTCTCAAAACAGTGATTCATTTCGTTTATAAGATAAACAAATGAAATTCTAATTTTGAATTTAGAATTTTCGCTTATTACTGTAATGGCCAAAATGCCAGCTATACATTTATGTATTTTTTTCATCGTATGAATTCTTTTTTGTGTTAAATTCGGACAGAAACAATGAAAACGGAAGTGTTTCGATTTTTTTGATGAGAAGTGTATAACATAATAATATACAAATATTTTACGAAGTAATCTAAATAGGAGATCATGACACTAACCTGACCTATCCCAATAAAAAATCTAAGGAATCATAGCATAAAATTACAATTTCCAAAGGTAAATTTTTATATAATATTTATTCTAAAAACTTAGATTTCTTTTACATTACACGAATGTTACGTGACGTGACTGTGTTACGGTTTACTTATCGTTTTTGAAGTGCAAAAACGTGATCTAAGAATTCTTAAGTAGGTATTCCTAATCGCCATAACACTAGTGCAGTTGTGAAAATATTTATTTATTCCATCATAGATACGGCATATTTTACAGTCCCAGTAACTCTATCAGGGTGGGCAGAGCCAAAAAAGTCATGAATTACTTATGTGTCATCATCTCCCCTGTGAATGACGACCACGTGTCGGACGACGCTCAGTGGGTAAGCCCGCTACAAGGTGGACCGACGATCTGGTGAAGGTCGCGGGAAGCCGCTGGATGCGGGCAGCGCAGGACCGATCGTCCTGGAGATCCTTGGGGGAGGCCTATGCCCAGCAGTGGGCGTCGTACGGCTGATGATGATGATTATCTCCCCAGCATTATCCCGTTTTACACAGGGTCCGCTTACCAACCTGAAGATTTGACGACGATAGCGAGTCGATGGTCCCGGACCTTACATTGATCAATCCGAGATGACGCTGCTTCCAATCACTCTCTCTCTCTATTTAAGAACTGCGCTCTTGTCGGTGGAGTAATCGCCATTCCTCTCTTCTTCCCGCCAAAACCTTCACCTCCCGATACGACACGACCTGCACCGTCTCTTTTATTTGTTTCATAAATGTTATCCTAGGTCTACCCCTTCCTCCAATCATTACACAGTATAAAAAAACGAAGTCGCTTTTTCTGTCCCTATATACCTATGTACGCTTAAATCTTTAAAACTGCGCAACGGATTTTGATGCGGTTTTTTTTTATTGATAGAGTGATTCAAGAGGAAGTTTTATATATGTATAATAGCATCCATTAAATAGTGGAGTGTTTAATGGGTTCGTTTGGATCAGGTCAGATTCAGAACACTTAAACGCCTAGTTGGACGTGACGAAGTTACGTATGTTTTTGATTATGTGACAAATTGTATTATTATAATAAAATTGTGAATTGTAAAATGTTATTTTTGAGGTTTTTAATGTGATGTCGTAAATAATTATTTTTATACTCAGCGTTGCACCCGAGCGAAGCCGGGGCGGGTCACTAGTACTATACATAAATAAAACTATAAAACGGGTCCCCTGTCAATAATGGCCGCAGGCTGAAATACGGTATTACAAGGTCCGGTTTTTTACAGAAGCGATTGCCTGTCTGACCTTCCAGCTCGCGAAGGGAAAACCAGCCCAATACAGGTTAGGTCACATACCTCCGAAAATACATTTCTCGGGAATGTGAGTTTCCTCACGATGTTTTCCTTCGCCGCTGAGCACGTGATAATCATTTATGATCCAAACATGAATTCCAAAATAAATTCGACAATTATTGTCTTAGGCCTGTGCTGGATTCGAACCTGCAACCTCAAAGTGAGAGGCGCGTTCTACCAACTGGGCTACCACGGCTCCTCAAAAAAAAGACATGTCTATTTATCAATTGTTTTTGTTTAAAACAAATTGGGTTTTTATTCAGATTCACAGCAACAAAGACATAAACAGACGTGCGGAAGTATCAGTAAATGTGTATGGTATGTGATGTATGTATGAGTGTGTGACTTTTGTCAAAACATCGTGTGTATGACTGGTGACGACGCAGTGATAGACTGGTGACAATTTGTTGGCGCATTCCTATTTCATCTGTTTTACAGTCATGAGCAATATCATGTACTTACCCACTTTAGAACCCTGTCGCACTATCATATTTGACATTTAATGAGACGTACGGTTTCATTTGTCAAAAAAGTTAATGTGACATAGTTTCAAATTGTATACATATTAGTGCTTGGGACCGTATATACATCTCATACATCTCCCTAGCATTATCTCGTTTTCCACAGGGTCCGCTTACCGAACCTGAAGACTTGACAGGTCCGGTTTTTACAGAAGCGACTGCCTGTCTGACCTTCCAACCGGCGAAGGGAAAACCAGCCCAATACAGGTTACAAAGTGCTGGAAAGAGTTGAAGAAAAGAGAACCATATTGAAGACTATAGAGAACCAGAGAGGAAATATGATTGGCCACCTGATACGACACGATTCATTTATAACAAACATTATAGAAGGAAAAATTGAAGGGAAGAGAGGAAGGGGTAGACCTAGGATAACATTTATGAAACAAATAAAAGAGAAGGTGCAGGTCGTGTCGTATCGGGAGGTGAAGGTTTTGGCGGGAAGAAGAGAGGAATGGCGGTTACTCCACCGACAAGAGCGCAGCTCTTAAATAGAGAGAGAGACAGGTTACATATTAGGTTACATACCTCCGAAAATGCATTTCTCGGAAATGTGGATTTGCTCACGATGTTTTCCTTCGCCCTAAACACGTGATAATCATTATAGTCTAAACATGAATTCGAAAACAAATTCGACAATTATTGGTTTATGCCTGTGCTGGATTCGAACCTGCGACCTCAAAGGGAGAGGCAAGCGTTCTACTAACTGAGCTACTACGGGTTTTCTTATACACATAATATAACATAAACAGTCTGTATACATCCCACTGCTGGGCACAGGTATCCCCGCAATCAACCGGAGGGGGTATGCATACAACCACGCTGCTCCACTGCGGGTTGGGGTTGGTGGAGGCTTTTGGGCTAGTAGACCGGGAACAACGGCTTAACGTGCGTTCCGAAGCACGTAATCATGTTGCTTTTTAGGACAACCAGGTTATTCAGTGGTTATAATTAACTCTAATTGGGTTATAGTCGTGAGCTTATGTTTTATTAAAAAGGATCTTTTTTTTCCCATAATGTAGTTTGTCCTATTTTAAATAGGCATAACCGGTTAGGCATATTTTTTTTAGTCATAATCGTCTTTGGCATAATGGTTATATATCATACTGTTTTACTTAGCATAATGCTTGTTAAGCTTAATGATGTTTGCTCTATTCTTGTGCAGGTTAAGGTGCGGCGGGCCGTGGCGGGACCCCTAGGCCGCCAAAATATTTATTTAAATAGTTATGAATTTATGCTAAAAGTGTTTATTCTTTATTATAATATTATGTGTAACAAATAGTTATGCCTAATATTATTATGCGTAACGATTATTAGGAATAGTAAATATATGCCATAAAATTTATTGACATTTATGACATAAAAATCTATGGAACAAAATTTTAATAGGAAACCATATTAAAATGTAGGTATAATTGGGAATACTCCACACATGGTGTGTGGCATTGCGCAGATGACCTCGGCTCTTTCGAATTCAAATGGCTAATGCTTTGTTCGATTTTTCCGTGTTTCAAACATTTGTCAGAAAAAAAATGAATAGACTGACAGAACCAGGGTCGTGTGACATTTTGGATTTATTAATTAAAGTTTTTAACTTGAAGGTTAATGAAGTGATGGTTCAGTTAGTAGAACGTCCGACTCGCGTGTTATAGTCGTAGATTTGATCCCGTCGTAAGTCTATACTACATTTATTCATGCTTCCGGATTTATACATAACATACACAAATACATAAGATCACGCCTATCTCCCTTTGGGGTAGGCAGAGCTCCTAACACACCAACTTCGCTTCTTCCACTTTCATCAGCTCTCGTGCATGCCTTTTTTTTTAATCCTGGATCTGATCGCTTACGTCAAATTAAATTACCTAAAGTTTTAAAACACATATGGTCAATAAATTTAAAGATGTACAGTCTTCTTCTATCGTGTAGGTTGTGAGGTGGACTACCAACGCGATCAACTCTGGTGTCAGGGTTACTATTGAGCCGCCAAAGGCCTATGATATGGCTCATATAACGACAACTTACATCAGTAAGTAGTAACCGGGACCAACTTACCGGGCTTAACGTGCCTTCCGAAGCAAAGGATCATCTTACTTTCGGACAATCAGGTGATCAGCCTGTAATCTGTAATGTCCTAGCCAAACTAGGGATCACAAAGTGATTAGTGATTTTTGTGATATGTCCTTACCGGGATTTAAACCTTGGACCTCCGAATCGTCCTAACGCTCAACTGCCACGGCTGGACCACGGAGGCCGTTAAAATGTACAGTTATACTTATAGGTAAGTTAATAAATAATCGTACAGTCGGGGAAATATACATAAAAACCCCCTATTCCCAATAGTCTTACCGAGTAGTCTTACCAGTTGAACTATTAGGAATTTCCTTCCCAATAGATTTACTGGTAGGACCACTGGGAGTAGCCCAGTTCTTTTTGTTTTACTGTTTTTTGATTCCCCAACCGGCTGCAGCTGAAAATCAGCGTCATAGTCTAGCTACAGCTGGGCCGTGACATTTGCTGAGCTGAAGCCGTTTCGGCATTATGTATAATTATTATTATTTTTTTGTTAATTAGTGTTAAGTATGCCGAATAAATGTTTTCTTTCTTTCTTTCGAATATTGACTTCCCAGTAAAATTATTTAAATGTCTTTTGTAGATGGTACAATATCACATTTCACAGCGATTTGACAAAATCAAGTGTAATCATGGCATTATCTTCAAATTACATGTGTATCGTTAGCAGAAACATTAACAGTGTTACTACAAAACACTGTTAATGTTTCTGCTAACGATACACATGTTGAGCGTTGGGCTCACGATCCGGAGGTCCCGGGTTCGAATCCCGGTGGGGACATATCACAAAAATCACTTTGTGATCCCTAGTTTGGTTAGGACATTACAGGCTGATCACCTGATTGTCCAAAAAGTAAGATGATCCGTGCTTCGGAAGGCACGTTAAGCCGTTGGTCCCGGTTACTACTTAATGATGTAAGTAAGTAGTCGTTACATGAGCCATGTCAGGGGCCTTTGGCGGCTCAATAATAACCCTGACACCAGGGTTGATGAGGTTGGTAATGTACCTCTCAATCCACACGATAGAAGAAGAACTACAAAACAAACACTAAAAGATAAACTATGTTTAAAATATAATCCGTATACGAAAGAAGCCCCGAAGGCCGCGGCGCTACTGTCGCAGATTCTGCATAGAATTATATTATGACTTGTCAAGTTAGTTTCATTAAAATCCGCCGACTTCTTTCGCGACGCGAAATACTATTTCAAACCTAGTTTATTTTTAGTTTGTGTTTTGAAGTAACACTGTTAAAGTTCTTTCCAAAATGGAGGCTTTTCTTTGGGAGATAGCGCGACGACTTGATTGTCATAATAAATAAACATATTATTATTCAACTCGTACTTAAAGTTTTTTTTTCTGACGTGAATTATTGTAGATTTGCCGCAGATGGCATTAACTACTTGGCCGGACAAATGGGGAGCGCTGAAGGCTCTCACCCGGTAATGTACTTACACATGCATACATACATAAACTCACGCCTATTTCCCACCGGGGCAAGCAGATACTACCTATAGAATCCCGAATAATAATTGGAATCCCGGATCCGGAAATTGGTATCCGGGATTCGAACCCGGGACTATAGCTGGTGAGGAGTGGGGATATACACTATACAATTTTGCCTACTCTTTTGACGATATAGGCGCATTGAAAATAATCAATTTTTGATTTGAATAGAATGCAATTACAACACAAGTTATGTAATTAAATTCATATAAGTATCATTAAAGTCCACCTTTTATTTTTACTTACACAACAACCACTTTCGTTGCCGACCGTATCACATTGACAGTCAAAACGAGGCATAATATGCAAACAATTTAACTCCAAACCATAAAACTCTTCACATAAAGTGTAAATTCATTTGGGATAACTGACCCAGCCAACCGTGGGCTATGAATTTGCAATTTTGAAAAATGAATGAATAAAAAAAGTAATGGTTGGATGCACAAATAATAGTGCTAGTACTAAGTAGTGAGATAACAAGGGAAGTGCAGAATTATGGGTGCAAAGCTTAACGGCCTTATGTTGGTAGTTACGTAGGTACACTACTTGGTCACGAGCATTAATATGTGTACACTTTGGTACCATGTCACATTAACTTTTTTGACAAATTGGACTGGAAGTCTCACTAAATGTCAAATATGTTAGTGCGACAGAGTCCTAAAGTGGGTCCTAAAATTGCTCATGACTGTACATGATTGTTATGTGTACCGGCCAAGTAGTTAATGCCATCTGCGGCAAATCTACAATAAGTCACGTCAAAATAAAACAAAGAATTGTTATGTGTCAAGGATTATAGCGATCTTCTTCTTCTATAGTGTCGGTTGTGAGGTAGATTACCAACCCCATCAACCCTGGTGTCAGGGTTATAATCGAGCCGCCAAATAAATATACAGGGTCAGGGTCAGGGTGTTAGTGTCATCGTAACGAAAACTTTGAGGGGTGATTCAGGCTGTAATTCCGAGTTGATATAAAGTTTTCGTTGCGATGTCACTAACACCCTGTATAATAATAACCTCCTTTTTTATGGAGTCGGTTAAAAATGAGGTCACTTCCCTGAGCGCAAGTATCGCACGCTTCAAAGAATAAGTTAACATTAAGTAGAGATCAATTATATATCATTATGAATTCCATAAAATAACATTACACTCGATGAAACAATTAAATACCAATCAAGTTGAATAAACACGTAAATTGTGCGTAAAAACGCACTGACATACTTTAAAGAAATAGACACACAATCACTAAAGTTTTTTTCTAAAGAAGCGTCCGTACTCCAAACCGTGTTGTAAATACGTAAGATACATTAAAGTTACGTAGATAAGGGTGCTAATTCCTGCAGGCGCCGTCTAATTTTATTTTAAGTTATACGAGTACCTGTCATTTACTTATCCGCTGAAAAAGAAATGGACGGGTAATCGACAGGCATAAAATTTATGGAACACACGTTAATTTTAAGCAGAAATCGAAAACATCCGTCTAAAAATGTTACATCAGCCAATAACCTGACAGAGTTAAGTAGACAGCATGTCAAACGGATTGCATACCAGCGAGATGCTTGCTTTATTCGCCCGGCTTATTCATTCGTTTTAAAATTAACTTGTTGACAATCATCCGTCCCTTTCCTTTTCGGCGGATATGAATGTGACGGGTATAACTTAAAATAAAATTAGGAGGTGTCTGCAGAAATCGGGGCCAGTATAAGTTTATTAAGTAAATCAAATTATAACATGTTATGTCTGTTAAAATAAAATTCAATATCGGTTGTACGGTGTCGTCATTACGCCGTTGTGACTAAAGTCGATCTTGACACGCCGTCGCTCAGTGACAAGTTGCGCCGTGGACACTTTTTTGCAGAGATTGGTCCCGATTCCTGCAGACACCTAATTTTACTTTAAGTTATACCTGTTATTGTCTTATCCGCCGTAAAGAAAAGGGACGGATGATTGACAGCTCTTAATTTTAGAAGGAATGAGTAAATTAATGAATATCCCGGGTGAATCAAAAAGGTATCTTGCTGGTATGCAAACCGTTTGACGTGTGCTGTCAACATAATTCTGTCGGATTATAGGCCAATGTAAAATTTTTAGACGGTTGTTTTAGATTTGTGCTTAAAATTGACGTGTGTTCCATAAATTTTATGCTTATTACCCGTCCCTTTCCTTTTCGGCGGATAAGAAAATGACAGATATAACTTAAAATAAAATTAGATGGTGTATTACAGGAATTAGCACCATTATAAGCTCCTTATATCAAATTAACATATTATGGCTGTTAAAATAAAATTCAATATCGGTTGTACGGTGTCTTCATTACGCCCATTGCGACTATAATCGATCATGACCGTCGCTTAGTGACGAGTTGCGCCGTAGACACTTTTTTGCAGAGATTGGTAGTCTATACGAGGTCATTGTGAATACGTCGTAAACATGTAATGGGTACCTAGAGACACTAGCTAGGAAACTAGCAGCCACTTTCAATCATAGATGAATAATATTATGTCAGAATACTGATGGCCTCCGTGGTTCAGTGGTTGAGCGTTGGGCTCACGATCTGGAGGTCCCGGGTTCGACACCAGGACATATCACAAAACTCACTTTGTGAGCCCTGGTTTGGTTAGGACACTACAGGCTGATTATCAGAGTGTCCGAAAGTGAGATGATTAATGCTTTTGAAAGCACGTTAAGCCATTGGTACCACTTACTGATGTAAGTAAGTAGTCGTTACATGAGCCATGTCAGTGACTTTTGGCGACTCAATAGTAACCCTGACACCAGGGTTGATGAGGTTGGTAATCCACCTCACAACCCATACGATAGAAGAAAAAGACCTAACCTGTATTGATAGGATAATGTTAGGGAGATTTTGTTTTTCTTGGCTAAGGTCTCAGGTCAAGGAACGGATGTCATCCGACGCATATCTTCAAAAACAATTTAAGCAAAAAAAAATAAGACGTTGTGACGTGCATACACGGTCAGTTTGACGTAGGTTAGGTATTAATCGAATTCATTATGAATGTTCTAATATAAGAAAAAAAAATCCTAATGTAAACTTGGCTGATGATATCATCCACTTTTGCGAAATGTACAAATAAACTTGACCAAAGTTCAGTTCCATGTCTCGAAGATTATACTTTTATATTACTCTGTTTTTTTTTTACACAGAGGCTAGCGACCCGCCCCGGCTTCGCTCGGGTGCAATGCTGAGGAAAAAATGAAATTATTTACGACATCACATTAAATACCTCAAAAATAACAGTATTTCTCCACTATTTCATGGATGTTATTATACATATAAACCTTCCTATGGAATCACTCTATCTATTGAAAAAAACTGCATCAAAATCCGTTGTGTAGTTTTAAAGATTTAAGCGTACATAGGGATATAGGGACAGAAAAAGCGACTTTGTTTTATACTATGTAGTGATGATACCTTCCACACATACAGTTATGAGCAATATCATGTACCCACTGTAGAACCCTGTCGCACTATTAATAGCTCTTCTCCATACTTATTTGGATTAAATTATTTTAAAATAAAACAATATAGTACATTTGATGAACACTTTTATTATACATTAACAACCTTTGCAAAAATGATGTAAGTAGGGTACTTGAGCGATAAAATTATTCAAAGAACAGCACTATCTCTATCGATTCAGAACAAAATGTTAATCTTAAATTAACAGATTAAAACACACTCGTTCCCCGTAGTTACACATACTTAATTACTGCTTTAAAATCTAATAATTAATATTATTAAGAATTCTAAACTATATTAGTGAATCACAGCCACGGAATTTCGTTTGAGGTAGGATAGGTAATTAAAATGTTACTTACTCTTAATTATATATTTCTATAACACTACAAAAATATCCTTAAGAGGGCATAGAGCGCTCGTTTCTTCGTTTAACAGATTTTGAGAGAATTTGAGTAGCTACGTAAAACCTATTCATATAAGGATATAAGGATATTCTACCGAAGAACAATTTCAATAGCCGGATTTTGTATTTTGCCTTAGATTTTGAGTAATAAAAATAAATCAAATGAGGGCACCACTGAGCGCTCTATGCTCTCTTAACAATCAGTTTCGCTCAACATTGTCTACAGCTAACTAACTGACAAGCTTCTTACTGTTTACTGAAATTCAGAAATAAGACAATAAGCTGGCATGGGCAACAACAAAAAGCCTAAAATTATTATCATAATACCTAAAGATAGTAATTATCTGAAACAAGAGAAAATCACAATCACGAGATTTCGTAGTACTTATAGATACTATGTAAGTACTTAATAAAAAATAATAATCAGACAATATAATGAAAATAATCACAGCAATTATAAAATAAGATCAACTTAATATCAAAAATAATCAGGATAACTCTTAAAAAACTAAATAAAAATTGCTTTAATTTTGATCGTAAAATCAAAACAATAGGAAACATAGCATCTAAAAATGAAGTTAAAAAAAGAAGTGAAATACCAAACATCATTTAGTTCTTTGAGTTGGTATTTAAGTACTGTTCATTGTTTTCTTGTCGCTTCTTCACTAAATATTCTTCCTCTTCACCATGGTCTGTCATTTCGGTGATGCCACTATTGTTTTTATCTGTTCATTTATCTCTTTATCTGTCTCATCAGAATCTGTGTTAGATACCTCATCACTTTTCCAGTTCTTTACTCTTTCATCTGTTTCTTCCTTATTATTTCTTCCTACATTTTATTTGTTTTCTTGTGCTTTGTATTGTTTTCGTCTATTTGTTTATTTCTGTTTCCTTCAGCCTCATTAGAACTTTCTGCGTTAGATATTCCATCATTTTCCCCATTTTTCTTTCTTTCACCTGTTTCTGTCTTACTATTATTTTCTCTAGGTATTTTTTCGATTTTCTTGTACTCTATTATGTTTTTGTCTGTTTGTTCATACATTTCTTCGTTAGTGTCATAAGAAGTTTCTGCGTTTGATCTTTCATAATTTTCCCGATGCTTTGCTCTTTCACCTGTTTCTTCCTTATTATTTCTTTGTATATTTTTTTTCTTATGATTTTTAATGTATTCATCTGGTTTTTCATTATTTTCTTCTTAAGTGTCAAAAGAAGAAGTCTCTCCATTTGATTTTTCATCATCGTCTCGTTTTTTTGCTCTTTCGCCAATTTTTTCCTTATTATTTCCTCTTTGTATTTTTATTACTTTATTATGTTTTATTATGTGTTCATATTTTGGTTCATTTTCGTCTTCGTCTGTGTCGTTTGAACTTTCCAGGTTTGATCTATGATCATTTTCCTGTTTTTTTGCTCTTTTACTGGTTTCTCCCTTACTGTTTTGTCTTTTTATTATTTGTACTTTCTTCAGTTTTCTAATATTTTTGTCTCTTTGTTCATTTTTTCCTTCTTCCAGGTCAATAAAATTGTCTGCGTTTTTCTTTGTTGTTTCCTCTGTTTCGCCCTTATTATTACCTTTCTGTCTTTTGATTATACTCTGCTTTCTAATACTTTCATTCGTTTGTTCTTCCTTTTCTTCATCAGATTCATAAGAACTCTCTGTAGTTGTTTGTCTCCGTTTCTTTGTGTTTATCTTGGTTCGATTTTTACCTTCTTCTTTTTCAGACATTATCAACTTTTCTATCATAGATGTTTCATCCTCGTGCATTTGCTTGTTTTGCTCATTGAGTATAATATCATCATTGTTTTCACCAGATTCAATGAAGCTTTGTCTTTTGTTACTATGCTGTTCAAAACTTTTTATTGCGAATGATTTTACTATGTACTTTTCAGTTATACTGACTGCGTCGTCTTTATTTTGCGTCCCTTTTTTGTCCTTGATTACTTTAGTAAAATTTTTGCCTTCTGTTTGTATGACTTGAGATTGTTTCTTCAGATTTGGTTTTCTTTGAGAAGACGATCGAATGTTTTTGGTTTCTTTTCTCTTAAGAGCATTTTTCAACACAATTTTAAAGAAGCGTTCGCTATCTTCGACTGAAAATTTTTCGTCCCAAGAGTGCACCATTGCAAAAAAAAAATTAAGAACATTTTTATAGCCTTTCAAAGCCACTTTGATTTCTTTACCACGGCTGCCACCTGACCAGGAGCATTTGCATATAAATTCTCTAGTGAAAAGGGCATCTAATAATTTGTACGCACAAGTGCCACCATTTCCAATTGACTTAGTGCACAGAATAGAATAGATTTTGGTCAACCTTTTTTTCATATTGTCATCAGACAACATTGACTCAAGATTTTCCAGATCACCTACTGAATCTACTGGTTTCATCTCGAAGAACCTTCTTTCGTCTGGATCAGATATACCTAATGGAATGACAGCAGCTGACTCACGCACCGTTTTTTGTAGTCTGGTAAATCCGTCATCAGTTTGCACAGACAGAGCAATTACTTTATGTGTAGTTTTCTTGAGATTTTCCGATAAGGCATCTACTTTTTCTGCTGGTAAAGCTTGATTTTCTAAAAATGAGTTACAAACTTGAAGCACATTGAGTAGTATGGTTTGGTTTGCTTGCAGAACTTCAAAAATTTTGGTATTATCATATTGTTGCTGCTGCTGCATGTTTGACGCGGTTGCAATTGGCACAGTGTTGTTTATTGTTGGAGTGATAAACTCATACTCAACAGAGTTATCATTTATTGCAGTATTAATCCTTTCGTCATGTTGCCTATTTAATATCTGTAATAAAAAAACAATGTGTTATAAGTAACAATATAAACATTTTAGGTCAAGTAGAAGTAATAGTATACTCAATAGAATCTAAGGGTGCCGTTAGCGGTGAGAGGCGGCGTCGCACCGCCGTGTCTGTAGCCAGGCCCAGGGTGGATTATTTGTATGTAAGTTTTCGAAAGATACTTACTAAATGCTCTGCGAAATCATTGTAACTATCTGCTGTATTTTCCTTATAAGACGCGTCATAAACATTACTTTTAGTATTATTTACGCTGTGATCGGTGTCACTTGTGCGCACCATCTCATTAAGTATTTCGTTTGCCTGTTTATATGTAAAAATGGCGGATCTCTTCACTTGACATTGCATTGTGGGCCATTCGTGGCTTGCTCTAGAATTCCCATCGCGATAAAGCTTATAATCTGAGCTTTTCACGGGATATTTTAAAATTCCTTTGGTCTCCCACTGGTAGGGGACAACACAAAGTTTTTCTTTGCCATCTTCAACAGTTTTTACAATTTTGAACGGCATCGCATGAGTGAGCTGAAAAAAAATGGTCAACTATTAAGGTAATGTATTATTCCGTTGACGTGCATACTAAGCGTGAGAGTTAGGTACATTTATTTAAATAATTATAAAAAATAGTAATTTGTATTCTTTTTACGAGTACATCATTATCGCTGCTTTACAACCACTGTAATTTAACTACATATAGACAGTCCTGTGAAGTCTAGTTCAGGCATCTCAAACTTGCGGCCCTCTACGTTTTTTCCTGGCTGTGCGGCCCAATACAATATTCGTACTGCAATCGCAATTGGTCTTATTTCGTTATATTTGGGTTTTGCGGCCCACTGATTCCGTGACCTTTATGCATTTGGCCCAACTATAACTTTGAGTTTATCATGCCTGGTCTAGTTAATAGTATTACATAATATCTAGTACCCACAGTTCACAGTTTGCTTTGCTTAGTTTGGGGTACATCTAAATTGGATATTTGTTGTCGCAACGAATAGTCTCAAAAATGCTCATATTCATGTAAAAATCTAACAATCATATTTAACATAGTTTAGCACCCATTAATTGGTATTGCTATTATCATGGTCGAGACTCCCAATGAAACCACTAACTCTTACCCATAAGAAAAAATCGCCCAAGTAGCATTCGAGGTTCTACATAAGATGTCTAGTCGTTCACAAGTACGTACTCTACAAGCTGTGTATGTCAGCTGTATATGAGCTATATAGCTTGCTATAATGCTTTTATTGAACCAGTTTGGGCACAAATTAGACAGCCTTAAGTTCACTATGGCTGTACATTAGAAGTATAATAGCATTATAATAGCAGTTTAAGTAGTAACATCGGACTTAAGGCTAACTTACGGCACTATATGGAACGCAGTGTGAACCATACAACGTACATTGAGTGTAATAAAGAGTAATAAGTGGCTAAATACACAGCCTTCATAGTTAAAATCGGACAAAAGTACTCTAGTAAGCTACCTTAAATTCACTTGTGTCCTAAATTATTTCCACATTTTAATATATTAGTTTGACAATTGTACGGAGTGCACGGATTCGGTGCAAACTAACTCCGGCGGATTATTATTATAATATAACACGCGATTAGTACCTGTTTTATAATACTATATCATGTTAATGCCATGGGAATTCAACTTTATCGTGAAATGTATACACATTGACAACTAAAAATTTCACGCGTAAAAACGCTTTATTCATTTTGAAATATTTAAAACTGGCTGAGAGGAAAATTTACATTCTCAGTTTTTGATTTATTTTATTGGCATTATAATTATACTACGGTAATTAATTAATTTTAACATGAAACCAAAACTCATTCGCTCTATCTGCGTATTTTGTGATAATCTGCATTAATCTTGTAGATTTATTTGGTAAATATTTTAGGTTACGTAGAACAAAATGGTGGAAATGAAATACGGCTCTTATGTGAACTGTTATAACTCCTATTTAATGCGGTGAGCGTATATTAGGTTCACATGTGTTCTGTTAGAATGCTGTTATCTACGTATATGAAGTCCCACATTTGTACCACTACAGCGCCAATGTCAATTAATTTATTCTAATGTGAACTTATGTACAGCTTTAAGATGTAGTTCAGGACAATTGTGTATCTTTAATTCTTTCTTCAAATACTGAAATTTTAGAGATCCGCAATAAAAAAATATTAATGGCCGTTAAATGCCCAGTTACTTATAGTCAAGTATGAATACCTAAAGTACAAATTTTGTAACAAACTCATAAAAATCACCTTTTCGTGTGAGACACACAGTTGGCGTCAGAGTATTTACATTACAAAAACACTACTCTGTTCAAGGAGGTATTTAAAATAATGTAAACAAACTAGATAGGGACAACATTATGCCCTGCGACAGAAAAGGACAGAAAATAATTTGTTTGCAATCACCACACTCTGATATCTGTATATTTTGAAGGGAACTTTCAGGTTCAGGCATAATATTTTCCTCTGCATCATGTACGGAACCACCAACAATGGTTGAAGTCGCACTTCTTGAAGCCTTATCGATGGGCTCATTTCCGGGCGTCGTTGTCAATCGACTGTTTATTTTCAAATATTCTTTTGCAATTTTCTTCTTATTCCACCGGTTCTCGCTCTTATTTTCCAAGATTTTTTATACATTTTCACAAATTTTATTGCACGTGACGTAAAAACATATACTTTGCAATGGCGCTTGGGAAAAAGTGTAATAGAATATCACAATCACATTCATGTTCAGCTTACAGCAAATAAGAGTAGTACTTGTGGACAAATAAACTGCTATTGATGTTAATGGACAACACATATAATCTTTCTAACAGCCTATAGTCCACATGTGAATCATTTAAACACTTCTGTACAGATAGTAAAAAAAGGTTATTTTAAGTATCACAAACAAGTCCTAATACAGCTACTGGCTGTATAACAGTGTAAAACAAGTAAACGTAACAGCCTTTGGCTTTATAAATGACCACAAGGGTTATATTAAAATGCTAGCTCTATAACATCGAACAAGTAGGCCGTTAAACAGCGGTTGCCGTATCTCTACCCGCCTATAATGCTCTTAGTCAGAAAGCTGACTAAAGGATAGTTGTTAGAGTATTATAACACCCATAATCGTATAAAAGTATTACTCTACATTCCTATACGTCCCTTAGACAGGTATAGGTGTAATTAATTGCAATAATGCAGCTAATACATCACGGGTGAACTGTAGTAATGCTTTAAGTTCACCTTGGAACTAAATGTGTACTCTTAAAATAAAACAAAATGCTACTTGGGCGCGACCGTAAAAAATCTAGAACCGAACATACGATCCGAGCACAAGGTACAAAAAAAAGTACCAACCTAATTTCACTTACATTCAGTACTAGATATTTATAATAAACATATTTTAACATATACTTAAATATTACTCACAACGTACGTACAGAGCGCGCGATGGTATGAAATTCAACACGATAAACATGCGCCGCGCGATGGGACTCTCGCATGACTGACTTGAGCGAGGCGAGTCGCTAGATTGACTGTTGACTGTCTCAAAATGAAATATATTTTTAATTTCAGTTTTTTATAGTTAGTGGTAATGCTTAGAATCTCAGATAAATCACAATACTTTTCCAGTGATGTGTATAAATCTAAAATTAAATTATAACCCAAATTAAAGGACTGAATTGAATAAACGAAAAAAAAACTCAGTGTAACAAAGCTTTATAGTTCACGAAAGCAAACCAAACAAAATAGTTCTCAATTCAAATTTTACTAAACAATATCGAACAATGCAAAGCTTGTTGTCAAGAGAAACATGACCTTATTTAGAATAAGAGAAGTTTGAATTTCCTTTGGTGGCATCGATTGTCGTCTTTTATCACGGACCGAAATTGCAGAAAGGACACATGTCAAAATTAAAATGCAAATGCAAAAGAAATGAAAACTTCTTGTTATACAAATAAGATATATTTTCCTTGTGATCGGACCACGGAATCACGTAGTTCCATACAAACTTTCAATCCCTTTTTTGCCCCCTTTGGGGTAGAATTTCGAAAAAACCCTTCTTAGCGGATGCTTACGTCTTACAAAGAACCTGTGGCTGATTATTGGTATTCTTTTCAGCAAATAGAATCACAAGATATTTTTTCAACTACTTAAGCTGAAAACCTTATGGACGCCATAACTAACCTAAAAAATACAGTTTGTATCAAATTTTAAATCCTTAATTCTTCAAAACTACACATTTATTTCACATAATAACTATGTTTCAACCTAAAGTACGTTCATAAAAGGGTATTATATATGATTACAAGTAAAATTTTACCAAAAGCTTTTTCACTCGAAACTTATCTACACATTTCTTTCAATATAATTAAATAATTCTAAGGGCGCATCAATTATTAGTTATAATTAGTATATACTACACGATAAAGTTGCACTCGCAATCTGAACTTATTATAGTAATCACTGGTTAAACTTACCGTAACTCGAAACAGTAATATTTTAATTAAAAATGGGTGCACTGTCGCTGTTGAATAGAAACTTATTGTTCTGTCGTTAAAAAATTAAAATGGAAAGCTGAAAAAACGTTTCAATTCGATACCGCGTACGTCAAAAGCTGCGCAATGAAACGTTTCGAAAGTGTTTATTGCAGCTTTAATTAAGCCTTTATTAACGTAAACCACAGCCTATTTTCAACCATTATAATACCAAAGGCTGGTTAATTTCGGGCCCTTTTTGGCTGAAAAAGCGCCTTTTCAGCTTTAATACAGCCAATTTAAATACCGTCATGCAGCATTAATATTCTTAACCAGCACTTACTTGTTCAGCGCTTATGCAGCAATTTTGTGCTACCTGGGTTATATTTGACATTTAATGAGGCTTACGGTTTAAATTGTCAAAAAAGTTTATGTGACATGGTTGCAAAGTGTTTACATTACATATTAGTAGTCGTGACCGTACCTACCAATACAAAAAATAAACAAACGGTAGCATGTGTAAGACATATAAGTATCTGACAGGCAAGCAAATAACAATCGATTTTTTTTTCTTGAATGGCTTTTATTAAGGGATATTATTAAATGCACATCTGTATAATTTGTCAGCACACTGGATAACGCCACTATTTAACTGAAAGCATACCACAAAACTGAATTCTTTGCAAAAAAAAAACAACTGATTTACTGAACATGTCACACAAAAAAAAAACTTAAACATCATACAAAACGAGACGACCTTTTTAAACGGATTCACACCAAAAATATCAAAAATCTGAATTGCTTATCAAAAATACTAATTTGCACACTAAATTGTACAATCTTACAACATAATATTATTATGTAAAACCGATATCTAAAAAGTGCACTACAATGAAATAAATTTCCATTATCAATAAACGTCTACAAATTGACTTATCGTGCAACTTAAATACTTTTCTTTTAACTTTATTTTCTTGTTGTTTCTCTGTTTTACTGAAAAACATGTTAGGGCTTGCACTCAAACGGCGGCGGTGAAGATTTATTTCGTAACGACAGCAGTAACGGGTGCGAGCGAAGCGAGCACGAAAATTCGCGGCACCCCGACACTGTACGTAGGTATAGGTTACGAAGGCTGTATGGCAGGGGGGCGAGCAAAGCGAGCCCCCTGCCATATAGCCGGGAGGGGTAAGTATACTTGTGACCATCGAGGCCTGAAGGGCCGAGAGGCGGCGGTGAAGACCTTTTAAGGTCACTGATTTTGAAGGTTTACTTTATAAAATTGGTATAATGGTAATATTTTTGATTTTGGATAAGTGACCTTGACCTTTAAGGTCAATGACCTCCCAAGGTCATCTAAGGTCACCCGTGGTTTCCCCCCACCCTAATACTCCCACATCCCCCCGGATCCCGATTGTTAAATTTGGCTATTTTTGTAAAAAAATCTAAATTCTACTTTTGTATGGGACCCTTTTTGCGACACCCCGACCCTAAATTGAGTTACCATTCAGTGTGCCAAAGTTTTGTCCATGTTAAGTTAGCACTTGATGATTTTTATGTGTACCTAATTATATGAACATGACAGATTAAATTGGGTTTTATTTGGAATAAACGATGTCCCTAAAAGTAAATTAGATGATGGTTTTCCTTTAGAAAGTTGTACTGTGTTTGTTGAACTCAGGAATTATTAGACAATCATTATAATAATTGTGATCCGTTCAGTAAAACGGTTTTGCAAATAACTTTAAATAGTACTCGTATATGCAATTCGCATTATTTAGTGTGCAAAATAAGTGTGCAAGTTAGTATTTTTGGTGGAACGTTCAAATATATCGACTTAAATACATGCCTTTTATTAATAATTACATAGATTCCTAGGTCAAAAATAAATTATGAAATACTTATTACTAAATAAAGACAGATCTAAAAGTAACAAAAAAGTTTTTTTTTATATTTAATCTATTTATGAATTTTATTTAAAAGAATGTAATAATTAGTGTGCCATTTAGTCACTTTTTCTATGACGTCCCAGGTTGCTTTTTAGGTACGAGTACGATACGGCTCACCTTTTTCTTTTTTTTTTCACTTATTGTAGATTTGCTGCAGATGGCATTTAGTTACTTGGCCGGACAAATGGAGAGCGCTGAGGGCTCTCACCCGGTAAATACGGCTCACTAGCTATCGCGCTGGTCTAACAGAAAGCTCGGTGAGGTGTGGGTACTTAGTTCACCTTGCGATGGGTGTACCTCTGACTACCCCAATTGGGATATAGTCGTGAGATGATGTTGTTGTTATGTGATTGATTAAATCGACCAATTACAGTGGAGAATATTAGAGCGGCTAGTTTGGAAACTAGAATCTAGGCTTCAACGAAAGTGAATCAAGGCGATCGACTGTTTAATGATAATGAGCTGCAAGACATGACACAGAAAACTCATTTTCCAACAACCAATAATGAACCAAGATTCAGATCGTGTGATTTACCGCCATTGTTGATTCGATAACAAAAAATAAGCTCACGACTATACTATATTATTATAGTATATATTATTTATTATACTTTTTTCTTTCTTTTTTTTTGTTATGTTGGTATCATTATATGCTTATTGCACCAGCCCGTGCTCTAATGAATAATCTTCTTTCACCCTAAGGTTGCCTGGCAGAAATTGCTGTTTAGCAATAAGGCCGCCTATTGTGCTTATGTTTTATTCGTATGTTTATGTCCTTTATACATGTTCTTGTGCAATAAAGTATTATTGATTGATTGATTGATTGACTATAACCCAACTGGGGTAGTCAGAGGTGCATTCATCGAAAGATAAACTAAGCACCCCCACACCTTACCAAGCTTTCGTTTTTTTTTTCTTAGATTTTGGCTTCGCGCGGCTTGCGCATTTGCCACAACAAGCTTTCGTTATTCGATATTCGCGCTTTTTCGGCTGAACCTAACCTAACCCAATGAGGGGCTTTTCAATCGACGTTCCCCAGACACACGATAGATGGCGTTGTTAACTTTTAACGTGATAATTACCTATTTTCTCATTGCTGACTAATTATTAGGTACTTACTTAATCATCGGCGTCCGAAGGACGTAATATACGATCCCGACGACCCGATTACCCTAGCCATAGAGGCAGCCAATCAGCTCGCGACACCAAACACTTCAGGACCCCGATACCGACCCCGCCGGCGTGGTCGACGATTTCCCTCATTCAGCGCTTATCGCTATCGACCCACTAGGGTCGATTAATTCTTTCAAATATTTTTCCTCTCAGACGACGCCCTGAGCCGAGGTTCGCGCCCAACTGGGCACCCTCAGGCCTGTTGTCTTAAACGTTGTACCGGGTGAGAGCCTTCAGCGCTCCCCATTTGTCCGGCCAAGTAGTTAATGCCATCTGCGGCAAATCTACAATAAGTCACGTCAAACAAAAAAAAAAAAAAAAGGTACTTACTTATTTCCTTGATGCTTAATAATGACATTATTTGTAATATTGTACGTCCGACATGGACATGCTGTTAAGGCAATTTTATAATTTTTGACACCTGCATAAATGAACCTACACAGCTTCTCAATAAATGTTTCTTGTTTCATAAGTTTTCATAAATGTAATGTAAAACTTACTGTTGCTTGATATTTGGATCACATTATGAATGATGTTGCTACCTATATTGCTTCTCTTTATTTTGATCAGAATAATAATGGGTGGAAGTTGTAATTGTACCTTAAAAACAATGATAAAAGATGCATAATGTCTTTTATCCAAGAAATAAGAAGTTTAAACGAAGAGAAAACTTAACAACGCCATCTATCGTGTTTTTGGGGAACTCCGATTGGAAAGTCCCCGTTTTAGTTTGACAGTTCTTGAACTAGTGCTGTTCTTAACTTATAATTAATAACTTCTTAGGTACTTCTTATTTTTGACATACTTAATAATTTAATAATGTTGTAATTTCTTGACGTTTATTCTTTTTATTTATGGGAATTATTGATGATGTAATTGATTATTTATTATTTTTGTTACATGTTGACTTATGTTTAAAAGAATTATTGTTATTTAATTGATACATTACAATCATAGAAATTCATATAAACGAATTTCTATGATTGTAATTCTATTGTATTAAGATTGTATTAAGCATCATCGAATTGGGCCTGGCCTGTAGGTAATGATAATGTGTTTGGATATGTAAATAAATAATACTCGTAAGCACGAGAAGGAGATATAGCTACTTTAGTCCTGTCAAATTTAGTTAAAATTAAGTTACTTGTGCCCTATACGATAGGTAGGTACGGTCACGAGCATTAATATGTATACACTTTGGTACCATGTCACATTAACTTTTTTGACAAATTGAACTGTAAGTCTCACTAAATGTCAAATATGTTAGTGCGACAGAGTCCTAAAGTGAGTACTTACATTATATTGCTCATGACTGTACCTACCTCTTGAGTGCGCCATATTTCACCTTGCGCCGTCTCTACCTACATACAATTGAGTTACTTACTAAGAAGTCAGAATCATCTAAGCACAATTGGTTGTTGCAAACAAGAACAATAATCATAATGTGATCAGATAAACAAGATGGCGTCCTGGACAAGGCCTTTGCGATTGCGTTATTCGTTTTACACGGTTCGTGCGATGATTCTGTGGAAAATTACACAGCTGTGGCTTCGAGGATTAATGTAAGTAAATCAAATCAAATCAATAATATTTGCGAGAACACAAAAATACTAAAAAGGTGGTAAAATCATTGACTAACAGTGTTGTAATGTTTCCGGCCTGCATGCAGGCGTACAAATAATAAAAGAAATCTATAAAAAATAATAAAAAAATGGTACATTGAAAAGAAGTTACGTATTGATAATGAAAATTATACTTATAATTAAAACACATAATAACGGGTTCTTTCTTACCGTGTTTTAAAGTCACGGGATGTCACGGCATATCCCGTGATCATGGCACTTGCAACAGTGTCGAAATATCGGGAGTCTCATATCCCTGATTTAAACGCGATAAGTAAACTTAAAACAAAATTATACTTCTTACAAAACGTAATTATTTAACACAGAGAAGTTTGTACTCAATGTAAACACAGTTTTTTTTTATTTTTTTGTACGGCCATTTAGCGTATAGAACGGCAACTCCCCGCTCCCCACCAGCGCCTGTGCTAACTTTACCTCACCCCCTCTCAAACATAGTTAAGACTTGAATCGTATGGCGTCAGACGTCACACACACAGATGCGCGTGTAGGATTATATCAATGTGTAGTGTCTGTGTAAAATGAGGTTGTTTATATGAATGAAGTGACTAATACTTTTCATATTTTTCGTAATCCCCTAATTCATATATTTTCTTTATAATTATATTTGCTTATTTTCTTATTTATTGTAAGCAAATCCCGACACTTTTTTGTTGGCATGATAGTTCAAAGTATTTATAAGCGTAACTTTGGTACTGGCAGAATATCAGTGTTGATAAGAAGTGGTATTTCTAATATCCTTCGCAACAACATGCTGAGTCAGTCCCATTTCCCTGGCAGTGTAGTTTTGATTTGTATACTTATCTTTATCTTCTTTACTATTGTACTGCACTGTTTTGGGAATAAAGTTATTCTATTTTATTCTAAGTGTCTATTCAATTTACGTCTATATTTTTTCTAAGTGTTCGTCTATTAACATGTCCGTTTTCATCGCACAGAACGATGCCACTGACATACTATTCACAATTCGGTTTAATGTCGCCGAACCAACCGGTTCCTACGTAATGTATTACATAAGTGGCATGAACACAACAGTACCAGTAGAATGTGGACCGGCACAGTGGGTCGAATTAGTTTTATTTTCGGCGGTCCAGTGGTTGAGCGCTAGGCTCACGATCCGGAGGTCCCGGGTTCGATTCCCGGTGGGGACATATCACAAAAATTACTGTGTGATCCCTAGTTTGGTTAGGACATTACTGGCTGATCACCAGATTGTTCAAAAGTAAGTAGACCCGTGCTTCGGAAGGCACGTTAAGCCGTTGGTCCCGGTTGCTACTTACAGATGTGAGTAAGTACATGGGCCATGTCAGGGGCCTTTGGCGGCTCAATAGTAACCCTGACGCCAGGGTTAATGAGGTACTCCACATCACAACCTACACGATAGAAGAATTTATATTTTGCTTATTTATACAAATACATACTAGGGGTCGCCCGCGACTTCATCCGCGTGGATTTCGGTTTCCGCGGTAAGTATTTCCGATTTTTTAAATGATTAAATTTAGGGTATAGACTCTAAATTTAATACGGAACGTATATAGGTTGTTTATGTTTATATTTTATGTTACATATGCATTATGACTTCGTATCAATCGTCGGTCCGAAACCACTAAAAACCCGTCGATTGACAGTAGTATAATTCGTTCATGGTAAAACTAGTTTATTACCTACCTACATTAAATTTAGCACATAGGTATAAAACCCTTCTCGTTTCGGAAGTCGTATAACTAGAGTTATGTGGTTATCCTTGGTGGTCATTTGCGCATAGTATACTTAATTCTAAGAACGGTTTTCCAACTTTTCCACTAACCTGCATACTTGATAAAGCTAGTTTTAATAACAAATCATAGAGTTTCATAGAGTTGCCTTTGGTTTTCCTTTGGTATAGTCACCTTCTCTGCCCTCCGCTGGGGCAATTCCTGTTCGGCGCGTCCTTGTCGCAGGGGTGGGCGCTTCTTACTTCAGTAGGCTGGAGTGAGATGGTGGCTGAGTTCGGATAGGGACCAAGACCTACGTGGTATAACGTAGAACCCTTACCCAGGGATACGCGTGAAGACCTCAACGGTTGCAGAGGCGGAGATGGGAGCCATCGGTACGACAATACAGGACGGAAGGGCCAAGTCACAGGAACTGTAACCTGGGACCTGACAGAGGGCAACAGTAACTTTCAGTACTATTCAGAGGTGGAGGACAGGAGTCCTAGTACGGCTTTGAAATAGACTACTGCGGGGCGGAAGGCCAGAGGGAAACCACTGCCCTATTTTTCCCTAAAAGTAGCATGGAGAATGCTACAGCGACAACAGCGTGGCTCTTAAATTAGTGATGAGAGTTTCCTCAAAATTATTTTTCCGGAAGGTAGCGTAGACTTCTACGTTCGATCTATAGCTAATAATACACATCAAAACTGAATTGTCACTGTGATTATTCTGTGGTACACAGGCTTGCTTCTCAATCGGGGAGCGCCAGTTCGAACATCGGTACCGGATTTGCATCAATGAGATCTTAAATGCAGTTTTCACTATCACAGTCTCGTGAGGAGGCTCGGTGTCGCTCAGCGGCCAATGAAGAGAGCTATGCTCGG
This sequence comes from Pectinophora gossypiella, assembly GCF_024362695.1. NCBI lineage: Eukaryota > Metazoa > Arthropoda > Insecta > Lepidoptera > Gelechiidae > Pectinophora > Pectinophora gossypiella. Next base: position 2,108,298 of record NC_065422.1, read on the forward strand.
TATTTCCCTGCTCGTTCGAATCACAAATGAGGAGATCCGCAGGAGAACTAAAGTCACCGACATAGCTCGAAGAGTTGCCAAGCTGAAGTGGTAGTGGGCAGGACACATATCGGAGGAGAACCGATGGCCGCTGGGGCGGAAAGGTTCTAGAATGGCGACCACGTGTCGGACGACGCTCAGTGGGTAGGCCCGCTACAAGGTGGACCGACGATCTGGTGAAGGTCGCGGGAAGTCGCTGGATGCGGGCAGCGCAGGACCGATCGTCGTGGAGATCCTTGCGGGAGGCTTATGCCCAACAGTGGGCGTCGTACGGCTGATAATACTATAACAGATGGTTCGATCTTTATAAACGGCAATACGGCTCACTACCCATTACGTTGGTATAACAGGAAGTTCGGTGAGGTGTGGGTAAATAGTTTATCTTGCGAAAGATGTACCTCTGACGACCCCAGTTGGTCCATGTCATATAGTCCTTGAGCTTATGTTATGTTGTGTTAAGCATATTTGTCGTGTTATGAAGAATTTCGTATTGTATTGAATGTTATGTTATGTGTTAGTACTAGATTGGATTATTTACGGATAAATGTGGGGTCACATAACACGTTATGATTCCGTTGCGACGCCGCGCCGCCTGAGCCGTGACGCTTCGTCGTTCGACACATAATTCACAGCGATATTCCACACGACATGGCTCATTAATAGCTCGGAGAAGAAGATTAATGAAGTCGGGTATTGGTCTTAAAATTAAAACCCACCCGAGAGCAAAGGCCGCAGCGAACTGGCAAACTCCATACGGCTTTTGCGTCGTTTTACATTGCGATTTATAGTCGAACGACGTAGCGTGGATGTCGCAACGGAACGGCATCGTGTGGCCCGTCCCTTAGTCGGCAGAGTGTTAACAGATTACACATAACATAATTCGACGTGCAATGATTTTACAGTCATGTTATGAATCGATTCGGTAATATAATAACAATTATGCGGTTACTGATATATTGTTTAATGAGCATAATTTGGTTCGTCATATGATTGGGACCGGATGTTATGATTGACTTATGTTTTTGTGAGATAAATTGATCTTTTAGGGTGATATGACGACGACGTGTTAAACGAGCCGTGGTAGCCCAGTTGGTAGAACGCTTGCTTCTCACTTTGAGGTCGCAGGTTCAAATCCAGCACAAGCCTAAACCAATGATCGAATTTGCTTCCGAATTCATGTTTGGATCATAAATGATTATCACGTACTCAGCGGTGAAGGAAAACATCAAACATTCCCGAGAAATGCATTTTCGGAGGTATGTGACTTAACCTGTATTGGGCTGGATTTCCCTCCGCAGATTGGAAGGTCACTCGGGCTTTTTTGCTTCTGCAAAAAATCGGACCTGTCGAATCTTCAGGTTAGGTAAGCGGACCCTGTGAAAACCGGGATAATGCTAGAGGGATGGGGCGACGAAGTGTTTAACATAAAACATTATCTGGGAAGGCATAAAACATAAGGGTACCCACTCTTAAGTCACAGTAATTAAGTCACGTCAAAAAAAAATGTTCTTCTCTCGTGTGACTTGTAAGGTGAACAACCGACCTCTTCAACATTTGTGTCAAGGTCACTATTGAACCGCCAAAGGCCTCTGACATGGCTCACGCAATGACGAACACATGCAAATATGTCATCACCACAGGTCATCACTAATTTCAGAGCCACGCTCTTGTCGGTGCAGCATTCACTTCCTTGTAAAACACGACGTTCACCTTCTCTTTGAGCTGTTCCATGTAAGTTCTTCTTGGTCTTCCCCTTCCTTTTCGTTAGTTAGTGATTATTTAGAAGACATTAATGCATGGGATTAACTGTCTGAAAACTGATATTAGGCAGCTAAATTACTCAATTGTATAATAATATTTTATGTTTATTTATTTTTTTAAAGAACGTCTAGGGCCCTGTGCCAAGGTTTTTCTTGCAGCTTCTTTTCCCCGGCTATACAGGTTGTGAGAAGCTACTGTAGTTTTAGGCGGATGAGACGTTCAGTATGTAAAAATTGACGACTCAAAGTGTAACTATGTTACCTAATGAATAAATATATTTTTGAATTTGAATTTCCCTTGCAGCTTCCCTTCTATGATGTTTTTGATAAATTCGTCGGGTCTTATTAGTAAGTGTCCCATAATCTTTCCTCTTCTGTCCTCAATAACTCTCAATATTCTCTACCAATAGAGACAAAAAATATAAAATAAGACTGTTAACGCCGGTACGTTAACGTTAAGCTAAGCTGATAGAAGTTTCGTATAGAGCTAAGGGGTAGCTAGCTAAGGGGTGGTGACTCCGAAGAGAGCTAAATAAAACCGAACCCGTCGAGTGCTGATCGTACACTGATTTATTGTTTCCACCAATTCAACCCAATGCAACGTATAACGTATGACAAAGTGCACGCTATGCTAAATTAAATTAAGTACAATGAATTCTAATTTGTAAAGTAATAAAAAATATGAATGTGCGTGCGTTAGCTCGTACAAAGACCATGGAGACCGTCAACAGATAAGTAGTTAGTGCATTTGATAACGCAATATGTATTATGGCCCATAATTTATGGGGTATTATACTAGGACAGCGTGCACGTGATTTCACTTTTAGTATACAAGAAATAACCAAATTATGCCATAACATAACATAAGCTCAGGACTATATCCCAATTGGGGTAGTTAGAAGTACATCCATCGCAAGATGAACTAAGTACCCACACCTCACCGAGTTTTCTATTAGACTAACGTGATAGGTGGTGAGCCGTATCGCCGTCTATAATGGTGGAGATAAATTAATAACTCACTGGTGCAGGTACTGGGAGCGACAACGTGTCATAAGTCATTTAACCTTGATCGATGGGGCTGGCATAACAAATTTTGTTAAAAGCCCTTAAGTAAATAAAAGATTAAAAAAAAGAAAAAGTCATTTAACATAACACATAACTCATTCAATAAACGACCTCTGTGGTCCAATGGTTGAGCGTTGGGCTCACGATCATGAGGTCCCGGGGTCGATTCCCGGTGGGGACATATCACAACAATTACTTTGTGGTCTCTAGTTTGGTTAGGACATTACTGATCACCAGGTCGTCCGAAAGTAAGGTGATCCGTGCTTCGGAAGGCACGTTAAGCCGTTAGTCCCGGTTACTACTTACTGATGTAAGTGATTAGTCGTTACATGAGCCATGTCAGGGGCCTTTGGCGGCTCAGTAATAACCCTGACACCAGAGTACACACGATATTAAAATGATATTAAGATAGTATATTAAAATATACTTATAAAAATTATTCTTCATAGGTTAGGCAGAAGTGTATGGTACCTATGTCTACCCCTTCGGGGATAAAGGCGTGATACAATGTATGTTACATGGTTAATTGGCTCCGTTGTCATCCACTGAACTTGTTCCCAACAGAGAAACCAAACAAGATATATTATGATTCATAAGTAACTAGTATTATTATTTTTTGTAACAGAATAATTTCGTTATTTTTATCGTTTCTCAAGATGGGTTCCATGACGGGTTAAAAATAAACGAGTTGTTTTATTAACTTGATCTCTTTGTTTATTCTTTCAACTGGTTATTGTTTTTACACACTATACTCTGTGGTCGTGTGCGTCAACTCACGCATATTTCCTACCGGGGTAAGCAGAGACTGTGGAATTCCATTTGCTTCAAACCTGACACACTTCTCTTCCTTCCTCTACATTCATCAATCGTTTCACACACGCACGCCGGTTCAGAGTAGATCGTACTGATCGTATCGATATATAGTAGAATGTAACCTAGATTATATACGACATAATAATATGACATGTAATACGAACTATTACGAATAAATGAATATGAATATCGAAATAAAGAGTGAAAAGAGAAAAAAGAAGAGAAGAAAGAAGAAGAAGAAAAGAAGAAGAGAGAAGAGAAGAGTGAAGAGTGTAAAGAGTGATATTGAGTGGAAAGGGTTCATTTATAACAAACATTATAGAAGGAAAAAATGAAGGGAACAGAGGAAGGGGTAGACCTAGGATAACATTTATGAAACAAATAAAAGAGATGGTGCAGGTCGTGTCGTATCGGGAGGTGAAGGTTTTGGCGGAAGAAGAGAGGAATGGCGATTACTCCACCGACAAGAGCGCAGCTCGTAAATAAAGAGAGAGAGAAGTGGAAAGGGAATACGGAAAAGGAGATTTCAAAAGAACATGAGCTGGATTACCAACTCCATCAACCCTGAAGTCAGGATCGAAGCAAATAGAAGCGATTACTATTTCTTTACTTTTTGTAGTCTACTACGTTTTCCTCTTTAAAAACAACCGTCCGCCATTTTTATTTTGTATTAAGTTTACCAACAGTTAGTAACAGCCTCCGTGGTCTAGTGGTTAGAGCGTTAGGCTCACGATCTGGAGGTCCGGGTTCGATTCCCGATGGGGACATTGTCGAAATCACTTTGTGAGACTGTCCTTTGTTTGGTAAGGACTTTTCAGGCTTGAATCACCTGATTGTCCGAAAAAGTAAGATGATTCCGTGCTTCGGAGGGCACGTTAAGCCGTTGGTCCCGGCTATTAGCCGTAAAAACACCTCCACCAACCCGCAGTGGAGCAGCGTGGTGGAGTATGCTCCATACCCCCTCCGGTTGATTGAGGGGAGGCCTGTGCCCAGCAGTGGGACGTATATAGGCAGTTTATGTTATGTTTATGTTACCAACAGTTACAACATTATTACTACACTTATTCAACAAACATAGTGTTATTCTAAATGCGTAACCAAATAAAGGTAAACACAGCTAACATTTTTTTTTTATAAACTTAACAAGCTAAAAATAACGCGCGCGCGCGCGCGCGCGTTGTGTGTGTGTTTGTGTGTTTGAGTGTGTTTGCATGTGTATGTGAATGTATTTATATATGTATGTATGTGTCTCGTCAATTAAAATAAATCTTCACAAGGAAGCGGACTTCAAGAGTCCACACCAACTAATCATTACAAATCTTCAGAACTAAAAAAAACAATACTAATGTACAAATTACAATTGACAGGTCTTTATTAGTACGTTCTTGACACAATAATAGTTACTTCTACATAAACAGAAATGAAAATGACATTCGATTACATAAAATCAGTTCCACTTAGGATTGTTCTTGCTAAATTACACTACAAAAGTGTTGCTCTATCTAACTAAGTAATACCTAGCTACTTAGTAATATTTTCTCTAGGGTTGCTCTTATTCTCATTAGAACAGAGGGAGCCGTGGTATGGTACCCCAGTTGGTAGAACGCTTACCTCTCACTATGACGTTGCAGCTTCAAATCCAGCACAGGCCTAAACCAATGATTATCGAATTTGTTTTCAAATTCATGTTTGGATCATAAACAATTATCACGTGCTCAGCGGTGAAAGAAAACATCGCGAGGGAACCCACATTCCCGAGAAATGCATTTTCAGAGCTATGAGACCTAACACGTATTCGGTTGGTTTTCCCTTCGCCGGTTGACGGTTGGAAGGTTAGTTAGAAGTTATATGTGATGTCCATCAAAATTTATAATAAACTGCCTAACATATTAAAAGAAGAAAAGAGTGACAAAATCTTTATTAAAAAAATAAAAGAACTTCTAATTAATAAATGTTACTACAGCACTAGTGAATACCTTAATGATACTGATGTTACAATTTGAAATACTTCCGTCTGTCTTTTAAACTTCTATTTTGTTGTGCTCGAAAGGGTCTATGATGTGAAACTCATATGTAACTTACAAACTTGTACATAGTATGCAAATAAAGAATATTGAATATTGACAGGCAGAAGTTTCTGTAAAAAACCGGACCTGTCATATCTTCAGGTTAGGTAAGCAGACCCTGTGAAAAACGGGATAATGCTAGGGAGATGATGATGACTACGTATAGAACGGCAACGCTCCGCTCCCCCCACCGGCGGCTAGGTTTAGTGCCTCACCCCCTCGGTATTACTTTAGTCTTCAATCGTAAGGGCGTCACACACACAGATGTACGTGTACGATAACGTCAATGTGTAGTATCTGTGTCAAACGACGTGTTTTGTATGAAGAGTCCGGGGTTAATTCTAATAACTTTTCAAATAAGTACAAGTTACTATAATAATTGTTGTAAACTAAGATTTTAAATCCAGTTAACACGAAGTGGAGCAGCGTGGTGGAGTATGCTCCCTATCCCCTCCGGTTGATTGAGAGTGGGACGTAAACAGTCCATATGTTTATGTATGTATGCACCTATGCAAGATTTTAAAGAATTATGAAGAATTCCAAGAAAGAGGAGGCAAGATGATTGGACACCTAATAAGACACGACGAATTCATTAAAAACATCATAGAAGGAAAGCTAGAAGGAAAGAGAGGAAGGGGAAGACCAAGAAGAGCTTACATGGATCAGATTAGAGAAAAGGTTAACGTCGTGTCTTATAGGGAAGTCAAGGAATTGGCCTTTGATAGACTGGAATGGAAAATGCTACACCGACAAGAGCGTGGCTCTTAAATTGATGATGATGATGAAGAATTCCATCGTACGTAAGGGCGTGCCTGGATTGCGAATGTAATATAGAACATGTTCAGGTGGTTTTCCTCTTGGACTCAGCCGAGTTTGAGGACGGCCTTGAACTGAGAACGGAGTCAAGGGTGTTACATACTGTTTTATACCTGCACAATTTTTAAATGCTAATCTACCTTGTTGACGTCACACCACAGACCAATGCCCTCTGGCAGCCCTGCTAAAACTTCAAATTTAAAAGATGTGTTTTTATTTTTCCTCGAACCTTGTTTCAGACAATGCAAGTTGATGTTATTAGCTTAAGACGGACCGTGTTATGATAATCTCTCTTATTGTTCCACTGAGAAGTGCCTTCCGGATGCTATAAGTGCTGTATAAGTGCAGTGCTAGCGTCTTGTTCATTGTTATTCGAACCACTATGTTACTATTACGCCGTTTGGTATGGGTGACAAATATTACCTGGACAAATAGATGATGAATAAGCTCATTCCTCCATTTATACTCTTTCTTTTTTGACGTGACTTGTGAGTCTATTTTTTTACAGAAGCGACTTCCTGTTCGACCTTCCAACCCGCAAAAGGAAAACCAGCCCATTACAGGTTAGGTCTCATACCTCCGAAAATGCATTTCTCGGGAATGTAGGTTTCCTTGCGATGTTTTCTTTCACCGCTGAGCACGTGATAATTATTTATTATCCAAACATGAATTTGAAAACAAATTCGATAATCATTGGTTTAGGCCTGTGCTGGATTTGAAGCTGCGACGTCATAGTGAGAGGCAAGCGTTCTACCAACTGGGGTACCACGGGTCCATCTGTTCTAACTTATGGCATTAACTATTTGGCCGAACCAATGGGGAGCGCTGAGGGCTCTCACCCGCACTCGGTACAAAATTACCCATTACCCAGTAGGGTGCGAAGCGCTCAGGGCATCGCCTAAGAAATTGATTATATTTGAATAAATTATCTACTCTAATAGGCCTATAAGCGCTGAAATCATCGACCATGCCGGCGGAGTAACTTGAACATGATAGAAAAAGGAAAAGTGTGATAAGAGAGAGATTTAGTGTAAAATATGATGTAGGGCAAAGCGAAGGAAGGAAGAACACCGATTAGGTGGGTGGACCAGGTCAAGCAGGTGGCTGGGGGGCCCTATACAAAGAGCTGTACATATGGGACAGGACCGAATCCAGTGGAGGAAGATCACATACAGGGTGTTAGCGACATCGTAACGTATCCTGAGGGGATGATTCAGACCATGATTCTGGGTTGATATCAAGTGGAATTTTTCATTAACCCTAAACACAAAAATTTTTCGACAGGAAAATCCACTTGATATCAACTCAGAATCATGGTCTGAATCATCCCTCAAATTTTCGTTACGATGTCATTTACACCTTGTATAGTCACGAGCCTTAGCAGTGAGGGAACGTCGAGAAAGAGAAAGAAGATGATGTAGTGACTAAGATTGAGAAGGGAACGTTAAGATGGTTGGACACGTGTAGCGCATGTAGGATAATAGGATTACGAAGGCGTGTAGGAGGAAGACATATTGACCAAATTAGAGATGTCCTTAAAAAAGGTTTAGTACGATCTACTTTGACCCGGCGTGCGTGTATAAAACGATTGAAGGAATGTTAAATCTCAGAGCGCCGGGATAGAATATTAAGTAAGTATATAAGTATTTTTACCATTGGAGCTGTGGTAGCCCAGTTAGTAGAACGCTTGCCTCTCACTTTGAGGTCGCAGGTTCAAATCCAGCACAGGCCTAAACCAATGATAGTCGATTTTATTTTCGAATGGGACTTATTATTACATTTTCTTGATTAAAAACAGAAAAAGATTTTCGTTAGTTTTAGATCTCTTTATTTAGTATTAATCAGAATTTAATAATTTATCTTGAACCCAATTATCTACCTATACCTCTTGACTGTTAATTTGCCTACACCATACCAGAGGTGAACGCAAGAAGCGCCGCCATTGCAGCGAGTGACGTAACAAGTTGCTCAAGCGACTGATTGCGCCAGCGCAATACGCGATGGGAATCGTCGCATGCGCCGGTTGTACTGTACTAGAGTGGCGCGGTAGTTAACAATGATTTGATGACTTTATAAAACTCGATTTAATTTAAGTATTTATTTTTATATGGCACTGACACACAAGACAGGTTTACAGACATTTTCAATATATCATAATGTGTTAATAAGAAATATTAAGTATATTAGGGAAGTACTTATTATGTTTAAAATTAGGTACATCTAAATATCTAAGCAAATGTCATAAATTATACACAAATCATATGAGTTTAGCGATGGGAAATTCCAATTAATATTAACTCAGAATTGTGGTCTGAATCATCCCTCAGTTTTCGTAACGATGTCACTAACACCCTGTATACTAAATTATGGTAGATACTTTGATTCATTATTATTATCTAGAAAACAACAAGTGCTGTGATTTCCCAACCGAATTAATTAATACCTACTGTATTGTTTTGATAACTAGCTTCAATTTAACCCTTTCACGGACAGAGATCATGGGTCATTGATGGTTCATAATAGGTAATATGACACCTTGGGATCGGAACGTCATTAGACGTTCTGTCCTTAAAAGTGTTAAATTGACTACGATGAATGAGTTGGATGAAAGGAAAAACATTCTTTTGTTTTATATTTTTTAAAACTTCAGTAGGCTCTGCACGGTAACCGCGCCGCGCGCGGGGCGAATTATATCGAGGCAAAGTGTAACTATGTCTCCTATTGAATAAATATATTTTTGAATTTGAATTCTAAAATGAAAAGAATCGTCTTCTTAAACTAAGACACGTTTAAAGTAATGTCGTTTTAAATGGTTAGAGTATTTGTTGTCAAATTAAGTTGATGATGATTGAAGACATCATGAGATTTTAACACGGAGTTTTTATAATTTCAGTTTATAAAGACTTTTTTCTACTCCTCTACTTTAATCTGGCATTTAAATAACCAAAAACTCTAATATAAGTACATACATAATTAAACTCTTTGAAAAAGTGTACGCTCTATGGCCTATAAAAGCATTGTTTACAAAGTGTAACTGTACTATAATGTCGCCAAAAAAGCATTGTTGTTGTTTTTTTTTTTTTGACCTGGAAACTGGCACCTTTACTTTGTTTGGTGCCATAGATATACTATAAAAAAAAAGTATACATTTGCCGCCATTTTCCCGCGCGTTGGAAAATAAATTGGAAAATTTTTGTGTTTCGTTTAAAATTACGTCGTCGTAGAAAAAGTATTGTATGCAACGTTGTATAACTAGGTCAAAAAATGCTCGTGGCGTCTCTTATTGCGATGTTCGCCAAGGCTCACATCGCAACTCACGCCACTCGCATTTTTTGACCCTTCTTATACAACTGTTGCATAAAATACTATAGTAATAAACCTAATGGTCCTGGATGCTAAGAAAACGTAATTTATTTTATCATGCTGCGTAGGCGAAATGTTACCTAGAATTCGTGACGTTGTTTTAAAGACTAATTAGATTAATAAGAAAATACTTAATAGTAATATAATTTCAAAATTTTAATGTTGACTTATAACCCAACAGAATTAAGTTGGCAGCACACGTCATACGTGCAACAATTTGAATGTGGAGGAAGCAAGAGAAGTGTGTCAGGATCTAAGCAAATGTAATTCCATCTTCTTCTATCGTATGGGTTGTGAGGTGGAATACCAACCCCATCAACCCTGGTATCAGGGTTATTATTGAGCCGCCAAAGGCCCCTGACATGGTTCGTGTAACGACTACTTACATCAGTAAGTAGTAACCGGAACCATCGCCTTAATGTGCCTGCCGAAGCACGGATTATCTTACTTTCGGAAAATCAGGAGATCAGCCTGTAATCTCAAAGTGATTTTTGTGATACCACCGAGATTTGAACCCGGATTGTGAACTCATCGCTCAAACCACTAGACAACGCAACGCAATTGCTCTAGAGCAATAAGGCCGCCCAAATTGTACTGTATTCATGTGTTATGTCTGATTGTTGAAATTTAGTTCTGCGCAATAAAGTATATTTGATTTTGACAACAGAGGCCGCTGATCTGTTCATGAAATATTTTTCCAAATGTATCTATTTCTGCAGTGTTATAAAGCCCCTGTCGATCGTACGCATAAAGCATCGTGTGAACGAAAGGATAATAACACAGTAAACATACTTAATACGTGGAACCAGTGTTGCCAACTTAGTGCATTTTCCACTAGATCTGGTGGTTTAGACATGTGATTCGGCGAGAAAATATTAGTTTTAGTGGCTAGTGGATTTTTTAGTGGATTAGAGTCCTTCCAGTTAGCGGTAAGTGACGAATTTAACCACTAACACAACTACGACGCGGCGCTAAAGAGGGGGAAAAACATCCCACCATCTAACTGCACTGATTCGGCTTTGGGTTATCTAGTGAAATTCTGGTGGTTTGAGAGACCGTTCATTTTTAGTGGTTTCTGGTGGTTTGCACGGCCGCATTTGGTGGGCTGGTAAAAATAAAGTTGGCAACACTTCGTGGAACAATAAAGCCCCACTCGCGGCATGGCGTCCGAGAACCGCAGTGTACCTATATAATTATAAAACACGTTTGTGCATTGTTTGATCAGCCGAGACATTCGAGTATGGGTTTCATCATAGTTTTACGTCATTATACGTAAATTCAGAGGCGGAGGACAGGCATTGAAGTTTACTTCTCTGGGCGAAATCCCACTCGCGGCAGACAGAGTACTACGGGGCGGAAGGCAAGAGGGAAACCACTGCCATATTTTTCCCTAAAAAGTAGCATAGCGAATGCTACACCGACAAGAGCGTGGCTCTTAAATTAGTGATGTAATCTGTTCTCTTCTTCTATCGTATGGGTTGTGAGGTGCATTACCAAACCCAACAACCCTGGTGTCAGGGTTACGACTGAGCCACCAAAGGCTGACATGGTTCATGTAACGACTACTAACATACATCGGTAGTAACCGGGACCAACAGCTTAACGTGGCTTCCGAAACACAGATCATCTTACTTTCGGACAATCAGGTGATCAGCCTGTAATGTCTTAAACAAACTAGGGATCACAAAGTGATTTTTGTGATTTGTCTTCACCGAGATTTGAACTCGCGAACCATTTGGAGCCACTTTTGACCCCCTCATAAATCAAAAACATAATGGAGACTTACGCTACAATACATTATCTTATGTTATAAGAAGATATGATTAATAGAACCTTATCGATATTTAAGATAATTTACTAACATAGTTCTTAAGTTTGTTACTAACCAAATGGATCTAGTTGTTCGATAATAAAATATATATTCTTTTTATTATTTTTTTAATTTTTTTTTTATAAGTATATGATATTTTATGCTGTTACTTATAAATAAATTTCAGGACGGACCATTGAACTTGGCACCCATTTAGATCTCACTTCTTTTGTCGTTGAAGTCAACAACCAAAGCATTTATCATAATATTGAAGTTGGCTCTCATTTTACATTTATGTTTTTGATTGGTATTAATTTACACGAGCTCATTCTACCATCCCCCTTTTATCTTCGGACTTCCAGATGTAGACTTCCAGGTTCCATCCCTTTTTGGTGGATATCCCAACTATTCGCACAAAGCGCTTCGCATCGTCCTTCATTATGCGCACTGCTAGGAAGTGGAATTCTCTGCCGTCTTCTGTATTTCCGAAAGCATATAACCCGGGTGCTTTCAAAGCCAGAGTAAACAGCTTCTGGGCGAGCGAGCTCCATCTTAGGCATCGTCAATGCCTTCGGGCAAGTCTGGGGCCAAGAACAAACCCCCCAAAAGTACAAAACAAAATATCTTAAGTGCAGAGAATCAACACGATAACCGACTGTCCCATAGTAAGAAGGATATTGTGTTTTTCAGTCAATGTAATACGGATGTTATGTCCCAGTGTGGAGACACATCATCCGGTCATAACAAAGAATTATCTATTGTTCAGAATTGTCACACAGTACAAACATTTTTCTAACTCATATCCAAAACCATTAGAGTAAAGAATAATACTTATCTAGAGATATAAATAGTTTAATGTACTTATTTCATGTAGGTAGTTCTTTTTAATTATTTATTATGTTAGGATGAACCAACCCGCTATTATTATATTTGTAAAAAAAATCCTGTACTTAAAAGTTGCCTGGAAGAAATTGCTGCATGAGCAATAGGGCTCAATAAAGTATTTTATCTATCTGAAGCCGCCCAATTGTACTGTATTCTTGTGTTATCTGACTGTGTTTTAAAATAAATTTCTATACAATAAATTCACAGCCTCCGTGGTCTAGTGGTTAGAGCGTTAGGCTCACGATCTGGAGGTCCGGCTTCGATTCCCGATGGGGACATTGTCGAAATCACTTTGTGAGACTGTCCTTTGTTTGGTAAGGACTTTTCAGGCTTGAATCACCTGATTGTCCGAAAAAGTAAGATGATTCCGTGCTTCGGACGGCACGTTAAGCCGTTGGTCCCGGCTATTAGCCGTAAAAACACCTCCACCAACCCGCATTGGAGCAGCGTGGTGGAGTATGCTCCATACCCCGTCCGGTTGATTGAGGGGAGGCCTGTGCCCAGCAGTGGGACGTATATAGGCAGTTTATGTAAATTGTGTATGTTATGTATGTATGTATGTATGCAATAAATTACTTTTTTATTATTTAACTTCGTTCAATGAGGGACTTTCTAAATCTAATCTGATCTAGCCTACAAGATCCCACTGCTGGGCAAAGGCCTCCCCTTCCTCTTTCCATTTTTCGCGGTCCTGTGCGTATTCCGGCCAGTCCCTCCGGCAAGCGTCCAAGTCGTCACGCCGCCATCTCGTTCGAGGTCTACCACGGCATTAGATGGCGCTGTACAGATTTACCTTCGTTTAACTTTCTAATTTCATGGATAACAGACATAGGCAACTTTTATCGTTGTTTTTGGGTATAAATGATGACCCTTGTTATTACACCCAGGAGAAAACATCTTCCACCCATTATTATTCTGATCAAAATAAAGATTAATTACTTACCAACATAAATCTGTATATATATATCCGATCCAAATATAAAGCAACAATTATTTTTATATATTATATGCTTCTGCCATTACTTTATATTTTTCTCTTTGTGAGTCTCCCTAAGCACGGGTTAGTGCTATAAAAACAAAAATTGTTTAAATATTATGTATGCTACATTGATAAGTAGGTATTAAAATAAACATCGAAAACAGTTGTAAGAATTGTTCAGTGGGAATTACAAGTGTACATTTACACAAATGTGTGTGTTGACTGTCAATTTATTTGTACGGTCACGAGCATTAATATGTATACACTTTGGTACCATGTCGCATTAACTTTTTTGACAAATTGAACTGTAAGTCTCACTAAATGTCAAATATGTTAGTGCGACAGAGTCCTAAAGTGGGTACATAATATTGCTCATGACTGTACTTACTACATGGTCACACTTCAGGACGCCAACAACTATTATTTTATGCTAATAATCGCGCCGATTCTGGAAAGTTCTCGATTCTTAAACTAAATTCAAATTCAAAAATATCTTTATTCAGTAGGTAACATAGTTACACTTTGAATCGTCAATTTTTACATAACGAACGTCTTATCCGCCTAAAACTACTGCAGCTTCTCACAACCTGTATAGCCGGGGAAAAGAAGCTGCAAGAAAAACCTCGGCACAGGGCCCTAGACGTTCTTTAAAAATAAAAATAAACATAAAATATTGGTATACAATTGATTAATTTAGCTGCCTAATATCAGTTCTCAGACAGTTAATCCCATGCATTCATATCTTCTAAATAATCACTAACTTCTTTTCACTAACTTCTTCACTAATTCTTTTTCTATCGTGTGAGTCGTGAGGTGGATTCGTGGAACCCTGGTGTCAGGGTTATTATTGAGCTGCCATAGGCCCCTGAAATGACTCTTATTAACGACTACGTACTTACATCAGTAAATAGTAACCGGAACCAACGGCTTAACGTGCCTGTAAGCACGGATCATATTACTTTCGGACAATCAGGTGATTAGCCTGTAAAGACCTAACCGAACTAGGGATCACAAAGTGAAGTGAATTTTAATTTACTTTGCCAGTTCCAAAACTAGCTCTATCTCTGTCTTGTACTTATTGTAAGTAAAGGACAGCATCAGTTTTAAATCGCTCAAACTTAATTAAAAAAAATAGTTCACCAGAATTAGCACCTTAACAAATATTATATTGAGATTATTGAAATATGAAATGTTTTTCTAGGCGCATTCTTGTTAAAGTGACGAATTGATTAAATACCTATCTACTCAGCCTGTATCCACCCAATCCTCTCTTATACGTCATACTTTCCGGTCCTGTGCATGTTTTATCCATTGTTTTTCAATGACGTCTCTTATCGCTATCGACCCTCTAGGGTCGATTAATCCTTTCAAATATTCTTCCTCTCAGACGACGCCCTGAGCCGAGGTTCGCGCCCAGCTGGGCACCCTCAGGCCTGTTGTCTTAAACGTTGTACCGGGTGAGCGCCTTCAGCGCTCCCCATTTGTCCGGCCAAGTAGTTAATGCTAATCTACAATAAGTCACGTCAAAAAAAAACAGTGTGCTTTTTCGTACAAATTTCATAGTAAGGCCGCGTTCAGAAACGCCCGGCACAACCGTATTTCTTTTTGACATGACTTATTGTACTTGGTCGGACAAATGGGGAGCGATGAGGGCTCTCACCCGGAAAATATTTAAAAGAGTTAATCGACCCTCGTGGGTCGATGGCGATAAGCTTTGAATGAGGGAAATCGTCGACCACGAATTGAAGTGTGTGTTGAAGTTTGTATAAGTTTAAATAAATAAAAAAAAAAAGTAGTATCTAACAACCGGGACCAACGGCTAAACGTGCCTTGAGAAGCACGGAACATCTTGCTTTCGGACAATCAGGTAATCAACCAGTAATGTCCTAACCAAAGTAGGGATCACAAAGTGATTTTTGTGATATGTTATGTCCCCACCGGGATTCGAACCCGGTGCTCCGGATCGTGAGTCCAACGCTCAAACCACTGGACCACGGAGGTCGTTCGTAGTTGGAAACTGGTCTGCTCTTACCGCTAGACATTACAACCACCAAACAACCTTGGTTGTCAGCCAATAGAGTATTAATTAAGTGACGTCATTCATCTCAGATCTTTATAATGGCTTGATTACATGAATTGTTTCTCAGTAAATCTGCTTCTCTTTAGAATTGTCTTTAGATTAAGGTGTAAGGCGTATTCATAAATGAAAATCCAAGATGGTATTAACTAATTGACCGGACTAATGGGTAGCGCTGTGGGCTCACACCCGGTACAAAAGAGGCCTGGACCCAACTGGGCAGTTGGGGTCAGGGCGTCGTCTGATTAAGGAGAAACTATGGAATTAAATCTTAACGGCCTCTGTGGTCCAGTGGTTTGAGCGTCCCGGGAGATCCCGGGTTCAAATCCCGGTGGGGACATATCACGAAAATCACTTTGTAATCCCTAGTTTGGTTAGGACATTACAGGCTGATCACCTGATTGTCCGAAAGTAAGATGATCCGCGCTTCGGAAGGTACGTTAAGCCGTTGGTCCCGGTTACTGTTTACTGATGTAAGTGAGTAATCGTTACATGAGCCATGTTAGGATCCTTTGGCGGCTCAACAATAACCCTGACACCAGATAGAAGAAGATGGAAATACATTTACTTAGATCCAGACACACTTCTCTTGCTCCACATTCATCAATCGTTTCATACACGCACGCCGGTTCAGAGTAAATCGTACTAAACCTTTTCTAAGGGCATCCCCAATTTGGTCTATATATACGTTCTTCTAGGTCTTCCTCTGCCAGCCCTCTGTCCAGTCTAACAGCTGACCGCTTTCTATTCGACCGCTGGCGTACCTAGTCCTATTTTATCCTTCATCTACGAGTCCAAAGTCCAAACCATCTTAACATTCCCTTCTCAACCTTGGTTACTATATCATCTTTTACATCACATACATACATAAACTCACGCCCGTAATCCCTAATGGGCAGAGCCACAAGTAATCAAAGACAACTTGCAGTCACTGTTGATACGAAATCCTAAGATGGATATGATGAACCTTATGGTGATAAGGGATCATCCTATCGCCCATAACATTAGTCCATCACGTTAGAGGACACAATCCCTCTGTCGGTTTTTACGACATGCCCGGGAAGACAAGCAGCTGAACGTGTTCTATATTTTTTATTTGCTCCCAGAACAGCTTAGAAGCAACACACATCACATCTCTCTTTTAAGGCACTGTTTCTTACTGAGGCCCATAGCTTCCTATAATTTCATAACAATAATCGTGGGATTTCACTTAGTAAAAGTGTTGATGATTTCTGCGGCTTGCGGTTTGATGACGCCAAATCATCAAGTCAAAAACGTTAAACCTTTTAACATGATTAGATATATTTATTAGTCGTCTCTTTCGTATCAGTCTGTATATTGTAAGTGCGAAAAAGGGAGGGAGACATGTCTCTGTACATCTCTGTCCTGCTGTCATTCTAAAAATGATTTCATGTTGGATTGAGGGCGAATAAAAAAACTCGTGGCTGGAGACTCCGTGGGGGGTTGAGTTTATGTACCCTACCTCCCCCCTCTGCCCTGCTCTGTTCTGTGTTGCCCTCTGGGTAAATTTTCACTGAACCCTGGCCTTTTTTGGTGAGCTGCGGCACCCATATAGGTATCAATGGTACCTTTATGATTTCCAACTAAATATTAATTTGTGTATATTTTAATGTTGTAAATGACATGTGTGTCGTAGGTTTTACCTAAAGATTTTTTTTTACCTATGTACCTAATTCCAATAAGAATCGGAGCACAGGCCTAAACCAATGATTTAAGATTTTTTTTATCGAATTCATGTTCGGATCATAAATGATTATCACGTTCTCAGCGGTGAAAGAAAACATCGTGAAGACACCCGCATTCCCGAGAAATGCGTTTCGGAAGTATGTGACCTAACCTCTATTAGGCTGGTTCTCCCTCCGCGAGTTCGAAAGCCAGACTGGCAGTAGCTTCTGTGAAAAACCGGACCTGTCAAATCTTCAGGTTGGGTAAACGGACCCTGTGAAAAACGCTAGGGAAATGATGAGCCAGGTAAGTAACGTGTGTATTTAAAAAGTTAACAGCCTGGCAGGTAAGTTTTTAAAATCTTGGGTTTTCCTCAAAACTTGTTATTTTTAAAAGTGAATTTTAAGTAATTAAGAGACAAGGTGACTAGTAATTAGTTATTTATTATCACAGTGGTCAGATTAATTAAACATGTTACTTAGTAAACATAATGAACATTAAATAAAAATAAGTTATTATTCGATCTGGAGGTCCGGGTTCGATTCCCGATGGGGACATTGTCGAAATCACTTTTTGAGACTGCCTTTTGTTTGGTAAGGACTTTACAGGCTTGAATCACCTAATTTTCTGAAAAAATAAGATGATTCCGTGCTTCGGAGGGCACGTTAAGCCGTTGGTCCCGGCTATTAGCCGTAAAAACACCTCCACTAACCCTCAGTGGTGCAGCGTGGTGGAGTATGCTCCATACCCCCCCTCCGGTTAATTGAGGGAAGGCCTGTGCTCAGCAGTATATAGGCTGTTTAAGTTTATGTACGTATTTATAACTAAAATACAAGAAAAATAAGATATTTTTCCGAAATCGTCTTATTCACAAAAAAAATGTAGGTACATTTAATAAGAAAACAACTTGTTTATATAAATAACTACTTGAATACAATAGGTAAGTAGGTATTAGACATAGTGATACATACATAAACTCACGCCTGCTACCCACCGGGGTAAGCAGACTAGTAACACACGTTAAGAAGATAGAGCTGTGGTCGTATGCGATTAGTAAGCGAACTCTTAAAACGGATTGGTTTTTCAAGTTTCTACATATCCTGAGTTGTGCACTCTATCAATGGTGGCTGTTGTCACATTGAGGATTTCACTTGATATGCTTGGTGACTGCCTCCGTGGTCCAGTGGTTGAGCGTTGTGCTCACGATCCGGAGGTCCCGGGTTGGGACAAATCACAAAAATCACTTTGTGATCCCTAGTTTGGTTAGGACATTACAGGCTGATCACCTGATTGTCTAAAAAGTAAAAAGATCCGTGCTTCGGAAGGCACGTTAAGCCGTTGGTCCCGGTTACTACTTACTGATGTAAGTAAGTAGTCGTTACATGAGCCATGTCAGGGGCCTTTGGCGGCTCAATAGTAACCTTGACACCAGGGTAGATGACGTTGATAATCCACCTCACGACCCACACGAGAGAAGATTGGTCTAGCCGCGCCGTGCCGCGACGGCTGGCGTGAGGGTTACTATTGAGCCACCAAAAGTGTTTAGCTTGGCTCTTGTAACGACTAGACACTTAACGTGCCCTCCGAAGCACGGATTTTTTTTGTCCTGTTGAAAAAAAATATATCAACATGTGATTTTTCAAATGCGCTCACTTTCCACTGTAACGTGACGATATGTTTATTAATTATGGTTATAAAGTAGGTACCTACCTATTTATTCATTTTTACCTAATACTTTTAAGATTTACAAGGAAAATTTGTATGTTTTTTGTAGTTTTCGCCAGTAACACGGAGCATTGAACTGAGCGGGAACTTGCTAACCTAACCTAACCTTCTAAAACTGGTTAATGATTTTTGACAAGTTCTCATTGTTCAGACATGAGCAATATAATGTACCCACTTTAGGACTCTGTCGCACTAACATATTTGACATTTAGTGAGACTTACAGTTCAATTTGTCAAAAAAGTTAATGTAACATGGTACCAAAGTGTATACATATACTAGTAAGAAAGGTGGACACCACCACCATCGTTGACCAGTCCATACACTCAATTATTTGTATTTCTCGAGTATGTTGTTTTTATTATGAATGTGTTTTGTTTGATTGTAAGTTGTGTGTTACTCCGTGTTTTAAATTATATATTTGTTTTATATTGTAACTGTGGTGTCCCTTTATAATAAACGTTTCTTTCTTTCTTTCTACAGTATTTATTTCCTCTGCAAATAACATTGTTCTTATGCTAATTTATACAGCGTTTCCGTGGCAGCTTTTAAAATGACTGTAAAGTCCAATGCGAGAGCGACAGTAGCGGCCGCACGACTGGCATTGTAGTTGAGGGTTATTAGATGGTACAGGTGGTAAATCGGCTCTCTCACTTCTGTGTCGCCTCAGAAACGCTGTTTGAATCATCTGATAAAGATGGAAAGGCCTGAGATGATGCTAATTTATAATTATTTTATAACATGAACATTATAATATTTGTAGAGGCTGGAGCCCAAACTAGGATACCCTGTGTTAAAGGTCTCCAGGCCTCCACCTCCAGGAATACGGTCATCGCTACATAGTACAAAACAAAGTCGCTTTTTCTGTCCCTATATCCCTATGTACGCTTAAATCTTTAAAACTACGCAACGAATTTTGATGCGGTTTTTTTTAATAGATAGAGTGATTCACGAGGAAGGTTTATATGTATAATAACATCCATTAAATAGTGGAAAAATACTCTTATTTTTAAGGGTTTTAATGTGATGTCGTAAATAATTTCATTTTTATTCAGCATTGCGCCCGAGCGAAGCCGGGGCGGGTCGCTAGTTAATAATAATATCAATAGAGCAATACAAATAAAGTAAATAAAAAGACTAAATAATAATTAATGTTATTTGAATTATTAACATTCGAAATAAGACGATACGGCTCACTGCCTATCACGTTGTTAGTCTAACAGAAAGCTCGATAAGGTGTTGGTACTTAGTTCATCTTGCGATGGATCTACCTCTGACTACCCCAATTGGGGTACAGCCGTGAGCTTATATATATAGCTTATATGTAGTATTAAGGTACAAAGTAGGTAGGGGATTGTATTGGGCTGGTTTTCCCTTCGCGAGTTAGAAGGTCAGACATGCAGTCGCTTTGTAAAAAACCGGACCTACCAAATATTCAGGTTAGGTAACCGGACCCTGTGGAAAACGGGACAATGCTAGTAGATGATGATGAAGATACAAGGTAGGTTACTGGTGTCTGAAAAAGGCTGAGCCTGTGTTTCAGACGAAATAATGACTAATAGAGGCAAATAAGTTAATTTAACAAATTAACAACAATCCCATGATGAAATGATTCGTTTCGACGAAAAAAGACAACTTTATTTCATTTTATATAGAAAATTGAATTCGACTTTGAAATCACTCATCGATACTTGATATCACGGGGTTTCTAGATTTGTGCCCGGTTAGGGTAATATACTCTGTCAAGCAGTCGCCGTGCGGGGAGTCGCTGTCCACGCTACAATTCGTGGGTATATACAGCGTGTTAAGTGACATCGTAACGAATACTGAGGAGGGGATGATTCAGACCGTGATTCTGAGTTAACATCAAGTGGAATTTTCCGTCGGAAAATTAATGCCAAGTTATAGTGTTATTTTTAATTATTTTCAGTTCCATACTTTTCCGACGGAAAATTCCACTTGATATCAACTCAGAATCATGGTCTGAATCATTCCCCTCAGTATTTGTTACGATGTCACTAACACCCTGTATACTTATACAGCTAGCTTTATTTAAATCCCATGTAATATGAGGCGAGCTTATTGCCATTAACCGGGCACAAATCCTGGAATTACTGGAAATCACATGATATACCATGAGGAGCTCGGTGGCGCAGCGGTTAACGCGCTTGGTCTGCGATTGTTGAAGTTAAGCAACTTTCGCAAAGGCCGGTCCTATGGTGACCACAAAAATAAAAAAGTTTTCATCTCGAGCTCCTCCGTGCTTCGGAAGGCATGTTAAGCCGTTGGTCCCGGCTGCATTAGCAGTCGTTAATAACCATCAATCCGCACTGGGCCCGCGTGATGGTTTAAGGCCCGTTCTCCCTATCCGTCCACAGGGAAGGCCCGTGCCCCAGCAGTGGGGACGTTAATGGGCTGATGATGATGACATGATATACCTACATTAGTAAGTATGTAGTCGTTACATTAGCCATGTCAAGGCGGTTCAATAGCAACAAATGAATATGAAATTATCATTATATTTACGTACGTTTTCAAATTCACAGAATTTTAACTACTAATGTCTGTGCATAATTTACCTAGCCTTCAAGCAAGGTAACACTATAATTAAACGACAGAATATGAACAGCAAAATAATATTATAAAATATAATATAAGAAATAAAGTTTACAAATGTGTTTTCTGCTCTTTTGGATACTTAAGTACGAAAACATAATTAAAATATAATTACCAAGGATATAAATATATTATGTTGTCTGAATGTGTTTTGTTTCTATAAACAATAAACTGTGAAATGAAATAATAAAATAAAAATATATTGATCGAAGTCCGTCCATTTACAATTACTTTTTGATTCAGCCTAATTCGCGGCCACCTATCACTTTGGTCTAACAGAAAATTTGATTAGGTGTGGATACTTAGTTCATCTTACGATGGATGTACCTCTAAAAATTCTTATCTTATCTAGCCTAAAGTATCCCACTGCTGGGCAAAAAATTATCGAGCTTTACGTATGCCCTTTATGAACTCAAGCGGACCACTGACCTAAAAACCGCCTTGCAGGCCTATTATGCGTATGCACATTCCTGGTTGCAGTATGCTATCATCCTTTGGGGAAATAGCACGGACACGGAAGACTTATTTCTATTGCAAAAGAAATGCATTAGAATTTTAATAAGTATAAAACAGACTGATACGTGCAGACCCTATTTCCAAAAACTAAAAATTCTTACACTAACGGGTATATACATTTTAGAAATTTCAAAATTTGTCCGGCAAAACGAACACTTATTCCATAAATCCAATAATGATCGCTTCATGCGCACGACTCGACGTACAGATAAACTAATACTTCCCAGAGTAAATATGAAGTTATACAGTAAGAATGCACATATTATGGCGATAAAAATATATAATAAGCTTCCAAAAGAAATATCGGATATTAGTAAATATAATGACTTCGTGCAAAAATTGAAAACTTACCTAATTAATAAAAAATATTATAATCTGCAGGTTTTTTTAGAATCGAAATAATTATTTTGATCCACAAATTCATTTAATTAAGTTAAAATGCTCTTTGTTATCATGTCTGATGCTGTTGTTGTATTTTATATTGTATTATTGAGTTACTTCTATTTTTATTTCTATTATTTTTTTTTTGATATATCAAAGAAAGAAAATTTGCAGTGCCCCGACGGGGTGTCATGTTGTAAGTGCTAAATAATTATTTTAAGAACCTTTGTACACATGATTGCACCAATAAAGAATAAAGAATAAAGCCTCTCTCAGCATTACAACATGAATAAATTACTATTATTTATTAATGAAATGTGTTGCTGTTGCTCTAAACCGGCGAGGATGCATGAAGTCATTGATGAGGGAAGAAGAGAAAGTGGTGTGTCAGGATCGTTGGGATGCAATCCCCAATTCGAGATCCCGCGGGATAGGAAATATCAATTTCGAGAAATTTTCGAGATCTCGTCTAGTTCATAAAAAGGCTATGAAAACTGCTTGTTGTGATAGTGAGATTTTCCGGCCAAGTAGTTAATGCCATCTGCGGCAAATCTACAATAATACACGTCAAAAAAAAAGATAGTGAGGTTTTGAAAGAAAACAAAAATCTTGATTCTTCAATATTTCTAACTAAATATATAAGTTTTCTTTGGAAATCAGCACAATCAAAACAAAAAGTATAACTCAAGGACTCAAGATTCGCCCAATCGCGAATGACATCTCATCATAATATGCTTCGGGATTGAGAGAGTTAAACGAGATCCTAGTAGGAATTCCGTAGTCCCTGCCTACCCCAACGGGAAATAGGCGTGATATTGTATGTATAATATCATCATCAGCCCATTAAGCAGCCCCACTGCTGGCGCACGGGCCTTTCCTATGGATGGATAGGGAGATCGGGCCTTAAACCATCACGCGGGCCCAGAGCGGATTGATGGTTATTAACGACTGCTAATGCAGCCGGGACCAACGGCTTAACGTGCCTTCCGAAGCACGGAGGAGCTCGAGATGAATTTTTTTTTTGTGATCACCTATCCTTTGACCGGCCTTTGCGAAAGTTGCTTAACTTCAACAATCGCAGACCGAGCGCGTTTACCGCGACGCCATTTATGATATATGTACCTACTTATAGGGCCAGGCTTTTTATCATTTAAATAATCAAAACAAAATAAAAGTACTAAATTATGGCTTCGCCGAAGGACGGTCTGGGATGTCAAAGATCTTTTCCTTGTATTTACCAAAGTCAAATGTCAAAGTCATGATGTTTATACATGCATATGCATACCTCACGCCCGCGATTCTCTTCTGGGTAGGCAGAGCTACACGTCTTCAGGGAATAGTAAGTATTCTTAGTTAATTATATCACCCCTATTTGACATTGCGGTAGGCAAAGGCCGCGGAATTCCACTTGCTTGGTGGCTTGCCACCTTCCTTCTTTTTCTTCCTCCTTTTCTTCTTTTATGGCCGTTTTGATTGTGAGATTAATGACCGACCTCATCAGCCCTGGTGTCAAAAGTATACAATTCTTCTTCTATCGTGTGGGTTGTGAGGTGGAGTACCAACCTCATCAACCCTGGTGTCAGGGTTACTATTGAGCCGCCAAAGGCCCCTGACATAGCTCATGTAACGACTACTTACTTACATCAGTAAGTAGTAACCGGGACCAACGGCTTAACGTGCCTTCCGAAGCACGGATCATCTTACTTTCGGGCAATCAGGTGATCAGCCTGTAATGTCCTAGGCAAATTACCACAAGGTAATTTTTGTGATATGCCCCCACCGGGAATCGAATCCACGACATCCGGATCGTGAGCCCAACGCTCAACCACTGGACCACGCAGGTGGTAGAGGAGGTCGAAGTATAGATTTGAAAATAATATAAGACACAAAAAAAAACATGGATTTTCGAGGGGAAATTCCACTTGATATTAACTTACAATCATGGTCTGAATTATCCCCCTCAGTATTCTTTAGTGACACTAACACCTGTATAGACGGTATTATCAATTACATACAACACCACTAATTAAGTAAGTATACACACATGTTAATTATTCTCACGACCTCAGTGATATTATCTGCGAAAAAAAACCTTTGTTTCTTCTCAGTCACACTTTGTATAGGCTTAAAAGGCGCAGGCGCAAGTCTATGTTATGCAATTTAAGAATATTGGTGCCGATTCCTGTAGACAACATCTAATTTTATTTTAAGTTATACTTGTCATTTTCTTATCCGCCGAAAACGCAAGAGACGGGTAATATACGTAAAAATAACTGTTATACATCTGTACGTGTTATTACTAGAGACTCTTTCCTGCAGACAAACTGTCTAAACAGTTTTGCAGGGCATTGATAAATTGTATATTTAGTCATCATCAGCCCATTAACGTCCCCACTGCTGGGGCACGGGCCTTCCCTATGGATGGATAGGGAGATCGGGCCTTAAACCATCACGCGGGCCCAGTGCGGATTGATGGTTATTAACGACTGGTAATGCAGCCGGGACCAACGGCTTAACGTGCCACCGAAGCACGGAGGAGGCCGAGATGAAAACTTTTTTTTTGTGGTCACCCATCAAATGTCAAAGTTGCTTAACTTCAACAATCGCAGACCGAGCGCGTTTACCGCTGCGCCACCGAGCTCCTCGACAAACTGTCTAAACAGTTTTGCAGGGCATTGATAAATTGTATATTTAGTATAAAGATTTAATAAAAAAATAAATAAATCGACAGGCATAAAATTTATGGAACACACGTCAATTTTAGGCACGAATAAAACCCTCCCATATTTTTATATTGGCCAATAACCCGACAGAATTAAAATATACTTAGTATTTTACTATACTACGTTACTTCTCATCATGGTATTCGTATGTCTAAATATTATGAAGATGTTAAATAGTTTATAAATTACCAATCCGCGAAACTGTATAACTGACTCAGTATTGTAACAATAAAATAACAGTGAATTTTAATGTTTATAAACCATCCATGTTGACAGCCTCCGTGGTCTAGTGGTTAGAGTGTTAGGCTCACGATCTGGAGGTCCGGGTTCGATTCCCAATGGGGACATTGTCAAAATCACTTTGTGAGACTGTCCTTTGTTTGTTAAGGACTTTTCAGGCTTGAATCACCTGATTCCGAAAAAGTAAGATGTTGGTCCCGGCTATTAGCCGTAAAAACACCTCCACCAACCCGCATTGGAGCAGCGTGGTGGAGTATGCTCCGTACCCCCTCCGGTTGATTGAGGGGAGGCCTGTGCCCAGCAGTGGGACGTATATAGGCAGTTTATGCTATATTATATAAACCATCAGCTACAACCCTCGGATAGACACTGACGATAAGTATATCCACTCTTCTTCTGTCGTGTGGGTTGTGAGGTGGATTACCAACCCCATCAACCCTAGTATCAGGGTTACTATTGACGAAAACCATGTTAAGTATAGGTAGGTTCCTACATACCAACAGGCTGTTTATTTTTTTAATTAACATCATGTAAGTAGGTAATTCTATTGGGTAAGACACGACCTGAAAGGGATTTTATAAACAGAAGACCGAACAAACGATTTTTAAATAAAAACCTTAACCATTCATCTTTTTTTTAAAAGACAAAGTCCAACAACAACTGGAATGGAACAAACAAAACAAAACAATTATTAAAAATCAAACTTACACTTCAAAAATCCTTTGAGAAACACCTCAGGTATTATCACTTCACGTTATTAAATCACTATTATATTTCCACTAATAATAATATTGTTTTTCTTTTATTATTTAATAAAAAGCACGCACTATAACTCGCGCGAAGTTGCGAAAGCCCGCTTGACACGTGCGTCCCCTTTCAATGTTCAATTGATACTGACGTCCGTTCGAAATTCGAACTCGAAGACTGGCGCAAACGCATCAATTAAAGTGATTTCGCAGTAGATGGTATAATCACCACATAATACAACCATACATACTCATGCCCGTAATCCCTAACGGGGTGGATAGGGGCACAAGTAATCAGAATATAACATGCAGCCATTTTGATACGAAGTCCCAAGACGGAGTGATCTTCTTGACTCGTGTGAGTTATGAGATTAATGACTGACCTCTCCAACCCTGGAGTCAGGGGGTCGATACCCATATGATACGGCCCGCGTGGTCCAGTGGCTGAGCGGTGTGCTCACGATCCTGAGGTCCCGGGTTCGAATCCCGGTGGAGACAAATCACTTTGTGGTCCCTAGTTTGGTGAGGACACTACTGGCTGATCTCCAGATTGCCGAAAGTAAGATGATCCGTGCTTCGGAAGGCACGCTAAGCCGTTGCGCGTGCGTTTGCGCGTTTTACCTGATGGTAAGCGACAATGTGGTCTAAGGTGGATCGTGCTTACCTAGCTAATGCCTAATCACTCTCGCCTTGAAGACTTTCCGATTATAACGAGTTGGAAAAACAGATGACGGCGGACAGTTCCAGTCCTTTGCCGTTCGCATCAAAAAGGAAGAGGCAAAACGTTTAGTGCGGATTAGTGGTATATGCGCAATATAAGGATGAAATGCCTGGCGACGTCTAGTTGTCCGTAGAATGGAGTGGAGGGGGTGGAATTAACTCGTGAAGTTCCTGCACACTCACCGAATATCCTATAAATAAAAAAAATTAAATAAAAATAATTTTATTTTTCTCCAGTATTTTACAATATCGAAGTTGTGGACCTCCCAGTAAGCAATTTAATATGCTCATGTTGGGAGTGACCACGCTGCTTCCTAGGGTTACAATATATATAAATATTTAACTTAAAAATTAAATAATATAATAGATTAGTAAATTAATTTTAGTTTTGTGCAATAAAGTATATTTGATTTGATTTGATAAAGTGAAATGAAATTTTATAATAAAAATTTATTTATTTTTAAATAAATATATGTTTGTTATATATATAAAAACACATAGACAAGCTACTCGTCTGTGTTCTAGACTTTTCATTAAAAAATATACATATAGGTAGTATGAGTAGAACTATAAAGGCTCATCAAAGTGTTGCAATACTTACTTAGTAAGTAGGTATGCTAATTCATTAAATATGCAGACAACTACGTCAGCTGGATTATTTAGAATACCGCCAACGCCATTCTTAATCCTGCTTACGAAGCGAGCGGTTTTCTGCTTGATTAGCTCGCTATTTTAACAGCCTGTCCTGACTATAGTAGGTATTCCAGGAAGATGGGAGTCTTCTCTGCCCACCTCAAGGACACGAGTTTATGTGTGATTATGATATAATACGGGCTGTTAGTGACATCGTAACGAATACTGAGGGGGATGATTCAGAACATGATTCTGAGTTAATATCAAGTGGAATTTTCCGTTGCAAAATTCATGTTTTTTTTTTAATTAATACAAACAACAAACAATTTATTTATTTTATTTTTATTACAGGTCACAATTTTCTATAATAATACAATTTGACGCATAATTAGAAACATGCGTAACTTCGTCACGTCCAACTAGGCGCGTAAGTATTCTGAATCTTACGAACCCAATTATTATTATTTATTATTTTGTTATTTTTTTTTATTCTATACTTTTGCGATGTTATATTCCACTTGATATTAACTCAGAATAATGAGCTGAATCATCCCCCTCAGTATTCGTTACGATGTCACTTACGGGGTGTAAGCACAAGTACTTACAGTAGCCGTACAGGTGCGTATGGGTGTTAATGACACCGTAACGAATACTGAGGGGGATGATTCAGACCATAATTCTGAGTTGATAACAAGTGGAATTTCCTCTCGGGAAATTCATGAAAATTTTAACGATTCTTTTAATTATTTTCAGTTGCATACTTTTGCGACGGAAAATTCCGCTTGATATTAACTCATAATTACTGTCGGAATCACCCATCAAAGTTTTCGTTACGATGTCACTAACACTCTGTACAAAATCGGGGCTTTGTTGAAGAAAATCACACATCCGAAAGTGATTTTTCTAAGCGTAGGTACTATGTCTTCACTACGTATAAGGCAATGATATGTGAAGTTGATGGTACCTGACTAAGTATAAAATTTGGCGGTAAATCCGGTTAAACCTGAACACCTACGGACGTCACCCTTGTACGGTCACGAGCATTAATTTGTATACACTTTGGTACCATGTCACATTAACTTTTTTGACAAATTGAACTGTAAGTCTCACTGAATGTCAAATATGTTAGTGCGACAGAGTCCTAAAGTGGGTACATTATATTGATCATGACTGTACCTATAAACAGCAAAAACATCTCATCAGCAGGTAGGTACTAAAAGCTAAAATTTGCACTTAAAAACTACTAAATAAGTAGATTGTTTTTAAGATGGCGTCTAACAAACAAGTAAACGATTATTTACTTTATTGCACATATACATTTACAAGGAAAAAAGCTTAACTAAAATGGACACCAATTTATTTTTCATGCGTCAAAAAGAGGACTTAAAAATTATGTAATGAATTGTAAATATTATGTAATGAATTGTATGGGCCTAGTTGTCTGAATTAAGAATTTGAATTGAATTGAAAAATGCATTTTATGCAAGTTATCTTCTTCTATCGTGTGGATTGTGAGGTGAATTATCAACCCCATCAACCTTGGTGTCAGGGTTATTACTGAGCCGCCATAGGCCCCTCATGACTTATGTAACGACTACGTACTTAAATCGGTAGTTGGGATTTATTGCTATTGCATTAAGAAATGATCAGGCGTTTTAGGTGTTGTCCGATTCATGTAATTTTTTTCATCGACCTTTCCTATTTATGGAATACGTAAACAGAAAGGATAATAACAAACAGTTTATTGCACTCAAAATCACGGGACAGTCCTTATTCCACTCTAGGTCGGCTCTCTCGGTACTCACGTTTCAGAGGATATGTGATCCTTTTTTTACACTTTTTGGGGTGTCTTTTTTTGTATTTTTAGTAAATACATTTTATTACAAATTATTTTTAATTCTTATTGTTGGGCGAATCACTGGGTTCCCATAATTTTGTCGAGTATTTACTCGACTAATAATAGAAAAGGAGATCATCGGCTTTCCATACTTTGGACGGTCCAGATTTGAAAGTGCCGGCCAGAGAAAAAAAATGTGTCGATTTTTTACTATGACACCAAACTTGTATGACCATTAGTTAGATCTAACGGAATATAGCAGAATTATTTTTTTAAGATCGTTACATTTCTGGGTCGAAATCCGATGATCTCCTTTAATAACCTTTCCAATTAAGGGTTTCATACACACTGTGTACATAAATTCCAATGTGTTTATCGAAAAAATTAAGCAAAATTAAAAATTTTGAAAAAACCCACGACGGTAAAAATCTCGTCGAAAAAGAATAAAATAACTCAAAACCCCCGACTTAACCCAATTATTATGTAACGAAATATTATATTAGACTTAAAAATACTTTCTAAAAAGAGTTGATATCTCGAGACATCGGTAATAGATATACTTAAGTACCTAAACAATGAATATGGATGTTTACAGTTTTTTCCTAACGTGTCTGTTTCTCGAAGATATACTTAAATGTAGCGATAATAATTTTACCATAATACATAACCGAGGAATAACCGTCGGGGGCTGATGATGAGATTGGAGTGGAGTAGGTAGATCCATAATTTTCTTTTCATAGTCTCATATCCCTGCTTTAAACGCGGTAAGAACCCGTTATTATGTGTTTTAATTATGATAATAACCGCGTAAACTTAAAACAATGTGTTAGGTACCTATTGTTCAGGTATTTTCTATTTTTTTCCCCCTCCCAGTCCAGTACAGAAAGACTGATCTAATTAAATAATGATAATAATATAATCCTGGAGGAGCTCGGTGGCGCAGCGGTAAACGCACTCGGTCTGCGATTGTTGAAGTTAAGCAACTTTCGCAAAGGCCGATCATAGGATGGGTGACCACAAAAAAAAAGTTTTCATCTCGAGCTCCTCCGTGCTTCGGAAGGCACGTTAAGCCGTTGGTCCCGGCTGCATTAGAAGTCGTTAATAACCACCAATCCGCACTGGGCCCGCGTGGTGGTTTAAGGCCCGATCTCCCTATCCATCCATAGGGAAGGCCCGTGCCCCAGCAGTGGGGACGTTAATGGGCTGGTGATAGTCCTGAACGGCCCCACCTTGACCTACAAGATGCAGAACACACAAACAGTAATGTTCTAGGCATTCCTTATCAGCAACGCCCAGGTATCAGGTATCAATGATAGATAACATTTTATCATACGCGAGTGTGATTCACAGAGCACAAAGAGAACTGCTAGTGCCGATTTGTGACACAAAATAACCTTTTTTTAATATAATTTATTAAAAATAATTATATTAATAAAGTTACCTATAGGTTGTGTAAAAAGTGTCCAGTGATTTGGGACAAAAGTGCGACAAACTTACCTAACATGAAGTTGGATTGTGAATTGTAGTCTTAAGGTTAATTAGTTGAGTTAAAGAGGTGTATTCGCGATTATTATGATGCAAAAACATTAATTAAATGGAAATATTTAAGTTCAAGCAACTATATTTAGATTTGCACTAACAGAAATCTGTATTTTGGAAAGAATAACATTTTAATTTGAACCAAATTTTTCATGCGATTGAAAAGTGTTCCAAAATTGACTAAGTACTTATTTATTTTTATAAGTCTATGATGAACTCACAACGAAATTAATTACGCAGTGAACTGCAGTGAATATATAAGATACTGTTTATAACAAATATTGGTGTAAGAATGAGTTTGAATAGGAAAAGTACGGAGAATGGAGATGGTGGAACGATCAGTAGAAATGCTAAAGACAGCCCCTGTTACTTCTGCAATGAAAACTTTGAAATGGGACATCTTCAGGTACGCATCCTACTTACTTATTTTTTTAAATACATTACTTACTACCTAGCGTCATAGAATAAGGAATACTTAACACTACGTACAGAAACGTAGGTACGTGAAGTTGAGTGATAGAGTGAGAAACAGTGTGATAAGACAGAGATGTGGTGTAAAAGACGATATAATGACTGAGATTGAGAAGGGAATGTTAGGTTGGTTTGGACACGTAGAGTGGATGAAGGATAATAGAATTGCAAAAGCGGTATATAAAGCGAAAGTTGATGGTAGGGCTGGCAGAGGAAGACCGAGAAGGACTTACTTTGAGCAAATTGGAGATGTCCTTAGAAAAGGTTTAATACGATCTACTCTGAACCGACGTGCGTGTATGACGCGATTTATGAATGTGGAGGAAGCAAGAGAAGTGTGTCAGGATCGAAGCAAATGGAATCCTATAGTCTCTGCTTACCCGGTGGGAAATAGGTGTGAGTTTATGTATGTATGTACGTACAGAACGGCAACTCTCCGTTCGCCACCAGCGACTAAGCTAGGTTTACCTCACCCCCTCTCGACCCTACTTTAGTCTTCAATCGTCAAACACAAATTCGCGACTATGATAACGTCAATGTGTAGTGTCTAAGTAAAATGAGGTGATTTGTACTCGGGAACAGCCTCCGTGGTCCAACAGCCTCCGTGGTCTAGTGGTAAGAGCGTTAGGTTCACGATCTGGAGGTCCGGGTTCGATTCCCGATGGGGACATTGTCGAAATCACTTTGTGAGACAGTCCTTTGTTTGGTAAGGACTTTTCAGGCTTGAATCACCTGATTGTCCGAAAAAGTAAGATGATTCCGTGCTTCGGAGGGCACGTTAAGCCGTTGGTCCCGGCTATTAGCCGTAAAAACACCTCCACCAACCCGCAGTGAGCAGCGTGGTGGAGTATGCTCCATACCCTCTCCGGTTGATTGAGAGGAGGCCTGTGCCCAGCAGTGGGACGTATATAGGCTATTTATGTATTATAATGTACTCGGGACCTCCGGATCGTGAGCACAACGCTCAACCACTGGACCACGGAGGCCGTTATATGTATAGAGTATTGATTTCACACATTTGGAATTCCTTATCTTCCATCAAGGATAAATGCATGATAAATTCGCGAAATCCTCTTGTAGGTAGCTCTAACTAGATAATTTGCTATAGTTATACCAAACGCGATATTATCTACACTTCTATCGATATATCAAATTAATATACAGGGTCTTTATATTATACGGAAGTGAAAACGAGTAAATTACGACTTAGGTGCCTTAGACAACAGCCTGCATGGTCTAGTCTCACGATCTGGAGGTCCGGGTTCTATTCCCGATGATGATATTATCGAAATCTCTTTATGAGAGTCTTTTGTTTGGTAAGGACATTGCAGGCATGAATCACTAGATTGTCGGGAAAAGTAAGATGACTCCGTGCTTCGGAGGGCAAGTTAAGCCGTTGGTCCCGGCTATTAGCCGTAAAAAACACCACAGCAGGGTGGTGGAGTACCTACGCTCCGTACCCCTCCAGTTACCAGCCACACGTCAATATCATTCACACACCATCCATGCCGGTCTACATGTATTCTAGGCATTTAGTCTATTTGAGTTCTTCAGTAAAAGTCCAATCTGAGACAGTATTTATTAGATAAGAAAAATTCGCGCACACGCATCCGATACAAAAACACAACAGCGAGAGATAGCACAGACTAGTAATAATGGCCGCGCACAGGCGCATAGACCTTTTTTTTTTGTTTTGGTTTTCCCCGAAGGGTAAGGCAAAGGGAACTATGCCCATACAGCCATGTCTTACGTATTTTTTTTCTTGATGAATAATGAAATGATGAAAGGTGATGATGATGAAACCTAAGCCCCCACCCTCGGAGTAGACTCCTACTCCGAACCCCAAACGAATTAACTCAAAATTCCGCATAAACTTTCGAGTTATGAAGCGGCTTCCTGGCACGAAGCGAAAATAGGCAGATACACTTTGTTCCTTGAATACTCCAATATAATAACACTCGCGAATGTCTTCCGACTAACTTAATGCGATCATTAACCACAAAACACCACTTCGTATTAATTATTTAGATCATTCAATGAAGAAAGCAACTGTCTCGTTCCCGTTTCCCGCCAAAAAGCCGCGCATAGACCAAAGATTGTTGCTAAAGTTCTTGTCAAAACAAACCATAGAGTAGAACAAATGTTATCTAAGAGTTTATACACATCATCACCAGACTGTTAACGTCCCCACCACCACGCGGGCCCAGTGCGAATTAGTAGTTATTAACGACTACTAATGCAGCTGGGACCAACGGCTTAACGGCTTTCCGAAGCACGGAGGAACTCGAGATGATTTTTTTTTGTGGTCATCTATCCTATGACCGGCCTTTGCAAAATTTGCTTAACTTCAACAATCACAGACCGAGCGCGTTTACCGCTGCGCCACCGAGCTCCTCAAGTTTATACACACTGACATGAAATAGTCACCTCTGGTCTCTGGTCTGGGTGCCTCTGGTCGCCCTGAGAGGACGGTCGGATGAGGTGTCGTTCGCTATAAGGACTTTTTTTTTTAGAACCACCTCAAGCTGTGCGGCAGCATCTTGGAGCAGTGTCCGCTGCGATGTGGAGCCTGGATCCAGAGGAAACATAAGGAGACACACACTAAGGACTGTCCGCGACTGGAGAAGGTTTGTGGTACCATACATACAGCGATGCGTCGATCAAATCAAAACAATGTATTTGCGAGAACACATAAAATATAAAAAAGGTGGTAAAATAATTTACATAACAATCCACGCAGGCGTACAAATATTAAAAAAACAAGTTACAAACAAAATGGTACCTACCTACATTGAAGATGCATTCGTCAAAGCTCGCTAAAATTCATTACATTTACAATACAAAGACTCGTTTTTGTACATAACATATTACATAAAATAATTACATACAAATAAATCATACAAACGGTGGCCTTATTGTTTTGGTAGCAATTTCTTCCAGGCAACCTAAATTTACTCGCCTATGGGATGATCCTTAGATGTGCGGAGTATCGATTCGCGCGAGTACATGAACAGCCGCTAACTAACGTTGCGTAAGTCTAGGACCTTCTACGCATTACACATCATCAATTTAAGAGCCACGCTCTTGTCGGTGTAGCATTTTCCATTCCAGTCTATCAAAGGCCAATTCCTTGACTTCCCTATAAGACACGACGTTAACCTTTTCTTTAATCTGTTCCATGTAAGCTCTTCTTGGTCTTCCCCTTCCTCTCTTTCCTTCTAGCTTTCCTTCTATGATGTTTTTAATGAATCGTCGTGTCTTATTAGGTGTCCAATCATCTTGCCTCTTCTGTCCTCAATAATTCTCAGTATTTGTCTCTTTTCCCTTACTCTTACTAGCACTTCCTCATTTGTAACCCTTTCTGTCCAACTTATTCTTTCCATCCTCCTCCAACACCACATTTCAAAGGCCTCGAGTCTCTCTCTGTCCTTCTGTACGCATTACACACGCCTCTATATTTTCAGACTCGAACCGCCTCGTCACCAACGCACGCCAGACTGCCAGACCCGGTGCCTCCGCCCAGCACCAGCAACCACACTTGGAGCCCCCGACCAGTCCCACTCGACGACTGCGTCTCGTACCTTGAGAAGGAAGTTGCTAATATCAAGTGAGTATGAGATACATGACCGGATCTACTTATGGGCTGATTGGGCTGCAGCCCAGGGCCCCGGGGTTACAAGGGGCCCCAGATCCCGCTAAAAAGTAGACCAGAATTAAAAAAAAAATGTCTGTTAAAATATTTTTTGCTATTAGTTGAGTATTAAGATAGGCCCCCAAGTAGTTTCAGCCCAGGGCCCCACAAATTCACGATCCGGCCATGATGGGATATACAGAATGTTAGTGATACCCTACCGAATCCTACCATAGGGATTTTATATATTTTTTAATTAACATACCTACCTAACATACCTAATTACCAACTTCGTTGGGTGTCGCAATTTGATTGTAATTATCTTTAGTATAAGATGTACTAGTATAATAATATGTGGGATTAATGTCGGGACAAACCCTTTTAGGGGTTTCCGATGTTAACTATTTAAAATGTAGCATTAAATTGTATCTATGATAAATAAAAAAAAAAAAAATTATGTTCCAAATTCAAAATTTGTTTAAATTTTTGATAACAAATATAATATCTGGTTTGGATTATCCAAACCTGAGTTTAAAAAATCGACGAAACGAGAAAAGTTAGGCACTTAGTGGCCTGCCCACTCTTTGCTCGTCTTGGCGGGGGCATTACAGTGTCCTAAAATTTTTCACTTTATAAGCATGTTATTAAAGCTAATAAAAACTAAAAATAAACATTTTGGTAAGAATTGGTGCTCTGATAAAACCGTTATCATGTTATTGTTCCGTATCTCAGCATTGTTTTCAACATACATTGGTGCTAATTCCTGTAAATACCATCTAATTTTATTTTAAGTTATATCTGTCATTTTCTTATCCGCCGAAAAGGAAAGGGACGGGTAATCGACAAGCATAAAATTTATGGAACACACGTCAATTTTAAGCACAAATCTAAACCAACCGTCTAAAAATTTTACAGCCGTCAATAACCCGACACAGTTAAGTAGACAGCACGTCAAAAAGATCGCATACCAGCGACGTCCCTTTTGATTCGCCCGGGTTATTCATTCATTTACTCATTCTTCCTAAAATTAAGAGTTGTGAATCATCCGTCCCTTTCCTTTTCGACGGATATGAAAATGACGGATATAACTTAAAATAAAATTAGGCGGTGTCTGCAGGAATCGGGGCCATTGTCGTTCATTACTTATTGCATTAAGGTTGCATAATAAAACGCTGCCAGTGGCGGCCCTAGCAAAATAAGGTGGAGAAAACCTCATAGTGGCACCCCTCAGCTCCTTAAAATACAAACATTTTCCATTAGTTTACAGCCACAGGAATCTTTTTTTTAAACCAAAGTTTTTCACTAGCACCCTGTATAATTGAACGTATAAGTTAATGGCAATAGGCTCGACATGACATCATCATCATCATCATCATCACCAGCCCTTTAACGTCCCCACTGCTGGGGCACGGGCCTTCCCTATGGATGGATAGGGAGATCGGGCCTTAAACCATCACGCGGGCCCAGTGCGGATTGATGGTTATTAACGACTGCTAATGCAGCCGGGACCAACGGTTTAACGTGCCTTCCGAAGCACGGAGGAGCTCGAGATGAAAACTTTTTTGTGGTCACCCATCCTATGACCGGCCTTATCGAAAGCTGCTTAACTTCAACAATCGCAGACCGAGTGCGTTTACCGCTGCGCCACCGAGCTCCTCCTTCAACAATCGCAGACATGACATCATCATGACTTAAACATAGCTGGCGAGGAATGGCTGCATATACAATACACCTCTACCTACCCCTTCGGTGATACAGGCGTGTTATATGTCATGTTATACTTTTCTCCTTTCACCGCCAGACTAGTCCTGACCGAAGAGGCAAGCCACCGCGAGATCCAGGCAACCGAACTAGAGACCCTCCGCTCCAAGTTGGTGCTGGTGGAAGAACGCAGCCAGCACTTCCTGTCTACCCTGGTGTCGCTACGAGCCGCGGTGGACGATGAGGCAGAAAGGGGAGCCAACTGGGCCGCGCAGTTCAAGCATGACTTGGCCAACGTGCAGCTGGCTTTGCAGGTAGCTTCTGTCTTAGCGGTAATCATTGCATTAGCAGGGGGGTTAAAATGGCCACATCGAAGCAATTCATGTAAGAAAGCAATATTGCTATTTGACATATGTTAGCATTGCGCACTTACTTTTATACGCGCAAATGTCAAATTACAATATTGCTTTCTTAGATGAATAGCTTCGATGTGGCCATTTTAACCTTCCAGATGTCACTTGGAAAGGTTAGGTTTAGATGTCTTTGGAATTACAGCTGCTAAAACTCACTAAGGAGGTACTTATACATTTTCTAAAAAGGTTAAGAAGTTCAAACCTGTTCCCTCTAACAAATGCATATGGGTATATGGCTGAGCATATGGCTTCGCTACTGAATAGGGTAAAGAGACCATATTGAAGACTATAGAGATCCGGAGAGGAAATATGATTGGCCACCTGATAGGACACGATTCATTTATAACAAACATTATAGAAGGAAAAATTGAAGGGAAGAGAGGAAGGGGTAGACCTAGGATAACATTTATGAAACAAATAAAAGAGAAGGTGCAGGTCGTGTCGTATCAGGAGGTGAAGG
Source organism: Pectinophora gossypiella (assembly GCF_024362695.1). Classification (NCBI taxonomy): domain Eukaryota; kingdom Metazoa; phylum Arthropoda; class Insecta; order Lepidoptera; family Gelechiidae; genus Pectinophora; species Pectinophora gossypiella. The sequence continues at coordinate 2,146,007 of NC_065422.1, forward strand.
TTTTGGCGGGAAGAAGAGAGGAATGGCGGTTACTCCACCGACAAGAGCGCAGCTCTTAAATAGAGAGAGAGATATGTTATCATTGCAGTGGTGGTGAACAATTATAAAGTATACTTATATTACTACTTGCTTAACATTAGTATAATAAACACTACTCTATTCAGTAGCGAAGCCCTCTGCCCAAACTAGTCAAATCTGTAACTTTTTACTAAACGTCAAAACACAAAATTACTATGGAATTTGTTTCATACAATAATACTGTGACGTCATAGAAAAACGTGACAAAATGTCGCACGTATTATAATGATTTTCTTGATTAAAATTCATAAATATAAAATGGTTTTCGTTAGTTTTAGATCTGTCTTTATTTAGTAAATATAATTTCATAATTTATATTGAACCTAGTACAGTCATGAGCAATATAATGTACCCACATTAGGACTCTGTCGCACTAACATATTTGACATTTAGTGAGACTTACAGTTTAATCTGTCAAAAAAGTTAATGTGACATGGTACCAAAGTGTATACATATTAATGCTCGTGACCGTACTTACTATAATATACGTCTCTGCCTACCATTATAGGTATACTACGTAGGTAGTATCACAGACTCCGTGGAGTATCCAATAAGTTAATGTGACATGGTACCAAAGTGTATACATATTAATGCTCGTGACCGTACACGACCCATTGGCTCTAGGCTAATATTACAAAATGCTAGCAATAATGTCATCACAAATTATGGCAGGCCTATGGTGGCTCAGTAATAACCCTGACACGCGATAGAAAAGATACATTATTCGCAACTAGGAACACGGGTAATCACATTACTTGCTACCTAATACTTGTTTTCAATACACAGGAGCTACAAAGCCAGCAGCTATCGACGGTGATGCGGCTGGAGAGCGCAGTCAGCTCGCTGGTGCATGAGCAGCATGAACGAGAGCTGCTAGAGACAGCATTGACACAGCACGACAGCAGGATCCGTGCTGTCAACAAACTTGGTAACATGTTGATCTTATGTCATGGAATAAGAAATAATACTATGTATAGAACGGCAGGAGGAGCTCGGTGGCGCAGCGGTAAACGCGCTCGGTCTGCAATTGTTGAAGTTAAGCAACTTTCACAAAAGCCGGTCATAGGATGGGTGACCACAAAAAAAAAGTTTTCATCTCGAGCTCCTCCGTGCTTCGAAAGGCTCGTTAAGCCGTTGGTCCCGGCTGCATTAGCAGTCGTTAATAACCACCAATCCGCACTGGGCCCGCGTGATGGTTTAAGGCCCGATCGCCCTATCCATCCATAGGGAAGGCCCGTGCCCCAGCAGTGGGGACGTTAATGGGCTGGTGATGATGTTGATAGAACGGCAACTCTCCGATCCTCACTAGCGGCTGATTTAGGTTTACTTACCTCAATGTTGGCAACATCAAAGTCATATAATTATATTTTACTGTAATATATTTTGCTATGGCAATATTACAGGACTTACGCCACGGATTTTGCCGACGAGGCATGTTTTTATCTCGTTACCTTATGTAAATATTTCCTAGCAACATTTTTTAGCAACATCCCGAAAAGTTTTATTTACCGGAGTAACACTCACCCCCCACCCTTCGGTCTTAATTTAGTCTTCAAACGTATGGGCGTCAGGCGTCACACACACAGATGCGCGTGTACGATAACGTCAATGACGTCCCGGGCATAGAGCAACACGAACCTCCGCGAAATGGAGGTCCCTGGTGTGCTTATGTCTGAGGGGCGCTCCGAATGGCAGGCCGTGAGACCCCCTCTTGAGATTTCCAGACACAATAGTTAAACAATGGGGCTTGGATTTTAAAAGGACATTCGGTCATAAGACTTTAATCGAACGAATGTGTGCCTAACAGTATAGCGAAGTTGCATCCAACCGGCAAAGGTTGGCTACTGGTTATAGCAAAATGAGCAGTCTTTGAACGATTTGTATAAGTTGTAGGGGAAGTCGGTGTCATCATGACTAATTTAAGAGCCACGCTCTTGTAGGTGTAGCATTCTCCATGGCCCTTTTTTAGGGAAAAATAGGGCAGTGGTTTCCCTCTTGCCTTCCGCCCCGCAGTACTCTGAAACAAAAGTAAAAGTAGTCTGGAAGTAGGTGTACTGAATCAAAATAGCATAATCAATCATTTCCCATTTGGTATAAGATCCGTGGCATAAGAAGAGATGCCTAACGTCATCTAACTTCTCTTGCAGAGGAAGTGATAGAATACATAAAGCAAACTGTCGAAGAGGAGAGACAACTCAACGCTGAAAGCCGCGCGGCTTTGGAAGCTGAAGTAGTCGAGGCCAGACGGTCTTCGCAACAGGTCGCGCAGCTGGCCGACTTGAGAGTCCAGCTGCAGCATGCTGCTACTCCTGAGAGACCTGTGAGTTTCGGCTTCTACCATCTATAACCTTGTTCGTTAATATGGAACCTCTAATCTGAAACTTCAAGAAATCCGCACGGGATATTCACTCATACATGAACTTATGTTCACGACTATATCCCAATGGAGTAGTCAGAGGTACATCCATCGCAAGATGAACTAAGTATTCACTCATATTCCCCATCACTCAGCATTATCCTGTTTTTCACAGGACCCGCTTACCTATCCTGAATATTTGACAGGTCAGATTTTTTACAGAAGCGACTGCCTGTCTGACCTTCCAACCCGCGAAGGGACTTACCTCCGAAAACGCATTTTTCGGGAATGTGGGTTTCCCCACGATATTTTTCTTTACCGCTGAGCACGTAATAATCATTTATGAAAAAACATGAATTCGAAAACAAATTCGACAGTCAGTGGTTTACGCCTGTGCTGGATTTGAACCTGCGACATCTGCTGGACTGGGCTACCATGGCTCCCCCACACCTTCACTCATATTTTTCATTTTCTAACAATTTACACTGTTTATCAGACCCTTCTGCATTCCAGGCCCTAGATCGTCTGGCAGTGCTGGAAGTGGCCACAGCAGATGCTCGAGCGGAGTCAGCAGACCAGGCCGCCAGAGTCGACGCTATGGCCAGAGACTTGCGGGCTCTTACCAGGTCCTACCTAAAGGTGCGCAGCGAACTCGCCGACTTCCAAGCGAGAGTTAGCTTTGATAACCCTGAGCTGGGCGGGGATAATGGTGAGTATTCTTTACCTGTGTCCGTTGCGAGGTCGTTACCTTATCAGCTGTGGATAATGTTATTGACCCGCTAGAGGTCTCTGACGTAGCTCATGGCTCGGAATAGAACCGGGACCTTCTGATCGCTTCGGAATAAACATAACATAACATAACATAACATAAATAGCCTATATACGTCCCACTGCTGGGCACAGGCCTCCTCTCAATCAACCGGAGAGGGTATGGAGCATACTCCACCACGCTGCTCCACTGCGGGTTGGTGGAGGTGTTTTTACGGCTAATAGCCGGGACCAACGGCTTAACGTGCCCTCCGAAGCACGGAATCATCTTACTTTTTCGGACAATCAGGTGATTCAAGCCTGAAAAGTCCTTACCAAACAAAGGACAGTCTCACAAAGTGATTTCGACAATGTCCCCATCGGGAATCGAACCCGGACCTCCAGATCGTGAGCCTAACGCTCTTACCACTAGACCACGGAGGCTGTTCGGAGGATCGCTTCGGAATAGGAAGCTTAATCATTGTTCAGTTCAGGGTGTTAGTGACATTGTAACGAATACTGAGGGGGATGGTTCAGACCATGATTTCCGAGTTAAAATCAAGTGGAATTTTCAGTCTCTTTTAAAATTATTTTCAGTTCCATACTTTTGCGGCGGTAAATTCCACTTGATATCAACTCAGAATGACGGTCTTAATCATCCCTCAAAGTTTTCGTTACGATGTCACTAACACCCTGTATATTATCTATTTATTTACTTGGCGAAAGTTGTGTGTCAGGATAGTAGTAGTATTCCGTGGTTCCTGTTTACCCCGACGGGAAATAGGCGTGTTTTTATGTATGTGTTTTTATTTACTTTTCGTCTTAGTAACAGATATTCCCCAAAGTAATTGGTGCGAATTATGTAGATAGATATCGTAAGATTAATGTCGGAAAAGACGTAATCCTAAGAATTTCGTGGAATAATTATGAAGATTCTATTTATTTTGATTAATTATTGTGTTGTGTGCGTCTATAATTGGCAGGCATACCGGAACTTTTCTTATGTGTATTTTATATTGTGTGTTTGTGTATGTACTGCTGTTGATGTACCATAATAAATAAATAAATAAATTATTGTTTCTAGGTCATCTTATATGGAGGATAGACAACTTCACAGCACGAATGAAGGACGCTAAAGAAAATGATGCCATATTGAGTAGTCCCATCTTCAGGACCAGTAAATATGGATACACTTTGAAGGCAAGTTATACATTGTGTGCGTTTGAATCAACTAACTTTACTAGTGGTATCTAGTATAGCATTTTCCAACACAAAAATAAATGACGATTCAACGGGTTCGAATCCCGGTTTGAGCTCTAAACCACTGACTATGAGTTTGAATTCATGTTTGGATCATAGATGATTGGTATCACGTGGTTTTCAGAATTTTGATAATGGCAAAAGGCTGTTACATGGTAAAACACCTCTGCCTACCCCTTCCGGGATGCTGACACGCCGACGACGACGAGTTGGAAGCACCCAACAATAACTACCTCCTTTGATGTCAGTGACTCTCAGGCAGCCTGGTTACTGGACACATGACACAGCTAAATTTTTCTTCACCGAAAGTTTTTAGACTCTGTACTGTTGGCTCGCGCGCGTGCCTCACTTTCCCTATTCTATGTGCAGCTAGTGCTGAATGTGGTCTAACAGAAAGCTCGGTGAGGTGTGGGTTAATAGAGAGGGAATATCTATATTCACATAAATACACCAAGCGGGGCTGGGGCGCCTTTGGAATATAAGCTAGCGACATCTATTAAAGAGTAGGTTATAGATACATTGGTACCCCTTAGAATTCCCATACTAACTAGCGCCATCTATCATAGAGTAGCAGATTACCATTAGGAAGGTTTTCTCCATTCAATAACAGATGGCGCTGCTCGTAGTTACGCTACTCGCCGCTAGGTGGCGCTACATGTCACACAGCAAGGGAAAATGGAGAAATTAAATAATTATATGTCTATAACTATGCTGTCTTGTGACAACTACTTCTAAGTACTACTGTACTTGTGTGTTTATGTGTTAAATACGATTTCAGGCCGAAGCGAACCTCAACGGTATAGGCAAGTGGAAGGGCCGCAACATAACCTGTACAGTGAGACTGGTGGGAGGTCCGTACGACCCTCTGCTGGAGTGGCCGTGTGACCTTAATATCACCATTGTGCTCAAAGACCAACCAGCTAATAAGAACCAGGTAAGCAATATTTTTGGTGAAAAACAATGTAGACAGATTTACTACTACCGTAGATTGAACATCAGCGCTCCAAAAGTGGGACGCAAAGTTACTGTTAACATAGCGACGTTGACAGTACTTTGCCTCAGTGCGCGATTAGACGCCGAACTGGCAACACGGGGAAGTGCGTAGTAAAAACTTGCAAAAATAGAAGCTCAAAGCGAAAAAAAAAAGTGCATGTTATCATAGCATTAACATTTTAATTTTCGCAGTAAAACCCACCAAAATTATTATTTTAGTTTACACTAAAACAAGTAGGTACTAACGGTCAATCAGTCGCAGTATAACCCGACCGCGTTACGAAGCACCACGCGCTAATATACGCAATAAGACGATGCGTACTTTCTTAATTTGACACGATTTTATTGAAAGTATATATGCCGCTGTGTACGAATGTGTAGCTAAACAAGCGCCAAGTTTTCGGTGCATTTTTGTATCAAGCGCTGTATCTACGGTAGTGGTAAATCAATGAATATAGTTATATAGTTCATCATCATCAGCCCATTAACGTCCCCACTGCTGGGGCACGGGCCTTCCCTATGGATGGATAGGGAGATCGGACCTTAAACCATCACGCGGGCCCAGTGCGGATTGATGGTTATTAACGACCGCTAATGCAGCCGGGACCAACGTGCCTTCCGAAGCACGGAGGAGCTCCAGATGAAAACTTTCTTTTTGTGGTCACCCATCCTATGACTGTCCTTTGCGAAAGTTGCTTAACTTCAACAATCGCAGACCGAGCGCATTAACCGCTGCGCCACCGAGCTCCTCTATAGTTATATAGATATAATTGACGTTTTGTCGATCAGTGCTAACATGGCAAACCAAAAAGTCATGACTCATGTAACGACTACGTACTTACATCAGTAAGTAGTGACTGGGACCAACGGCTTAATGTTTTTTTTTGTAATAGTACCTTTGCCAGTGAACTCTTAACCTAATCAACCTGTCTTCCACCAGGCGATGGACATAGTAAAGTCCTTGCAACTCAGGCGCAAGTCTTCATCCAAGCGGCACGACTACGACGACGCTGAGAAGACCAGGTCCACAGAAGCCCTGGACAAGTCCGTGCTGCAGCTCAAGAGGCAATACATCTTCATACCGCACACCAGCCTCGATAAATTCGAGTATGTGAAGAATGATGTCGCATTCTTGGAGTTTATTGTTAACCAGTAGCATACTCCTTCCTTCCTAACTAAAGAGGTAAATTACCAACCTCATCAACCCTGGTGTCAGGGTTACTATTGAGCCGCCAAAGGCCCCTGACATGGCTCATGTAATGACTACTTAGTTACGTCAGTAACTAGTAACCGGGACCAACGGCTTAACGTGCCTTCCGAAGCACGGATCATCTTACTTTTTGGACAGTCAGGTGATTAGATTGTAACCTGTAGCATAGAATAGGGAATAATGCCTCTGATCTCTCCGCTCCCCGCCAGCGGCTGGAGGTTTACCTCACCCCCCTCAGTCTTACTTTAGTCTTCAACCGTATGGCGTCAGACGCCACACACACAGATGCGCATGTACGATAACGTCAATGTGTAGTGTCTGTGTAAAACGAGGGGTTTTGTATGAAGTGTCCGGGGTTAATTGTAATAACTTTTAAAATAAGTACTAGTTACTATATAATTGTTGTAAACCAAGATTTTAAATCCAATTAACACGTAGTGGAGCAGCGTGGTGGAGTATGCTCCATACCCCTCTCCGCTTGATTCAGGGGAGGCCTGTGCCCAGCAGTGGGACATAATCAATCTATGCGTTTATGTATTTATGTACCTATGCAAGATTTTAAAGAATATTTTTCATGTGACGTTTTTAAACTGTAATTATATATCTACAAAATTATAATATAAAATGTATTTAACTGCTAGTCAATAGATAAAAAGCGTAAGATGATTATTTCTTTTACATTTATGATTAATTTATATGAATTCTGTCACGTCTGTATGACTAACGAGCTGTGAGCTAAGATCACCACAGAATGGTCTCCGAGTAGAGACAGACGCAGGCGTGGAAGACCGAAGCGGAGATGGTGCGGGATGCTTTCCTGTAAGGCTGGGAGCATCCTGGAAAAAATTGAGGGAAGCCTTTGCCCAGCAAGGGGACATCTCAGGTTCGATAAGATGATTTGTGACAGTAACATTTTTAATTATTTTAAAAATAATTAATAAATAACATAAATAAATAGTGTTTAAAGTATAAATAAAAGTATTATATAATTTGTATACATGTTTTTATTTCAATCACACAAATTGACAGACGCATTAGACGTAGATATACTTATAGTACATAAATTATATTAAAATAATGGTGCTAATTCCAGTATACACCATGTAAATTTATTTTAAGTTATACCTGTCATTTTCTTATCCGTCGAAAAGGAAAGGGACGGGTAATCGATAACACACGTCAATTTTGAGCAGAAATTTGAACAACCTTCTTTCTCAAAATTTTACATTGGCTACTAACCTGAAAGCAGATTGGCCATGTCCTTAGAAGACCTGTGGAGGTCCCGTCCCGACAAGCTCTGACCTGGTGTGCGCGTGGAAAACGTAAAAGGCGCGGCCCAAAGAGACCTGGCGACGTTCGGTTGACCGAGAGTTAAAGACGCTCGGCATGTCATGGGAGCAAGCTACAGAGGCTGCAAAGGATCGCGAGGAGTGGAAATCTGTTATTCGAGCCTTACATCCCAACATCGGATAAAAAGATTAGAAGAAGACTAACTCGACAGAATTAAGATGACAGCACACGTCAGACGGGTTGCATACCAGCAAGATGCATATTTGATTCGCCCGGGTTATTCATTCATTCATTTAAAATTAACAGGAGTCTCCTTTTCTATTTTGGCGGATAAGTAAATGACAGGTATAACCTAAAATAAAGTTAGGAGGTGTTTGCAGGAATCAGGACCAATGTTAGTTTTATGATTATATAACAATCATTGTCAGTAGGGCTAACATCTTTCTTCTTTAACAACTTTCGCAAAGGCCGGTCATAGGATGAGTGACCACAAAAAAAAAAGTTTTCATCTCGAGCTCCTCCGTGCTTCGGAAGGCACGTTAAGCCGTTCGTCCCGGCTGCATTAGCAGTCGTTAATAACCATCAATCAGCACTGGGCCCGCGTGATGGTTTAGGCCCGATCTCCCTATCCATCCATAGGGAAGGCCCGTGCCCCAGCAGTGGGGACGTTAATGGGCTGATGATGGTGATGAGGGAATTTTGCCGGTTTTATCGACTCTGACGATATAACTATGTCGTTTTGTTGATTAGTGCTAATATGTGAACCCAAATAAGTCATGTCGTTCCGTCAAAATACGAACAAAATCACTCATGTTAGGGAAAAAAACAAAGTTATCGATTTCGACAATTTTTTTTGAATCGATGATGCATGTTAGCCCTACTGAACAGTCTTTGAGACATGCATGGCAATGAAAATCCTACTACTATAGTATACCTTAATACAACATACATTGGGTCCACTGTCAGTTTTCTGCTGGACACTGGATGGAAAAACATAAACTGCGTTCAATTGCATTAATGTGGTTCTGTAACTTAAGTGCAAATTAGACTAACACAGTTAGCTCGACCATTAGTTAGTGATTATTTAGAAGATATGAATGCATGGGATTAACTGTCTTAGAACTGATATTAGGCAGCTAAATTACTCAATTGTATACCAATATTTTATGTTTATTTTTATTTTTTTAAAGAACGTCTAGGGCCCTGTGCAGAGGTTTTTCTTGCAGCTTCTTTTCCCCGGCTATACAGGTTGTGAGAAGCTGCAGTAGTTTTAGGCGGATGAGATGTTCGTTATGTAAAAATTGACGATTCAAAGTGTAACTATGTTACCTACTGAATAAAGATATTTTTGAATTTGAATTCGGCGATTCAGCTCACCGCCTATCACGTTGGTCTAACAGAAAGACCGGTGACGTGTGGCTACTTAAGTACATCATTCTATGAATGTTTGAGGTGCTGACTACCCCAATTGTTATGCTTTTCGTCCTGGGCATTTCGCGCAACTCGAATAAGAGATAGTGTTTACTCCATCGTGATGTGATGTACTATCTTACCGATGGAACAATCTGTGCCCAGCAGTGGGACATACTAAGTTCACAGTCATTTTTAGAAAAAACAGTTGGTATACTTAGAACTTGAGTGAAGTATTATTTTATGGTTACACCATTATACAGGGTGTTAGTGATAACGTAACGAATATTGAGGGGGGTGATTCAGACTATGATTCCCAGTTGATGTCAAGTGGAATTTCCTGCCGGAAAATACGTTCAGCTGCTTGTCTTCCCGGGCATGTCGTAAAAACCGACAGAGGGATTGCGTCCTCTAACATGATGGACTAATGTTATGGGCGATAGGCTGATCCCTTATCACCATAAGGTTCATCATATCCATCTTAGGACTTCGTATCAACAGTGGCTGCAAGTTGTCTTTGATTACTTGTGGCTCTGCCCACCCCATTTGGGATTACGGGCGTGAGTTTATGTATGTATGTATGTAAAATACATGAAAATTTTAGTGTTTTTTAATTATTTTTAGTTCAATACTTTGGCGACGGACAATTTCACTTGATATCAACTCAGAATCTTGGTCTGAATCATCTCTCAAAGTTTTCGTTACGATGTCACTAACACCCTGTGTACACATTATTTTTATAGTTATTATATGAAAATATTTTTAAGTCCAATATAGAGGTAGAGGACGGGTCTAACAGTTCATTATAATATAATATTGTAATAAATCAAATATTTCATGCTTTAAAACATTATTGGCAGATCGATATATTCTTCTTTCTACAGCTATAATTATATTCATGAGGTTATGAAGACATCACACATATTAACAATAGCTCTGATTCCTGCAGAAACCTCCACTGTCTGAGCTGGGCATCCTCAGCACTCCTTTGTCCAGCCAAGTTGATACCATTTGTGGAAAATCTACAAATCACGTCAAAAACAAAGTTTGTTGACTGTCATAATGTTCAAATTGATATCGCATGCATCTGACGCAGGGAGGAAGGTCGCTAACCTGTGGAGATCGGTGCTACGACGACACCTTAGAGCAGGCTCTTGTACTGCGCCAGGAAGTGTTCCTCATCCTGCAGCGAGGAGTGCAGGTGCTCGTCCTCCTCCCCGCGGATGGCGGCCGACAGCCGCGCCAGCGCCAGCTCGCGCTCGCGGCGCTTGCTGCGGACGCACAGGGCATATCATGCTTCTAACTTCAAAACTGACAAAGTTTCACATAATCTTTCAGTCTTTCTTTTATCCCTTTATCCCTTTAGGGATTGTTGACGAAGGCGAAGACCAAGAAGAGCTTATGTAAGCTCAAGCAAGCGATTGAAGATACACAAAGTTTCTCTTCGCTTTTTTCCTTATAAGGAAGTGAAAGATTTGACCAAGATAGACAAGGTTGAAGAATGCTACACTGACAAGAGCGTGGCTCTCAAATTAATGATGAAGGATGAATGAATTGTCAAAAATACCATCTTAATGTCAAATTGCAATATTGCTTATTACATGAATTGCTTTGATGTGGCCCTTTTAAAGCCCAGATCTAACGCTAACAATGGCATTGATTGGCTGGAAGTTAACTAATGCAAGGCTTACCTTTTATCCTTCTTATGTTTTCTCGATCTCTTCTTGTCGCTGGTGCCTGTGCTTGTGGACGGGTTGCCTGCCCCATCTGTTAATAATAATAGTAAAACACTTTATTGCACACAACGGTACGGCCACGTCATGAGACGCCCAGAAGACCATATATATAGTCAGAACAGCCCTAAATATCCCGACGTCAAAAAGAGGGCGTGGAAGATCCCCCGCCACATGGTTAACGACGGTCCAAAAGGACCTGAAACAATTAGACCTGGACGCCAAACTGGCCCTTAACCGACCAACCTATAGAAATAGGTTAAGGAGAGCCGACCCTGTATAAGCGGGACAAGGCTTAGGAAGAAGAAGACTTTATTGCACACAAATTTACAAAACAATTACAGGATAAACTTATTCTAAGGTGGGCAAAGGCGGCCTTGTCGCTAAGAGCTATCACTGATGAGTGATTTCTGTTATATAAAAACCAATATTATTATTATTATTATTATTTAGGTTGTATTAATTATTTATTTACATTTCACGACTTAACAGTGCCAAGCGCCAATGCGCCGTGAAACTTTCAATATAAACAATAATATAATTAAACATTATGAAAGTTAGGTGTAAACAATATAAAAACATATTTAATTTTAACACATCATCTCGCAGAACCTCAGACACTCGCGACACACATACGTCCACTCACTCACAAACAGATCACACTCTGGTGCTGATGCAAGGAGTGCATTAAGCGTGTGCACGGCACGGAGGAGTGGCGAGTGTGTGCCGACGACATGGCCAGCAGGTGTAAGTGGTAGGGCTGCAGGAGGAAGGCCTAGGCCCCTGCTGTTAGAACCCTGTCGCACTACCATATTTGCTATTTAATGAGACTTACGGTTTAATATGTCAAAAAGGCTAATGTGACGTGGATTCAAAGTGTATACATATTATTACTCGTGACCGTACAGTCATAAGCAATATCATGTACCCACTTTAGAACCCTGTCTCACTATCATATTTGACATTTAATGAGACTTACGGTTTAATTTGTCAAAAAAGATAATGTGACGTGGTTTCAAAGTGTATACATAGTACTCGTGACCGTATATACCGCGATCAGATCCAGGATGTTTTAAAGAAATGCCAGGTCTAGAGTCTAAACTGGCAAGCATGCGTGAAGTTTAGATGAGTCAGGATCGTAGTAAGTGGAATTCTGTAGTTTTATACCCCAACGGAAATAGGCGTGATATGGTGTATGAGCAGTGGAGCAGCGTGGTGGAGTATGCTCCTTACCACCTCTGGTTTATTGAGGGGAGGCCTGTGCCCAGGGGAGGGACGTATATAGGCTGATGGAAAATTCCACTTGTTGTCAACTCAGAGCCATGGCCAGAATCCTCCCCCTCAGTATTCGTTACGATGTCACTTGTAGTAGGTATTGTATGCGTTAATAGCCCATTAACGTCCCCACTGCTGGGGCACGACCTTCCCTGTGGATGGATAGGGAGATCGGGCCTTAAACCATCACGCGGGCCCAGTGCGGATTGATGGTTATTAACGACTGCTAATGCAGCCGGGATTAACGGCTTAACGTGCTTTCCGAAGCATGGAGGAGCTCGAGATGAAAATTTTTTTTTGTGGTCACCCAATCATGATATATTTAGCAGTGGGATCAAATAGGCTAAATAAGATAAGGTAAGATGATTCAATAAACAACCATCTGGGACTACAGACGTCTTATGATATATCTATGTTTCCTACATCGTAACATTATCTTACACTAACACCCTGTATGTATGTTATGTATGTAAGGAAGCGTGTGTACCGTCAGTGACGCGGCCCCCGCCAGCCACCAGCAGGTCGACGGCGTCGTGCACGCGGTTCCCGCGCATGCGCAGCGCCGCGCGCGCCTCCACCGCCGCGTACCCCATCGCCTCCAGCTGGAATGCACAAGTTAACACTTTCATCCAATAAGCAATATTGCAATTTGACATTTGCATATGGAAAAGTGCACAATGCCCGTTTATAGGATATATAAGACGATTTTTGCTTCAGGGGGCACGTTATGCAGTCGGTCCCGGTTACTATTTACCTACGCATGTAGTCTTTGGTGGCTCAATATTAACCTTGAACTCAACCCAGGGGTTGACGAAGTCCATGGCAGCGAGGGTTGCTGCCATCAAAGGATGTTTTCGGGGTACCGAACTGAGCATAGTACCCCGCTAGCCACGAGTTGGTAGTGTGACTAGGGATCGACAATCCAACGGCGTTATGTTGAAAGTTGTATATATGCGTCACGCTGTGTAAACTTCAATAGCGCGTTTCAGGACTGCGTTATTGAATGGTGGCGCCATCTGTTGCATGTGGGCGGAACTAGCTGGTCAACTAGTTAGGTCCGCCACATCTCGGTCATTGATCTCCGACACGAGAGAAGAAAGTATTTTCTGTTCTCTTCTTCTAATCCTTTTATCCCGTTGGCTCGAAAAAAGGAAAAAATAGGAAGTTGGAAAGGTATTTTAAGTATTTTATTTACCTCAGCAACAAGCCTGTTGTCTGGCTCGACGAGAGATTCATCGGAACTAGGCGTCGCCGTGTCATCAGATGACATCTCGCTGTCTGCCAACTGCCGAGCAATTTAATAAGATGATATATACTTTGTTCGCTAATAAATTTAAAGCTCACGTGAAGCTTACTTTATGTAAAAAAGCTTATTATAATATAAACTACCTAAATGATAAAAATGCCTGGTATTGAATGTGTTCCTCTAGTTATTAAATAACTTGTAATGTACCCTCATTGATTTAAAATATGTGTTGCTGTTGCAGTTTCTTGTCATTTCTTCTCCTCAGCCATAACACCTTGCGAAATGACGTAAATTCAAAAATGTTACATTGACCTTCAGCAAGTTTATCCATGATAATTACGTTGAATAAATGATTCTGATTTCTGCTACCTACTACCGATACGACTAAGGTGGGTTAAAGTAAGTGCGCAAATAGATACAAAATAGGTTACTGGTGTCTGAGCCAGACTGACCCTGTGTTTCAGACGATAGACTATTTAAATTCAGATTCAAGTAAAATCTTTATTCAGTAGGTAAATACTTGCACATGCCCACGGTTAAAGTGGAATCGGAGCAAATTATCGAGTTCTAAAGACAAAGTGTTCTCATGAAAACAGGCTTGCATCGATCTTAAGTGAACCACTTCCACTGAGGGACAAACTTCAGCAGTGAGAAAAAAAAGAACCTGACCTGTATAGGATTATGATATGATATTCAGTATTTTTTATTTGCATAGGTACTATGATGGTGTACAAGTTTGTAATTTACATATAAGTTTCACATCACAGACCCTTTCGGGCACAACAAGTCAAGGTAAACAACCAATATTCTAACTATCGGTAGTTCGCCAACTGATACCGACCCCGCCGGCGTGGTCGATGATTTCCCTCAATCAGCGCTTATCGCTATCGATCCACTAGGGACGATTAATTCTTTCAAATATTTTTCCTCTCAGACGACGCCCTAAGCAGAGGTTCGCGCCCAACTGGGCATCCTCAGGCCTGTTGTCTTAAACGTTGTACCGGGTGAGAGCCTTCAGCGCTCCCCATTTGTCCCACAGAAATCAGAATCATTTATTCAACGTAATTATCATGGATTGCTAACTTTATTTTATTCTTATTCTTATTCTTGAAGGTCAATGTAACATTTTTGAATTTACGTCATTTCGCAAGGTGTATGACCAAGTAGTTATTGCCATCTGCGGCAAATCTACAATAAGTCACGTCAAAAAAAAAAAGCTGTCTTTAGTAATTACGGGCGTTAGTATATGTGTGTACCAGTTCAGGCTGCTCCTGTATGAGCCTGACGGCATCGGCGGCGTGGTTGTTCGCGTTCCGCAGCGCCACAATGCACAGCCGGCGCGAGTACCCCATCCCCACCAGGGCCTCTACCAGCTTAGGGTTCACCGGACTGCCGTCTTCGCAGACGCCCAGAAGACGCTTTTGTCTGCCGAAAACATATTCAAATTCAGAAATATCTATATTTAGCAGCATAGAATAAGGAATAATAACACGCATAGATCGGGAACTCTCGACTCCCCACCAGCGGCCGGGCTAAGTTTACTTCACCCCCCCTCAGTCACGCTTTAGTGTTTAATCTCCTGCGTCCCACTGTGCACTTAAATCCGATAACGTCAAGGTGTAGTATCTGTGTAAAATGAGGTGTTTTGTATGAAGTGTGAATTCCCTTCAGGCCGGAAGGTCAGGGGGGTTAAAATGGCCACATCGAAGCAATTCACCTATGAAAGCAATATTGCAATTTGACATTTGCGCATATAAAAGTAAGTGCGCAATGCAAACAAATGTCAAAAAGCAATATTGCTTTCTTAGATGAATTGCTTCGATGTGGCCATTTTAACCCCCCTGATAGGTAATCGCTTCAAAAAGTTGGATATCCAGGTAAGGTATGATGAACTCACCGATCCATCTTGTGTTGGTCCCGGGCCTGGTCCCGCTCCTGCCTCTTGCTGTGCAGGTAGTGGTGCGCGCGGTCCAGCTGCCCCCCCGCCGCTCGGAGTCCGGCTCGCGCTTGGCCGCGCGACCAGCCGAGCTCTGTTAGCGCGGATACCGAGTTCTCGTCCACCTGGGAGTAACAGTTATACACACATAAACTCACGTACATTTCCCACCGGGGTAAACAGATACTGGTAATCTATTTGTTTAGATCCTGTCACACTTCTCTTGCTTCCTCCACATTCATTCATCGTAACGGAATAAAACACACAGTCAGTAACAGTAAACGCGTAGGATTTATGGGTTATTGTATCATAATATGGAACTTGGCTCTCATTTCACATTTATGTTTTTGATGGGATAGGTTTATCGTCGTGTCGATGGAACATATGTATGTGGAAAGGCCTGTCGTGGAAAGTGACGTATATGAAAGTTTAAAGACTCTGCTGGTGAAACGGAATTAAATGTATCGTCCTGTCGACGAATAGTCTGTGGCGGACCCAACTAGCTGGCCACCTAGTTCCTCCCACATGCAACAGATGGCGCCACATTCAATAATGCAGTCTTCAAGCAGTCGTGAAACGCGATATCGAAGTTTATACAGCAAGACGCATATATACAACTTCCAACATAACATCGTCGGATCGTCGATCCCTAGTCACATTACTAACTTGTGGCTAGCGGGGTACTATGCTCAGTTCGGTACCTCGAAAACATCCGCGGCAGCACATCCTTGCCGCGAATGAAATGGCGAATCGGTCGTAGGAGAACGGTTGCAGAATCTGGTTTTTCACTTACCCTAAGCGCGTTCAACTCAACCTCTGCCTTCTCGAACAACCTCAGTGCCTCGGCTCGTTTGTTCTGATGGTACGCCACGATTCCTTGCAGCAGGTACAGGCGCATTATCAGAACGCGCTCGTTAGCTGCAACACGATGCATGAAATCATGATTTGTCTTACAGCATGGAATAAAGAAAGCCCCGCTCTAATTGGTATCGGGCGACGACCTCAACCCCTCTGGGTCCTACTTTAGTCTTAAATGGTAAGGACGCGGCTTAATTTTTTTTTATACGTAATTTTTAAGGTATTTTATGTCTACCATCACTTATTAAGTAACTAATGTTCATTATTTTATTACTATTATTTTTTCAATGATTTAAACAAGTTTAAAACGGATTCAAAAATTAAATTTAAATAAATATCGTACAAAATCGCGCGAGTTTACACTGCATATCGGGCTGTATAGGGTGTACCAGAGTATCCGAGTACAAAATTAAAAAGTTTCTTTCGTGTATAAATAAAAACCCACTTTACCACTTTTATTATGATCTATGTTATTGTCATTTGACTATTTTGTAATTTGTATAATGTTTCATTATTCGGCAAATGGTCAAGTTACTAAAGCCGTAACAATGAAACAAAAAACACTATTTTTTACGCGGGAAAAGTACTTCCCTCGTACTGGAGAGGTAATATATCAGTTATTTGAAAAGGTATAAAAAAAAATCAAGTTTGCAGCAGTAGACACTATCTTACCAGCAGTGCCCTTCAGAGCAATGAGCCTCTGATGGTCCTGGCCATAGCTGGCGGTGAAGGAGTCCTCTGCTCGTTGCAGCCGGTGGGCCGCGTCGCTGGCGGCTGACAGCGACTGCAGGCACAGGTAGCACCACGCTATGTCCAGCTGCAGCACCGCCCAGTTGTCCACAGTCTTCAGGATCGACGATCTGCATTCACTGCGGACAGATAACCTTCAAACTAACCAACATAATCAGCCATTCTACACCTGCACCCTGTGTGCCAACTATACACAGAAAGCTCTCAGCTCTCTGAGAGTATTATACTGGGTGTTAGTGACATCGTATGATTCTGAGTTAAAATGAAGTGGAATTTTCGTCGCAAAATTCATGATTTGTATTTTTAATTATTTTCAATTCTATACTTTTGCGATCGAAAATTCCACTTGATATTAACTCAGAATAATGAGCTAAATCAGCCCCCTCAGTATTCGTTACGATGTCACTTACACCCCGTATAATAATATTATCAGGATGCTGCTTCGGCTGCTACGATTCTGCAGCGCATCAGGGATGTTCGTAGATGCCTATGTAGATGGCTTTGTTGCTTATGAGGAAGAGAATAGCATCCTTGATGTACAGGGTGCGTGGCAGCGGAAACAGCCTTTTGAAAACTGTAGCAGTCTGTGCCCAGAGTTCATTTTTTGAGCACTGGACAAAGGCTCATATTTTGCCGAAACCCAGCTCTTTTATAAATTATTAAGATACCACTAGCTATTAAGTTTTCTTTCATACTAACATATGGATGTGTTACTGTCTGAAATAAACATATTTGGATTTGATTTATGTCCGGCAACCACCAACTTAATTTGTCAGGACTACCCTAAACCTAGCTCTATCTCTTTCTTCGACGTATTGTTAGTGAAGGACAGCACTTATTTAAGAGCTGTCTAAACTAAAATTAGGTTACGTTTGTGTGTGCCCGAATTGGCACCATCTTCTTCTATCGTGTGGGTTGTGAGGTGGATTACCAACCCCATCAACCCTGGTGTCAGGGTTACTATTGAGCCGCAAAAGGCCCCTGACATGGCTCATGTAACGACTACAACTTGCATCAGTAAGTAGTAATTGGGACCATCGACTTAACGTGCCTTCCGAAGCACGGATCATCTTACTTTTGGATAATCAGGTGATCAGCCTGTAATGTCCTAACCAAACTAGGGACCACAAAGTGATTTTTAGGATGTCCCCACCGGGATTCGAACCCGGGACCTCCGTATCGTGAGCCCAACGCTCAACCACTGAACCATGGAGGCCGTTCAGGTAAGTAAGTCATGATGATGATGATGATCTCCGACCGATTTCGACCATGTAAGATTTGATTGTCCAAAAGTAAGACGATCCGTGCTTCGGAAGGCACGTTAAGCCGTTGGTCCCGGTTACTACTTACTGATGTAAGTACGTAGTCGTTACATGAGTCATGTCAGAGGCCTTTGGCGGCTCAGTAATAACCCTGACACCAGGGTTGATGAGGTTGGTAATTCACCTCACAACCCACACGATAGCAGTAGTAGTATGACTTACTTGAACTGCCGATCGGCTTCTAGGAAGAGTACCAGCGCCAGGGAGTAGTCGCGCTGTCTGGCGGCCGCGCGACCTCGCTCGTGCAGCGCCAGACCCACCAAGAGCGACTTGCGCTCTGCTGGTGGGAGCTCCACTGTGTTGCCTGACTGGTCTTCTAGCTGAGGAATTCAATTCAAATCCAAAAATATCTTTAAACAGCACACTCCGGACACTTCATACAACCTCGTTTTACACACACACTACACATTGACATTATCGTACACGCGCGACTGTGGCCCCGATTCCTGCAGACACCGCCTAATTTTATTTAAAGTTATATCCGTCATTTTCATATCCGTCGAAAAGGAAAGGGACGGATGATTCACAGCTCTTAATTTTAGGAAGAATGAGTGAATGAATGAATAACCCGGGCGAATCAAAAGGTACGTCGCTGGTATGCAATCCGTTTGACGTGCTGTCTACTTAACTGTGTCGGGTTATTGACGGATGTAAAATTTTTAGACGGTTGGTTTAGATTTGTGCTTAAAATTGACGTGTGTTCCATAAATTTTATGCTTGTCGATTACCCGTCCCTTTCCTTTTCGGCGGATAAGAAAATGACAGATATAACTTAAAATAAAATTAGATGGTATTTACAGGAATTAGCACCTGTATGTGTGACGTCTCAGGGCTGCCAATTGGGTAGTTTCCTAGGTCAAAGATAAATTATGAAATTCTGATTACTAAATAAAGACAGATCTAAAGGTGACAAAAAACGTTTTCTTTTTTTCTATTTAACTTATTTATTTAAAGAAAAATGTAATAAAAAGTGTGACATTATGTCACGTTTTGTTTCGTTTGATATGATAAGAAATAATTTATTATCTTATTCAGAGGTGGAGGACAGGAGTCCTAGTACGGCTTTGAAATAGACTATTCTAGGCGCCAGCCATCCCACTCGCGTCAGACAGAGTACTGCGGGGCGGAAGACAAGAGGGAAACCAGTGCCCTATTTTCCTTTAAAAAAGTAGCACGGAAATGCTACACCGACATAAGCATGGCTCTTGAATTAAGGGACGGTACTGAAAACTATCGGCGTCCGAAGGATGTAATATACGATCCCGACGACCCGATTACTCTAGCCATAGAGGCAGCCAATCAGCTCGCGACACCAAACACTTCAAGACCCTGATACCGACCCCGCCGGCGTGGTCGACGACTTCCCCCAATCAGCGCTTATCGCTATCGACCCACTAGGGTCGATTAATTCTTTCAAATATTTTTCCTCTCAGACGACGCCCTGAGCCGAGGTTCACCGAGGGCACCCTCAGGCCTGTTGTCTTAAAACGTTGTACCGAGTGAGAGCCTTCAGCGCTCCCCATTTGTCCGGCCAAGTATTTATTTATTTATCAATGTTCTAGAACTATCTTTACAAGACTATCCCAATACAATAGTTCACTAGAAATATACATAATTATACAAATCTTAAAGTAGGAGCAATTAATTATATAGTACATAGCATGTAACATATAAGGGTCTTAAGTAGTTAATGCCACCTGCGGCAAATAATAAGTCGCGTCAAAAAAAAAAACTCTTGAATTGATGATGATGATGTTTAAGTACCTACTTTCATATACTCGTCATCATCAGCGAAGTCATCGATGTACTCGGAGAGCAGCTGCGCGTCATCCCTGGTCGCCTTCATCTCCATGTACATGTTATCTTCCTTCTTCACAATCTCGGGGGCCGCTGGAAAGATACAATATCCAAAATAACCAGCACGAGGTAACAGTAATACTACTTGACAACCTAGTCAAATGAGGTACATAACATAACAAATACTTAATTGCACAAACAGGAAAAAACAAAAACGAAACGAAACGCAACGAAACTTTACGAAACGTCAAAACAAAAGTTTTCTATGGAGTGTGTATAGAAATACTGTCCTGTGACGTCATCAATAAATAAAATAATAAAATAAAAATAAATAAAAATTCTTTATTCCAGACAGTGTCCATATCAATTACAATAAGTCAATAACAATCAAATTAAATTATAATGAATCAAATTAAATATAGTAATACAATTAATTTTTAATTTATCAATAAAAGCGGTCAAACGTCGTACTTATTGCTGCTGGTTCCTGTACACAGCATATAATTTTATTTAAGTTATACCTTTCATTTTCTTATCCTTTAAAAAGAAAAGGGACGGGTAATCGACACGCATAAAATTTATGGAACACACGACAATTTTATCATCACTCAGCCCATGAATCACCTTCTCAGTATTCGTTACAGTATCAATAGGGTACCTACATCAAAGATACATTTTGAAATTCTAATTACTCAATAAAGACAGATCTAAAGGTGACAAAAAACTTTTTCTTTCCTTCCCTTCTTCTTTTCTTCCCTTTTTCTTTCTTTACCTTCTTCGGTTTTCCGCCGCTTAGAGCCTGCATCCTTACAGGCTCGCTTCCTCTTCCTTTCCGAGACACGTGGACGGGATTCCGGCTCTTCCGATTGCTCAGAAGTGCCGGAATAACTTGACGAACTATCACTATCCGCCATTTAGAATAAAATATTATAATACTAAAAAATTTAAATAAGAATATATATATATAATGAAACTACGCAATATTATATATAACAACCGAACACTAGCAGCGTTTCCTTTAGGACAGGTGTGCACAGCGCGAATTCAAAAACGCCAATGAAGACACATCATAGCTAAACCCTTACCTGCCTGGTGAACATGGTGGGGGTAAACGGCGGGTAGGGGCGGAAACTACGTGTATCAAGGTGTTGCCACAGTCGTGAAACAGGAATGCTATCTCAAAATATGTCTACAAGGCTTCGAATAACGGCGGAGGATATAATAAAGAAGAATGTAATAATAATATGTGTGACATTTTGTCACGTTTTTCAATGACATCACAGGTTGCTTTTTCATACAAATTCAATAGTAATTTCGTGTTTTGATGTTTAGTAATAAGTAACCGGTTTAACTAGTTGGAAACTACCCTAATACAAGTTGTATATATTAATTTAATTGATTATGATATTGACATTTAAATTGAAAAATATTTGTAATGTAATAAATAACTCACCAGCCATAACAAGAGCCATGATTTGAGCTCCATTCTTGACTCCTTGCTCATCCAAACTTGGTGTGGGTTTTATCACCTTCCCATTGAAAATTAACTTAAGTCTGCAGGAGGAAATTGAAATAAGTCAGTTTCTAAAATGTATGTTTTAGCATTGACAAATAATGTAATATAAAATAAATAAATAAAAAAATAAAAATAGCCTGTAATCACCAACATTATTACATAGTTTTACTTAATTATCTATATGTTTATTTATTTGTCGGGCTGTCCTAGGACATAGGCTTTCTCCTTATTGCGCCACACCTGTTGACCTTCTCCAACCTTGTGACGTATGACGAATTTGTTAAAAACTTCATACAAGGGAAGAGAGTAAAGGGAAGACTAAGAAGAGCCAACATGGAACAGATTAAAGAGAAGGCAAACGTCATTGTGGAAGTGATACAATTGACTTTTGATAGAAAATAATGTAGAATGCTACACCAACAAGAGTGTAGCTTTTAAATTAGTGATGATTAATTTTTTTTTTATCAAATTTTTATCGAGGCTTGAGCCACTTCTGGTGGTTTTGCCAGCCTCATAGTTTAGAAAGGACACTAAGAAAATCTTTTAAATCAATAATAAAAAAAAACATTTATTGCGGAAAAGCCACGGTACACAAAAAAAGAGAAACAGCTATTAAGGAATAAAATACACATACCTGTCATCAGTGACTCCCAATTCATTAGCAACAGTGCTAATCAGTTCGCTGCCCTGAATGTCCAGTCGTTTCTGCACTCGTAGCATGTTCGGCTTGTTGCCCGGAACTGTAGCCTTCACCCGAAAGGTAGCCAGGCCCGTTTCCTTGAACTCTGTGTTGGCTTTAGACCGGTCCAACGAATGCAGCTGCAGTTCATGCAACGCGTTGAATACAACTTCATAGTTGAGAGAGAGCTCTGATGAATATTTCTTGGCGAGGTCCTGCAGTTAACAAAGCAAAAGACTGAATCTTGTGTGTAAAATATATGCTGAAATTCATCCCACATCATCAATTGTATCTACCTACATATTTTGCCAGTAGTTTAGTTTTTTAGTGGAAGAGAATCAATCAGATGGGTGGACTAGGTCAAGCAGGTAGCAGGGGACCCTATACAAAGAGCAGTGGCACAGGACCGAACCCAGTGGAGAAGATCACGTACAAGCACGATCCTCAGCAGTGAGGGAACGACAAGAAAGAAAGACCTACCTATTTCTACATAAAATTTTTAATATAATAGTTTTCATTCTGTTCTGGTTTCATGTAAAGCAAGTTAGCACTAGTTATTAATGTTTTTAAATTTTAATTTCAATTATTTTTCTTAGTAGAAGTAATTTGTAAACTTTAACTCCGGTTATTATTATTATAGCCAGTGTTGTAAGCATGCTTACTGAACCTTTTCTTACATATTTTTTTTTATTTGTATCTACTGTTGTTGATGCACTAATAAAATAAATTAACTAATATTTTTGCTTATTAAAATGTTAGTAAGACTCTTTTTTCTTTGTATTTTTTTACACAATTTAAAAACCTATCTGGTTTTAAAAAGATAACATTTCTTTAACTTGTAACAATGAATCCTGTATAAGAAACATTATCATGTATTAACAACTGACTAATTTTAGAGCCAAGAAACAAAGAGATGAAAAATTTAAAGTTTGCACTTTTAATAATAAAAACGTTTTCATATATTAGCATTTGCCCAAAAATAAATTTCAACACTCGTCGTCGTTCGCATTTTAAAATCGATACAATTGGGTCAAATCGATGGTAGTATTTATAGACGCAGGGTCAAAAATCTCGCACAATAACAAAGTCTAATACGCATCAGTTCAAAAATGTAAACAAAGAGCTTACTTGCAGACTCGGAGATACTTCTCCGTTTGGCTGGGCGTATGGTGGCTCCCATAGTTTGATTTTCTCCTCATTTAGCTTGCCTCTCAGCCTGATCAACAAATCTTCATGCTGCAAATCCATGCTCGGGACAGGAAAAGTCTCGAAGAAAGGAAGAAATGATTTGCAGAATTTGTTTTTCTAGTTCCGATTTCTGAGAACTGTCTGAAAAACAAGAGAACTGTCACTGTCACTTGGCTGTCAGATTGATGCTATGTTGCCATTTTTGGGAATTACAAATAAATACATGTACATACATGAAAAACATTTTGACCGCAGCCTGTCCATCTACTTATTTCTAATCGACCGATAGAAAAATGACGAAAATTTGTGGTTCTTCACAGCCGGATTCACATTGTGGACAAGAGTTTATTGCGTATCGAGTGTAACGAAATATTTGGAATGGTCACACACAAAGGATCTGTCATCACAGGGCACGTTCGTTTTATTGCTACATCCGAACCAAATAGGTTGCAATAAAAAGTTCGTAACTTTCAGTAATACACTAACTCGCCTGAGAAAAACATTGATGATTTATTTTATAGGTAAGCACGTACTTATTGTTACTACATATTATATAATTGTTTGTAGGGTACGCTGTTATATAATTTACAAAATACCTATGCAATTTAATTAATGAAGTACCCCATAAACCAACAGCTTATTTCACACTTAATAAATTCTTTACTAATTTGAATATTTTTATCGATTTTCCATACAAAAATAGTGGAGTTCGCTGACGATAACGCAACGCAAGTTATAAAAAAATATATAAAACTATTTAATATCTATTAGACACCAAAAAGAAATCAAGATGAGATTCATCACATGCATGGCAAGTAAGTACTAATGTTAATCATTTTAGGTATTTACGCTGCTTATATCCTATTATCCACGTATTGTTGAGTAAATAGGTATACTCCTTACAGTCCCCCCGTGCCCCCCAATGTTGACTGAG
Source organism: Pectinophora gossypiella (assembly GCF_024362695.1). Taxonomy (NCBI): domain Eukaryota; kingdom Metazoa; phylum Arthropoda; class Insecta; order Lepidoptera; family Gelechiidae; genus Pectinophora; species Pectinophora gossypiella. Next base: position 2,170,585 of record NC_065422.1, read on the forward strand.
GGAAAGCCTGTGCCCAGCAGTGGGACGTAACATTAGACTATTCATATTTATGATGCTATAAGTAAAGGCATCCCATATTTCCCAATCGTTAGGTAACACATAACATTATACTCACGACTCTATTCCCCATTGAGGTAGTCAGAGGTAAGTACCACCACAAACTATGGCTCACCTTTTGTGCTGTCCTAAGTGCCCTAACACCTGCACTATTAAAGACCTTTACGAAGCCACTGACAATGCCGTAAGCGTGGCCAATTATTGGTCAGCAAAAATTTAGTATCGATCGCCATCGACTCGCAAAGAAGAAGAAGTACCAACAGCCATCCAAAGATGAAGTAAGTACCCATGCTTCACCGAGATTTCCGTTAGACAACGTTTGGTGGTGTGCCATATCGCCGTCTATAATGGTCGAACCAACTGTGTAAGTGAAAACTGCATACATACATACATGCATAAACTCACGCCTATTTCCCACCGGGGTAAGCAGAGACAATAGAATTCCATTTGCTTCGATCCTGACACACTTCCACATTCATCAATCGCTTCATACAAGCACGCCGGTTCAAAGTAGATCGTACTATACCTTAAAACTGCACTTAAGATAAATTAATGTGCGGGCGCTCCCCGTATGAGAAAGGAAACGATCCATTTATGTAGTTCGGTACGAGTGAAATTTCCCTGGTTTCTACCTACCCCAATAGGGAATAGGCGTGACTTCAAGGACTTCTTAGGTTTTTTGAAGTATACATTCATTAATGTACACTTAAAAATTCCTAAGTGTGTTACGTAACAGAATCGATTACAGTTTTGTTATTCGAAATATTGATCGCGTTTTTTATAGTACCTATGCACCGTGATATAAAATATATTTTTATTAGGTATTATTCGATAACTGAATCTTATATGAAGGAAAACATCGTGAGGAAACCCACATTCTCGAGAAATGCATTTTCTTAGTTATGTGACCTAATCTGTATTGGGCTGGTTTTCCCTTCGCGGGTTGGAAGGTCAGACAGGCAGTCGCTTCTGTAAAAAAACGGACCTGTCAAATCTTCAGGTTAGGTAAGCGGACCCTGTGAGAAACTGGATAATGCTAGGGAGATAATGAACTTAGACTTCTTACGAAAGGGAATATCACTGAGCAAGGGAGAGTTCATTATTTTTTACGCTTAGTGGTAGAGTTGGAAAAGGAAGTTGCTTCTATGCTGTTCTGGGAGCAAATAAAAAACATAGAACACGTTCAGCTGCTTGTCTTCCCGGGCATGTCGTAAAAACCGACAGAGGGATTGTGTCCTCTAACATGATGGACTAATGTTATGGGCCATAGGCTAATCAAGGGATCAGCCCTTATGATATGATGATAAACCTTATGGTGATAAGGATCACCATAAGGTTTATCATGTCCAGCTTACGACATCGTATCAACAGTGGCTGCAAGTTGTCTTTGATTACTTGTGGCTCTGCCCATCCCATTAGGTATTACGGGCGTGAGTTTATGTATGTATGTATGGATGAAGCCTAGGCGTACGGGTCACACTGCGATCAGATCCAGCATGTTTCAAAGAAAGGCCAAGTCAATAGTCTAAACTGGTGGACATGCATGAAGTCTTTCATGAGAGTGGTAGATGCGAAAGTGATGTATCAGGATCGTAGTAAGTGAAATTCCACGTTTGTTTTGACGTGACTTATTGTAGATTTACCGTAGATGGCATTAACTACTTGGCCGGACAAATGGGGAGCGCTGAAGGCTCTCACCCGGTACAACTAAGACAATAGGCCTGAGGGTACCCAGTTTCGCGCGAACCTCGGCTCAGGCTGACGTCTGAGAGGAAAAATATTTGAAAGAATTAATCGACCCTAGTGGCTCGATAGCGATAAGCGCTGAATGAGGAAAATCGTCGACCACGCCGGCGAGGTTGGTATCGGGATCCTGAAGTGTTTGGTGTCGCGAGCTGATTGGCTGCCTCTATGGCTAGAGTAATCGGGTCGTCGGGATTGTATATTACGTCCTTCATGGAATTCCACGGTCTCTGCCTACCCCAATAGGAAATAGGCGTGATTATATGTACTAGGCGCTTTATAAGTATGCGTGGAGACTATTTTCTTTATAATTAGATCTACTAAGCTAAAAATACAGTGCAAAATGTAACTTATCCAATTTCCTCCCAGCGGTTATACTGACAATCCACGCGGCCAACTGCTACATCCTCCTGACAGCTAACCTGGAAGATGTCCAGGCGATCGCGAAGCAGCTGGCCCAGTCGCCGGTAGCCGACCAGCTCACTAAGATCTGGAGGCGCGCCAGCAATCAGTTCAATGCTCACGTGCAGCGAGCTCGACCCCAAACGCAGTACTTCCAGAAGCGAGCTGATGCTAAATTGGACGATGGTGAGCTGTTTTCTCAAAGAAGTAAAACACCTCCGTATACCCCCTCCGGTTGATAGAGGGGAGGCCTGTGCCCAGCAGTGGGACGTATATAGGCTGTTTCATCATCAGCCCATTAACGTCCCCACTTCTGGGGCACGGGCCTTCGCTATGGATGGATAGGGAGATCGGGCCTTAAACCATCACGCGGGCCCAGTGCGGATTGATGATTATTAACGACTGCTAATGCAGCCGGGACCAACGGCTTAACGTGCCTTCCGAAGCACGGAGGAGCTCGAGATGAAAACTTTTTTTTGTTTGATCCTATGACCGGCCTTTGCGAAAGTTGCTTAACTTTAACAATCACAGACCGAGCGCGTTTACCGCTGCGCCACCGAGCTCCTCATATAGGCTTTTATGTAACAAATATAAACAGACTATATGCGTCCCATTGCTGCGCACAGGCCTCCCCTCGATCAACCGGAGGGGGTATGGAGCATACTCCACCACGCTCCTCCAATGCGCGTTGGTATGTTTATGTATGATTGGTTGAAATATTTCTCTTAGATAACCAAAACCAGCCACAAAGCCAGGATCGCCAGAGGGACGAAGTCGCTGACGAGAGCGACGGCGGCAACCGCGTGGTGGAGCGCCGCAGCCAAGCTGATGATGACGACCTGGTGGCGCTTGGCAAGAACGCCAGCCTCTACCTCAAATCGATCCGCAAGATCTTCGAGAAGGTCCAGTAATGTGCTCCTGTATTATAGTGCTACCTTGAAATAAAGTTGAGGTTCTGGTTATTGGAGTTTACTTTTCTCCTTTCTATATATTTATTTATTTACTTATGGTAAAATGTGGTGTGTGGAGGGTACCTAAATAATCCGAAGGATTAACAATTACATAAATAGCCTATATACGTCCCACTGCTGGGCACAGGCCTCCACTCAATCAACCGGAGGGGATATCCATATCAGATACGCACGCGGGTTGGTGAAGGTGTTTTTACGGCTAATAGCGGGGACCAACAGCTTAACGTGCTCTCCGAAGCACGGAATCATCTTACTTTTTCAGACAATTAGGTGATTCAAGCCTGAAAAGTCCTTACCAAACAAAGGACAATCTCACAAAGTGATTTCGACCATGTCCCCATCGGGAATCGAATCCGGACCTCCAGATCGTGAGCCTCACGTTCTAACCACTAGACCACGGAGGCTGTGGATTAACAATTAAGGTAAGGTTAAAGTAGAGTTTTTAACAAGTTACATTTTAATAATTGGTCCCGAGCGTGCAAAGTCGTGGCAGTAAGTGACCTACTTAAACAAATTCAAAAATTTTTAAGTGTTGAACCGCTAAGCATCTAAATAAAAAATAATAAAAGAGAACGAAATCTCCACTAAAATAGTAGTAGGTGTCAGCCTCGCGTCACGCACGTGTAACGTAGCGCATACAGGTCAAACCGCTGTTTGCGTTGTTCGATTTACATTGCGGGGCGCAGTAAAAATTCGAAATCTTAATTAAACATTTGCTAAAAGAAAAACACCCACCATCGTTTTTAGTACAATCAAATAGACATTCAATTTTTTTCGTCACGGTCTGCATTGAGTGTCTATTGCGGGACCAGTGATGATTCCCGAGAATAGTAATAGCAATAGGATTCCAAAGGTACTACAGGAAGATTTAAACATAAAAAAGTTTAAAATTAACATACATACATACATAAACTCACGCCTATTTCCCACTTTCTGCTTACCCCGGTAAGCAGAGACTATAGAATTCCATTTGCTTCTATCCTGACACACTTTTACAATTAACTTAAAAAAAATCCTAATTGAGAAAAGTTTTTATTCACTGCAAGAGTTTTTCTTACCTAATAAATAGACTGTAAGTGATGTAGATTTTGTTGTTATTAATAGTTTTTAAGATTTTCATAGTTATTTTTAGATTAATTTAATTTAATTTAATTTACTGTCTTCTTAAAGACAATGAAATATTCTTGTGAAATAAAAACTACGTTGCGTTTCTCTGAAATAAAGAATTTTTATTAATACACTTGTTTTATAAGTAATTACATTATTCTATACTAAATAACTACGTAAATTCACCTGAAATAAAGAAACAACATTACATACATACATATATAAACTCACGCCCGTAATCCCTAATGGGGTGGGCAGAGCCACAAGTAATCAAAGACAACTTGCAGCCACTGTTGATACGATGTCGTAAGCTGGATATGATGAACCTTATGGTGATAAGGGATCAGCAGAAACAACATTCGAAGCAAATAATTCACATTTTTACATAACCTCTTCTTCAGATTTTTTTTTTTGGTTTGGTTTTCCCCGAAGGGTAAGGCATAGGGAGCTATGCCCATACAGCCATGTCTGACGTATTTTTTTCTTGATGATTAATGAAATGATGAAAGGTGATGATGATGAAACCTAAGCCCCCACCCTCGGAGTAGACTCCTACTCCGAACCCCAAACGAATTAACTCAAAAGTCCGCATAAACTTTTGAGTTATGAAGCGGCTTCCCGGCACGAAGCGAAAATAGGCAGATACACTTTGTTTATTGAATACTCCAATATAATAACATTCGCGAATGTCTTCCGACTAACTTAATGCGATCATTAACCACAAAACACCACTTCGTATTAATTATTTAGATTACTCAATGAAGAAAGCAACTGTCCCGTTCCCGTTTCCCGCCGAAAAGCCCCTTTTCTTCAGAAAATAAAATTATATGTTGTTGTTGTTGTTTAAATTCGCCTTATATAAGGCAGGCAAAGATCTGAGGACCATACAGCCTTGACTTTAGTAATTTAATATTCTATTTTTGACATTTTATAAGACAAAGATTATTAATACCATAGAGAACGTAATGAGTCCATGGATCTCATTTACATCTCCCCCCTGTCAACAATCAGCAAAATTCACGACTATTCTTCTTAATTGGGTATTCAGAGGAATATCCACCGCATACTGAATTAAGTGTTCTAAAGTGTTCTAAGTACATACCACTGGTACAAGTTTGTTTAATGTTAAGTACTTATTTCATCATCATCAGCCGTACGAAGCCCACTGCTGGGCATAGGCCTCCCCCAAGGATCTCCACGACGATCGGTCCCGCGCTACCCGCATCCAACGGCTTCCCGCGACCTTTACCAGATCGTCGGTCCACCTTGTAGCGGGCCTACCCACTGAGCGTCGTCCGACACGTGGTCGCCATTCCAGAACCCTTCCGCCCCAGCGGCCATCGGTTCTCCTCGCTATGTGTCCTGCCCACTGCCACTTCAGCTTTGCAATTCTCCGAGCTATGTCGGTGACTTTAGTTCTCCTGCGGATCTCCTCATTTCTGATTCGATCCAGCAGGGAAATACCGAGCATAGCTCTCTCCATTGCCCGCTGAGCGACACCGAGCCTCCTCACGAGACCCATAGTAAGCGGCCACGTCTCACTGCCGTAGGTCATCACTGGCAACACGCACTGGTCAAAGACTTTTGTATTTCTGGCCTAATGTAGTTTCTTGATATTTTTGTTTGTTTTTGCTATACCCTACCGGGTCCATATGTGGTACTATAATATTTATAACAACTGTTTACCATATGGTGTGCAATAAATACTTTGACTTTGAATGTTTCCAAAGTGGGAATATTCCTTTTTTTTAAACTCTTTGATTTAAGGACACTGGCTGTTTTTTTCGAATTGTTATTTCTTGCAGGTACCTAATGCTATCTGCCTAAAGGCTAGGTAATAAAGTCTTCAGGACCCCGATACCGACCCCGCCGGCGTGGTCGACGATTTCCCTCATTCAGCGCTTATCGCTATCGACCCACTAGGGTCGATTAATTCTTTCAAATATTTTTCCTCTCAGACGACGCCCTGAGCCGAGGTTCGCGCCCAACTGGGCACCCTCAGGCCTGTTGTCTTAAACGTTGTACCGGGTGAGAGCCTTCAGCGCTCCCCATTTGTCCGGCCAAGTAGTTAATGCCATCTGTGGCAAACCTACAATAAGTCACGTCAAAAAAAAAAAACTCTCTTTTTACCTGACTGTGGCGAAAAGGAGCACATTCGGTGTACGACTTTAAAGGCGTATTAAAGCACTTACATAATTATAACTATCATAATTTAAGCATTAACACGGTGAGTAGTTTGTGTAGTTATAACAAATTTTAATCCCCACAGGATAATTGTCCTTCAGACTTACCTAACCTAGACCTAGGTTTTAATGTCACCCAGTCTAGATTTTTAGTCTACTAACACTTCTTAAATACACCCAAGAGCTTTTTGACGATTTTTACATACCTACATACATACATGGGAGCCATCACCGGGTGAGAGCCTTCAGCGCTCCCCATTTGTCCGGCCAAGTAGTTAATGCCATCTGCGGCAAATTTACAATAAGTCACGTCAAAAAAAAAAAAATTGGGAGCCATCGGTACGGCAATGCAGGACGGAAGAGGCGAGTCACAGGGACTGTAACCTGGAACCTGACAGAGGGCAGCAGTAACAGCTGTCAGTACTATTCACAGGCGGAGGACAGGAGTACTAGTATGGCTTTGTTACTTGTTACCTCTATTCCACTCGCGTCAGACAGAGTAGGTACTGCGGGGTGGAAGGCAAGAGGGAAACAATTGCCCTAGTTTTCCCTAAAAGTAGCATGGAGAATGCTGTACCGACAAGAGCGTGGCTCTTAAATTAGTGATGTGATACTCGTACATATGGCCACGCCTATTACCCGTTGGGGTAGGCAGAGACCAAGGAATTCCACTTACAACGATATTGATACATCACTTTCGCTTCTTTCACTTTAATCAAAGGTCATTTAAGGTCAAAGGTCTTTATTCATTTATTCCTTATAACAACTTTACATTGTGTCGGAGTTTGCAAATATAAATAAAAAAATTTTTTTGTTATTTTGTCCGTAGGACAGGGGATCATAGCCCCTACAGCCAAGTCATGTGTTATATTTATTTATATATTTTTAGTTATAAAATTCATAGAGGGCCTAAATCAAGTCTGGCGTATTTTTACAAAATTAACGCCGAAGCCAATTCTTAGTTTGATTTCAGAATTAAGGCCGAAGCCATGTCTTACTTTGTTTTCAAAATTAAGGCCGAAGCCAAGTCTTATATTGTTTTCGAAATTAATGAAAAAATAAAATTAAGCTCAAACTACATTACAAACTATTACAACAAACACTAAAATATAGTAGATATAAAGATAAAAAACAATCTTACACTTTAAAGTTACTTACACTAAAAAGTTAAAAACAATGTCGATGTTGTTTATACTCCTCAACGCTGTAAAAACAATTCTCCTACAAAATAAGATTTTTACTAAATAAATTAGCGTCATCAATAGTTTTAAATTCTTTTGGACTTTTTTTTTTTATTATTATTCATCATCATCAGTCCATTAACGTCCCCACTGCTGGCGCACGGGCCTTCCTTATGGATGGATAGGGAGATCGGGCCTTAAACCGTCACGCGGGCCCAGTGCGGATTGATGGTTATTAACGACTGCTAATGCAGCCGGGACCAACGGCTTAACGTGCCTTCCGAAGCACGGAGGAGCTCGAGATGAAAACTTTTTTTTGTGGTCACCCATCCTATGACCGGCCTTTGCGAAAGTTGCTTAACTTCAACAATCGCAGACTGAGCGCGTTTACCGCTGCGCCGCCGAGCTCCTCATTGGACCTCCTCATTATTATTAGTCAGTTATAATTATACGTACAAGAAAAAGAAAATGTCGGACTAGCACGGGATTAGAACCCGCAGTTCTTGTCATGGACGAGCGTGTTAACCATTACACCACCGGGGGCCTGTTTTATAAAACTTACAATTGTAAATTACAATGACAATTTGATGTACATTGCGGAGTATGTGATCACAGTGATCACAAATATTTTGCAGTTTCAAATTAGCTACGTAATGAACACCAAATTGTCATTGTAATTTACAATTGTAAGTTCTATAAAACAGGCCCTGGTCCTCCTCCTGTCCATGCGTTTTTACGAATGTTCGATTCGAATATGTGTAGGTAGAATTCTTTACTCCACACCGAGGTGAAAGTCAAATTAAATTTCACCGAGGGGAAGTAAAAGAAGTGCTTTTAAATGTAACTGTGAAATACGTTTAACAAAACCAAGGTTTCTGTTCAGGTTAAAGATTTATTTCTCAAAAGAATTACAAATTCACTTAATATGAGAAACATTAAGACAGTATATATTAGCTTATAGTTATCCAAGAGTTTATACAAACATGGTATTACTACTTAAGAAAAAAAGAAAATAATACAAAAATAGGTATATATGTTACGTTGCTGCTATATAGGTTTTAAGTTTGTTCTTAAACGAAGTCATGGTTTCAGTATTTTTAATTTCTTTTGGCAAGCTGTTATAAATCTGCGCTCCCTCATATAATATATTTTTAATGCCATAAGTTTTAGTTCTAGGTCCACGTAATACAATATTATCTGTTCCCTAGTACCTATATCTAAAGCTCAATGCACATGAACGCATTAGTACCTATATTTTTAGTTTTTAAACGTGACGTATGACACCCCCTGGATCCGCCCATGCTCACACCAATAGGTACTTGTCAGTTTCTAGAATCTAGATGCAATTAGTCTCGAATGAGAACAATATGTCGATCTGTCCATTTGCATATGTATTGGATTCGAAATTACAGTATTGTGCGGCTGGCGGTCGTTCCAGTATCGCATTGTTACGTTACGAGGAAACTAACATAATAAACGAATTCAGACAGGCAAAATACATAGACTAGAATAGAATAGAAATAATTTATTATAAAAGGGCACAAAAAAGTAAGTAGTAAGGGTTCTTAAAAAAAGTTAAAACACATAATAACGGGTTCTTACCGCGTTTAAAATGTTTATGTTTTTGATATCGGAATGTTCGGAGAGAGAGAGAGAGAGAGAGAGAGAAAATGTTTATTCAACAAATTGTGACACATTACATACAAAGTGTTACAAACAGAGTAAAAACAACAAAATATCATAAAACAATTTTTAAAACTCAGTACATAATGTGGCACAGCAGTGAATAGGACACGAACTCAGCATTCACTCAGCAACTCGGAACCATCTGAACTCGCACCAAACTCACTACGACAAACCGCACTACCACACGTAGTGAGTTTGGTGCGAGTTCAGATCGTTCCGAACAGTCGATAGCGATAAGCGCTGATTGAGGGAAATCGTCGATCACGCCGGCGGGGTCGGTATCGGGGCCCTGAAGTGTTTGGTGTCGCGAGCTGATTGGCAGCCTCTATGGCTAGAGTAATCGGGTCGTCGGGATCGTATATTACGTCTTTCAGACACCGATACTTTTCATTACCGTCCCTAAGAAACAAGTGTTACCTACTGAATAAAGATAATTTTGAAATTGAATTTAATGTACTTACCTGTTTGCCTGTGTCTGTGGTGTCCGAAAATTATGTTTAATTCTTTCTTCTTTCAAATTAAATCAAATCAAATATACTTTATTGCACACAACATACAGTACAAATTTATACGAATGGATGATAGATACAGTACAATCTGGCGGCCTTATTGCTAAGCAGCAATTTCTTCCAGACAACCAGTGGAAAGGAAATATTTATTACAATTAATTCATTCATTTATTCATTCGTTTATGCATTCATTTATTCATTCATTCATTTCTTTCTTATATTAGAGATGTTTTCTGAAACTTCTCACAGACTACCCTGGTGGGACCGTATATTTTATAAGGTGTCTGTTCATTAGTGCTATATTACAAAGGCTAGCTTAACTTAAATTCTGCGTTACGTGAAAATACAGGCTAAATTTGAGACAGAATAAGTGCTTAGTGCGTAGGACCAGATTTATACCCCCACAAAATGTCTGGAATCTGAGATAATTATAAAGCATACAATTTGGTAGGAACTATAAAGCACGAAATAGAAGGCGTTTATTTCTTTTATATGAATGCTTGACTCTCAATGTGAGGTCTCAGGTTTGCCTCCCAGCCTAAACTGATGATTTTCAAAATTGTTTTCGAATGCATGTCTGAATCGTAAATCGTAAATGATTATCACGTGCTCAGCGGCGAAGGAAAACATCGTGAGGAGGCCCACATTATCTACGCGAGAAATGCGCTCGTGACCGTACTTGGCTGTCTGGTCTGCTCCGGGCATGAATCTGCTCCAGCCGAGAGACATATGGATTTGCCGGCCATTTTTTTTAGTTTCCCTACCGCACGAGGTAGGCAGCCATCCATTGACAACAGTAATTGATGGCACCATTTCAGGAATGGCAAAGATCTTGCTAATGACGTGTAGAATTACAAACCCTATTAGGGTTAACGTTTGACGAATTATTAAAAACATAGAAGGGAAGCTGGAAAAAAGCCGTGGTAACCCAGTTGGTCGCTTGCCTCTCACTTTTAGGTCGCAGGTTCGAATCCAGCACAGGCCTAAACCAACGATTGTCGAATTTGTTTTTCGAATTCATGTATGGTTCACTTTGTGAGACTGTCCTTTGTTTGGTAAGGACTTAAGGCTTGATTCACCTGATTGTACGAAGAAGTAAGATGATTCCGTGCTTCGGAGGGCACGTTAAGCCGTTGGTCCCGGCTATTAGCCGTAAAAACACCTATACCAACCCGCATTGGAGCAGCGTGGTGGAGTATGCTCCATACCCCCTCCGGTTGATTGAGGGGAGGCCTGTGCCCAGCAGTGGGGCGTATATAGGCTGTTTATGTATGTATGTTATGAAAGAAAACATCGTCAGGAAATCTGAGAAAGCGTTTCAGAAGTATGTGACCTAACCTATATTGTGTTCGGTTTCCCTTCGGTTGGAAGTTCAGACAGGAAGTCGCTTCTGTAAAATAACCGGAACAGTCAAGGGCCGCATATCTAACCTGAAGGGGTTAGGTATGCGGACTCTGTGAAATAGGATAACCGTAGGGAGATGATCTCATTATTTTTTTAATAAAAGAAATAATAAGTACAAAAAGAAAGAAGGCAATCGTCGCTAATGTCGCGAACCGACTTATCTGCAATTTTTGGCGAAACTGGCGGTTTAAAATGGCCACATCGAAGCAATTTAATGACAGGCTTAAAAGGCTACTAGGCCAGAGCCGTAAAACCATTTCCAAAAAAAAAAATCATCTAAGAAAGCAATATTGCTCTTCAACATTTGTCTGCATTGCGCACTTAATTTTATATGCGCAAATGACAAATTGCTTTCTTAAATTACTTCGATGAGGCCTTTTTTTAACCCCTCTGATTTCCACCTTATATTATTGTCAATAAGATACAAATCACTTTAGAAAAAAATACAGATACGAATATGACTGAGGTAGGACACATACAGTGTTACTACAAAACAAAGACTAAAAGATAAACTATGTTTAAAATATAATCCGTATACGAAAGAAGTCCCGAAGGCCGCGGCGCTACTGTCGCAGATTCTGCATAGAATTATTATGACTTGTCAAGTTAGTTTCATTAAAATCCGCCGACTTCTTTCGTGGCGCGAAATACTATTTCAAACCTAGTTTATTTTTAGGTTGTTATTTGTAGTAACACGGTTTACGTTTTAACAAAACGAACAGAGGTTCTCAAACGAGGCGCTATTATTGTTTTTTAGAAGATTTTTTCGATGTGGTATTTTGTGTACGGTTCTAGGTGCACCGAATTTGTATAATATTGGATTGTTGTACTGTTTTGGGTCCACTAATGCACACTACTTTAATGACACGCACTGATTGTTACTGTGATAATTAATTTATTATTAATTACAGGCCCCGATTCCTGCAGACACCTCCTAATTTTACTTTAAGTTATACCTGTCATTTTCTTATCCGCCGAAAAGGAAAGGGACGGATGATTGACAATTCTTAATTTTGGGAAGAATGAGTAAATGAATGAATAATCCGGGCGAATCAAAAGGTATTTCGCTCGCTCGCAAACCGTTGGAAGTGAGCTGTCAACTTAACTCTATAGGGTTATTGGCCAATGTAAAATTTTTAGACGGTTGTTTTAGATTTGTGCTTAAAATTGACGTGTGTTCCATAAATTTTATGCTTGTCGATTACCTGTCCCTTTCCTTTTCGGCGGATAAGAAAATGACAGATATAACTTAAAATAAAATTAGATGGTATTTACAGGAATTACCACCATTGTCGTCATTATAGTAGTTGGTAGCAGAGAGCGAGAATTGCCATATTAAATATTACAAAAAAAGTAAATTTGTTGGGTTGCCAACATTTTGAACCCGTCAGAAGTTTGGAAAACTTCAAACTAATTATGTAAAAATGACACTGAAACATGCAGGTAAGATATTATCTAATTATATCATTTGATCGGTAGATAACAATGACGTAGTAAGTTTTCTTTACCTACATTCTTTATTTTATGTCAGAATATTCTAAGCCTTATCTACAATAAACAATCATTAAGTAAACACGGTAGCGATCGCTTGAAGAATACGTCAAAATGATTATGATTAGGTAATAATCTGCCAGAGAGAATTCTTTCAAATATAATCCTCTTAGAAGACGCCCTGAGCCGAGGTTGCCGAGGGCACCATAGATTTTCTACTACCGTAGATTGAACATCAGTACTCAAGAAGTGGGACGCAAAGTTACTGTTATATAGCGACGTTGACAGTACTTTACCTCAGTGCGCAATTAGGCGCCGAACTGGCAACACGGGGAAGTCCGTGGTAAAAACTTGCAAAAATAGAAGCTCAAAGCGAACCTCGGCTCAGCGCGTCGTCAGAGAGGAAAAAAGTATTTGAAATAATTAATCGACCCGAAAGGGTCGATAGCGATAAGCGCTGATTGAGGGAAATCGTCGACCACACCGGCAGGGTCGGTATCGGGAAGATAGGGAACAAAGGTCAATGTTAAAAGGACCAACACACAGCTGTCACATTCGTTGTACCCTTATCAAACTCAAACTCAATTTTATAAAAACATTTTTAAAACGCTTGTTCCGACTTGACAAGATGCGGGTTCAAGTCCCGTCGGAATCATATTTTCTCTTTGCACCATAAATCTTACCGTCAGTGAAAAATAATACAATTCGAGTTGTATTATTTTTGAGTTTTTAACACTCACTTCATATTAATAACATAAACAGCCTATATAATGTCCCACTGCTGGGCACGGACCTGCCCTCATTCAACCGGAGACGGTGTAGAGCATACTCCACCACGCTGATCCACTCACCAGGTGAGAGCCTTCAGCGCTCCCCATTTGTCCGGCCAAATAGTCAATGCCATCTGCGGCAAATCTACAATAAGTCACGAAAAAAAAATACTTTTTTTTATAAAAAAGTCTCTTACCGGGTACTGAGGGTGCCCAGTTGGGCGCGAACTTCGGATCAGGGCGTCGTCTGAGAGGAAAAATATTTAAAAGAATTAATCGACTCTAGGGGGTCGACAGCGATAAGCGCTGATTGAGTCAAATCGTCGATCACGCCGGTGGGGTCGGTATCGGGGTCCTGGAGTTGGTGGACCAATGACCACTCACTACTCACCAACCACCAAAGAGTCTTTGTACCAATTGGAGTTATAGGTACTTAATGTTAGTGACTATTTAGAAGATATGAATGTATGGGATTAAGTAACTGTCTGGGAACTGACATTAGGCAGCCAAATTACAAAATTGTATTACAATAATTTGTTTTTTTTTTTTAAGAACGTCTCGGCCCCTATGCCGCGGTTTTTATTGTAGCTTCTTTTCTCTGACTATAACAGAAGTGAGTAGTTGCAGTAGTTTTAAGCGGAAGAGACGTTCGTTATCTAAAAAAATACATTTCAAAGTGTAACTATGTTACCTAATGAATAAAGATATTTTACAATTTGAATAAAGATATGAATTATTTAAATGATAATTCTTAATCCATATTACCCGGAGGGTTTAGATAAATTGCTTCAATGTGAACTTTTAACCCCCTGTATCAACTATTCCGATAGCTGTTGACATACATGATACATAGGTACATAAACTCACGCCTAATTCGCACCGGGGTAAGCAGAGACTATGGAATTCCATTTGCTTCGATCCTGACACACTTGTCTTGCTTCCTCCACATTCATCAATCGTTTCATACACGCACGCCGGTTCAGAGTAGATCGTACGAAACCTATAGAAAGAAAGAAAGAAATCATTTATTTTAGAAATAAGTAGGTGGTACACAGAATAGAATAGTGAACAAAATAATGAATTAAACCTTATCTCTATTATAGATATCTCTTTCCTTTGTATTGATATTGGTGTATAGTTGAAATGTAATAACCTATTTATTCGTAGGTAATAACAGTAACTCTTTGCTACAGTCGTAATCCGGTTACTAGATAGAATATTAAGTACATAGATATATATTTATTTTTTAAATAATTAGGTAGGTACCATGGCGGGCTATAGGCCACGTTTAATCTTCTTTATATTATATTAATATAAAGCCACGTTCACAACAACCACATAAAATACATAATTCACGTCAGTAATCCCCATTGGGGTGAACAGGGACACAAATCGTCAGAATACAAATTAATTTTATTTGATTTAAGTACTAATAATAGTAACAATGTTAATAAAATAAATTATAATATAGTGAAATTAAATACCGACACTCTTCTTCTTATCGTGTGGGTTGTGAGGTGGAATACCAGCCTCATCAACCCTGGTGTCAGGGTTATGATTGAGCCGCCAAATGCCGCTGACATGGCTCATGTAACGACTACTTACATCAGTAAGTAGTAACCGGGACCAACGGCTTAACGTGCCTTCCGAAGCACGGATCATCTTACTTGTTGGACAATCAGGTGATCAACCTGTAATATCCTAACCAAACTAGGGATCACAAAGTGATTTTTGTGATCTGTCCCCACCGGGATTCGAACTCGGGACCACAATTCGGGACAAAAACAAACAACTTGTTTGTACATAAAGGAAACATTTACATAAATACGTAATTATATACAAATAAGTGGAACAAAAGGTGGCTAAGGTGCCAATTTCTTCCACATGCCTGGTCACCTGCACCTTCTCTTTTATTTGTTTCATAAATGTTCTCCTAGGTCTACCCCTTCCTCTGTTTCCTTCAATTTTTCCTTTTTTTTTGTTACAAAGACACACTATGGCAAGAAAATATGTGCCCCACATATGGGACATGCACGTAAGAGTTTCAAATTTATTGCTCATATGTGGTTCATACACAGTGACGTGTTAATGTGGACGATGCCTTAGGATGCGATAAGATAAGGTTTACATAAGATGATCTCGTTAATATATAGACCTAGAAGATCAGTACACAGCCTCTCAATCAACGTGAAGCAACGACAGCGCAATGACGAACTCTCAAGATAAATCAGCTGTGACCGTCCCGCCTGTGGTCAAAAAGGTTGCGGATCCATTGTCCTTTGCCAAGGACTTTCTGGCTGGTGGGATTTCAGCCGCTGTCTCCAAGACTGCCGTAGCACCCATCGAACGTGTGAAGCTTCTACTACAAGTCCAACATGTCAGTAAGCAGATCACAGAAGACCAGCGCTACAAAGGCATCGTAGACGCCTTGATTCGTATCCCCAAGGAGCAAGGCATGGTTTCCTTTTGGCGTGGCAACCTCGCTAACGTCATCAGGTATTTCCCTACACAAGCCTTGAACTTCGCCTTCAAGGACAAGTACCAGCAAATCTTCCTCGGTGGGGTGGACAAGAACACGCAGTTCTGGCGCTACTTCGCTGGTAACTTGGCTTCGGGTGGCGCCGCTGGAGCCACGTCGCTATGCTTCGTCTACCCTCTGGACTTCGCAAGAACCCGTCTCGCTGCCGACGTCGGCAAAGGCGCAGGTAACCGCGAGTTCGCTGGCCTCGGCGACTGCCTGACCAAGGTCTTCAAATCCGATGGCTTGCTCGGCTTATACAGAGGATTCACCATGTCAGTGCAAGGGATTATCATCTACCGCGCGTCCTACTTCGGTTTCTACGACACGGCGCGTGGCATGCTGCCTGATCCTCAGAATACTCCGCTCCTGATCAGCTGGGCTATCGCGCAGACAGTGACAACTGTTGCTGGTATTATTTCCTATCCGTTCGACACTGTTCGTCGTCGTATGATGATGCAGTCGGGGCGTGCGAAGGGAGATGTGTTGTACAAGAACACTTTGCACTGCTGGGCGACTATTGCTAAGCAAGAGGGTAGCTCAGCGTTCTTCAAGGGCGCTTTCTCCAATGTCCTCCGAGGGACTGGAGGCGCTATCGTCCTTGTCATGTACGATGAGATTAAGAAGCTCCTGTAAACTGTGTAATGAATAGCTAATAACCAGTACAGTGTGTTGTTCAAAATTTTACCAATCCAATCTGGGATGGTAATCCTGATTGAGTTACCATAGATAAGGCGGTTAACGCACAACGCGGTTGCGTAATGCGGTCGGAAAGTTAGATATTGCCTTGTATGTTAACCCTCGATTCTTAACACACTATTGCGTAAGAGGGGAAATTGATCTTTTCTGTCCTGTGGTTGTAAATGTTACCTTGTGCCACTTTCATAGATAAATCGCTTCTCTTATGTAAGACAGTTTTACGTAAGGTTTAAACCGTATTATGTAAGTTCAACCACATGATAGGATATCCTAGTCTTCTACGACTTTCGAACAATCTTTGTCTTCTTGTTTGTCTTGTACAAAGTGTGTGTTCCAATAAATTATTTTTTCGTTAATTTTGTTTTTTATTCACTATTCTCCTCGAGAAACCTAATTAATAATATAATAATAATAAAAAAGTATATTAAGGTAAAATCTACGACACACATATAAGTTTACAACATTAAAATATATACACATTGGCCCCGATTCCTGCAGACACCGCCTAATTTTATTTTAAGTTATATCCGTCATTTTCATATCCGTCGAAAAGGAAAGGGACGGATGATTCACAGCTCTTAATTTTAGGAAGAATGAGTAAATGAATGAATAACCCGGGCGAATCAAAAGGTACGTCTCTGGTATGCAATCCGTTTGACGTGCTATCTACTTAACTGTGTCGGGTTATTGACGGATGTAAAATTTTTAGACGGTTGGTTTAGATTTGTGCTTAAAATTGACGTGTGTTCCATAAATTTTATCCTTGTCGATTACCCGTCCCTTTCCTTTTCGGCGGATAAGAAAATGACAGATATAACTTAAAATAAAATTAGATGGTATTTACAGGAATTAGCACCAATAACATTAATATTTAGTTGGAAAACATAAAGATATATGGGTGCCGCAGTTCACCAAAAAAGGCCAGGGTTCAGTGAAAATTTATCCAGAGGGCAACACTGATTTAAATCTAATCATTCTGTCAGTAGTAGTTATCATCAGACCTCATATAGGTACAGGGTGTTAGTGACATCGTAACGAATACTGAGAGGGATGATTCAGTTCATTATTCTGAGTTAATATCAAGTGGAATTTTCCATGACAAAAGTATAGAATTGAAACAAATTTAAAACATCTAAAAAAAAAACTTTGAAAATTCCACTTGATATTAACTCAGAATCATGGTCTGAATCATCCCCCTCAGTATTCGTTACGATGTCACTAACACCCTGTATATTTTCCAGAGGATTTATACAATGTTTAGGAGGCACTTTTTTCATGACTATAAGACGCGAGAGCGGCAAGGTCTACCACATGCTCTGCAGATGTAGTCAGTGGCAGGTAGCCCCGTGCCGCTTTCGAGCCATCTGCCCCTTTTCTCTGCCAACAGATGAAACCAGGCATTGTCGTGGATCTTTCGTCCACCTATTAATTATTAATATTCATTACCATGTCACTAATACCCGTTATAGATAGTGAGAGGATGCCAGCGAGTACACTTCAGGACCCCGATACCGACCCCGCCGGCGTGGTCGACGATTTCCCTCATTCAGCGCTTATCGCTATCGACCCACTAGGGTCGATTAATTCTTTCAAACATTTTTCCTCTCAGACGACGCCCTGAGCCGAGGTTCGCTCCCAACTGGGCACCCTCAGGCCTGTTGTCTTAAACGTTGTACCGGGTGAGAGCCTTCAGCGCTCCCCATTTGTCCGGCCAAGTAGTTAATGCCATCTGCGGCAAATCTACAATAAGTCACGTCAAAAAAAATAAAAAAATGCCAGCGAGTGATGTAAAATAAAATAAACCAAGGGTGTGACCTCTAAAACAAGATCAAAAGACAATGGCAAATTAGGGATGTTGTTAGAAAAGGTTTAGAACGGTCTTCTCTGACCCGGCGCATGCATAAAACAATTGATATATTATACATACATATACATAATCTCCTACAGTGTGACTACAAAACACAAACTAAAAATAAACTAGTTTTAAACTAGTATTTCGCGCTACGAAAGAAGTCGGCGGATTTTAATGAAACTAACTTGACAAGTCATAATAATTCTATGCAGAATCTGCGACAGTAGCGCCTCGGCCTTCGGGACTTCTTCCGTATACGGGTTATATTTTAAACATAGTTTATCTGTTTTGTAGTAACACTGCTAAAGTTTTAAGCTCCTGCCTTGAAATCTGCGAATAGTCCCATATCAAATTTCACCCCGTCTTTGAAGGGGTTGCGATGTTTAAAAAAAAGATGCACGATTTTTTTATTAGTTACAAATAGTCCGCATGCCAATTTTTAGCTTTTTACCTTGAAAATTGAGGAATGCTCAAACCAGCGAAAACCAAACCCAATACAGGTTAGGTCACATACCTCCGAAAATGCATTTCTCGGGAATGTGGGTTTCCTCACGATGTTTTCCTTCACCGCTGAGCACGTGATAATTATTTATGATCTAAACATGAATTCGAAATCAATTTCGGTTTAGGCCTGTGCTGGATTCGAACCTGCGACCTCAAAGTGAGTGGCAAGCGTTCTACCAACTGAGTTACTACGGCTCCATCAAACCCACAGTAAAACTAAATTTAGTAATGCAAGAAGACAGTTTTAATTTTGTGCAAGTTACGAATTAGTTTTCTGCAAGTAAGGAGGTGGGTAAACCTGGATTTTATTTACATTTTGTGTTTAAAGTCTGAAACTTTGAATTTCAAGTCAATATTTGACTGCTACTGGTTGGTCATTCACTTTATAACAAACCAGCTAGATTTTCATCCTAGCGTTTAATAAAATAGAGAATAATACTACGTATATAACAGCCTCCGTGGCCTAGTGGTAAGAGCGTTAGGCTCACGATCTTGAGGTCTGGGTTCGATTCCCGATGGGGAATCATACATGCATTCCGGCCAAGTAGTTAATGCCATCTGCGGCAAACTACAATAAGTCACGTCAAAAAAAAAACAACTCATGCACGCTCGAAACGGTATTTTGTTTACATTAAGTTAGTTTATAATTTCTCATGTATAATAAAACTCCCTTTGATGAGCACACACTTTTAATCTTCTATCACCACACCTTTTACAATTCTCCAACTAGATATATAGTAGTAATGATTATTGCAACTGCACTTCAAAGGTAGACGACCACTCTCAATGACGGCCCGTTACCAACTGACCGCCACGAATCGTTGCCTTACGAATTCACATCCCCACCACTCGATTCCCTCGTTCGCTCGGACAACCGAATTAGTCAAATGACATTCTAATATTTTAATCATAAAACACCTACTCAATTAATACCGCGCCTTACATTCGTCCATCCTGACCTGGTGTATGTCCTCATACACAGGTCTCGTGCCTTACATTCGGTGAACGATTCGTGACGCAGTTAGGTAGATATAAAATAAAATATATGTAGTATAAATCTATTAGGAAACTTAACAACAACCTTAATTCTTATTAATAAGCATACGTATATAATTATCACCTTAACATGTACATAGTCCGTTATGACATCTTCTCTAATGGGATATTCTTGTAATAACATTATCTTCATCTTTAACACTAATAACTTTTCGTAATCAATGAAGTTTATATTCTCACGAACCCTTCATTTCTCGCAAGAACATAATATGTGAACCCTTCTTTTCTCACATCTCTACCTGACCAAAACGAGTCATTCATTTATCGCAAGGTCATATCTAACTTAAAATTGATTGTCATGTGAACCCTTCATTTCTCACAGACAATCAAAATTGCGAACCATTCATTTCTCGCAAAATTTTATAATCATCATCATTACTCCATATATATATATATATATATATATTTGTCGACTTAATTAAGCAAGGCCTTCATCGAATTCATATAAAAGATGCCACGGATGAGAAACAGTATAAGAGGAGGTAAATAAACTTACTCATTAACTTTCAGACATTTCTAATAAGATCTAATCACTTACATCTAAATACATAACCAAAATTCTTCTTGATTAATCGACAATTGAATAACTTGTATAATAATCGCTAAAAGAAAAGAAAACAAAGAAACACATTCTAGAACTAAGCGATGTTATGTCTCTTCGTCTTCGTTTGCGGATTCAATATCTACATCGACAGAGTCATCATCACTATTAACCTCTAAAGCAGCTAAGTGAACCCATGGTAACATTCTGTCGGCAGCGACAGTGGTTTTTCGTTTATTTCTTGAACTAGTTAAGCCAGGAATTGCTGTAACCCTATATCGGTCGTTACCGATAACAGCCACAACACGGTAGGGACCTATATATTGTGGAAGGAGCTTTTTACTCTTACCGTCGTTATTAAAGCATGTTTTTGTGATTCTCACAAGATCACCTACCTTATAATTCTTAGCAGGACGTCTGTTTTTATCGTAAGCTTCCTTTTGTTTCACTTGTTCCGAGTCAATCCTTTCTTTAACCTGTTGTCGAATAGAAGTCAAATCATCAGTTTCGCGAGTTTCTTCACGTATTTCATTAAGTCGGGGGTCTATTTCTGCATCTATACTAGTACCAAACATAATTTCCGAAGGGGTCCTACCGGTAGTTTTCTGTCGAGTATTATTTAACCCCCATTGAATCTTCCCGGTGTTCTCGTCCCAGTCCCTCTCGTCTCGGTTCAGATTGAGCGCAGTTAATGAACTTAATATAGTTCGATTATAGCGCTCAACCTGACCATTCGAGCGGGGACTGGCAACAGCATTTAACACGTGCTTTATGCCCTTGTCGAGACAGAATCTCTTAAAGGCATGGGAGGTAAAACACGCACCACGGTCACTAACAATCCTGTCAGGAGTGCGAAACGTATAGAAGATGTCATCTAAAACCCGTATGACGTTTATGGTTTTAGTGTTTCGGACTGGCTTAGCAAACGTAAACTTAGTGAAAGAATCCACTAAAACTAGGAGATAGGAATTTCCCTTCTTTGATCTGACGAATGGTCCGAGATGGTCGATGTGGACCGTATGAAACGGGATGTCCTTCTTCTCAATTGTGTGCAAATGACCCTCTTTCGAGGTGGAGGATTTCTTCGAATACGCGCACTCCATACACGCCTCAACATATTTTTTTATAAACCTAGACATTTTTGGGAACCAGTACGCCTTCTTGATACGTTCCAAGGTTTTCTCTACCCCGAAATGTCCAATAGCATCGTGATTTTTCTGACACAGTTGCCACCTAGCTCCCTTAGGGACGACCCAACGAATGTTCATTTTGTCACCATCTAGATATTTATAAAGCCTGTTATCTTTGATGAGGTAGTTGTCCTTAATATGTTTGAGCCCTTCTGCGTCTAGATCTGAATTAAGCACATCGCGTATTCGACATAGTTCTGGGTCACCCAACTGCAATGTCTGTAACCAATCTTCGTTACTAATCGACATGACAGCAGGGTAGTGGTCATTCGCCTCATTATCATCGTTAGTCGTGTTAGCGTCAGCCACAGGATTTCGTGACAACGCATCGACGTGACACATTTTTGTTCCGGGGCGATATTCCACAGAGCAATGAAACTCCTGTAGCAAGAGCCACCATCGGGCTATGCGTGGAATGATATCGCGCTTGGAAAATGTCGAACGTAGTGCGCTACAGTCGGTCACAATCTTAAAATTTTGTCCTAACAGATAAATCCTGAACTTCTTCAGCGAGCATACCACAGCCAACGTCTCCAACTCATAGGCATGAAAGTTTTTCTCTTCTGGAGACGTTTGTCGGCTGTAGTATGCCACTGGTTTAAAACTCTCATCATTTCTGGAGCGTTGCATCAGAATACCACCGATGCCTAACTTACTGGCATCGGTGTGTAGTTCCGTTTCGGCATTAGGGTCGTATATTGCCAAAATAGGCCTGTCAACAAGCCTGCCCTTCAGTTCCCTGAATGATTCTTCTTGCTCGGCATCCCAGATCCAGGTTGCGTTCTTTTTTAATAATTTACTTAGTGGGTTTGATAATCTAGCAAAATCCCGTATGAATTTACGAAAGTACCCAACTAGTCCTAAGAACTGCCGTACTGAGTGCACATTCAGGGGTCGAGGAAAATCCAGAACACATTGGACTTTCTTATCGCCAGGTCGAATGCCTGAAGCACTTACTTCGTAACCCAGATAGTCTATGCTATCTTTTAGGAAGTCGCACTTGGAAAGGTTAAGTGTTAAATTCGCTTTTTCTAATAGTCCTAGGACGTCTGCAAGCCTGTCTAGGCATTCCTCTACATTTCTGCCATATATTAGCACGTCGTCTATATACGCTGTTGCTTTAGTGTACCGAGCCGACCCCAGAACCTTGTTCATCATTCTTTGAAAGATCGCCGGCGCGTTTGCTAGGCCAAACGGCATACGATTAAATTCGTACTGTCCGTCTGGCGTAACAAACGCTGTCAGTGGCTTAGATCGTTCCGATATTGGTACCTGGTAATAACCAGATGCCAAATCTAATGTGATGAAATAGGCCTGCCCGGATAGTCGTGCTATCTCATCCTCAATAACAGGCATGGGATAGCGTTCCTTCACTGTTATTGAGTTGAGCATGCGGTAGTCGATGCACATCCTAAGGTTTCCATCCTTTTTGCGCACTAATATGACTGGGCTCGCATACTCTGAAACAGATTCCCTGATAATGTCGGCTTCGATCATTTCATCAACCATCTCCCTTACGCGTTCCCTCTCCTTGTGAGACAATCGATACGGCCTATAAACCACCGGTTTATTGCTACTCAAATCTATATTCATTTCAGCGGCAGTAGTGCATCCTAACTGTTGTAAATTTGACGCGAAACAATGACTAAACCGTTCTAGTAAATCAGTCAACTTCCGCTTCTGCTCCTCAGTAACGCTACTACCGATTCGGATTTTACTCAAGTCAACCTTATTGTGCTGCTGAAACCCCTCTTCATTATGTGAGATTATACGATTAACTACTTGAACTTTTAGACCTCGGGCCAAAACGTCATGTGAGAAGATTTTACAATCAGAAGATATCGGCCCAATACATACATTCACTGAACAATCCTTGACCTGATAGATGCCACCATAAATCATGTATGGATGAGTTGGTTTGCCAATCACCTTACTGTCCAACAATATACTACCGTCGGTACACGAGTCCGTATAACACCTAATCATAGCTGGGCCACATACTTGGGCATCAGCGGAGGCCATGATTTTGACAGGACTTTGATCATTTTCTTCAACCAGAGGATATAGCATTCCATTTCCCGAATCAATGAACTTCAGTTCATCCGCCGTCTTATAAACAGTTACGTGCGGCTGTTCAGTAAAAGACTGACCCACTAAAAGGGGCAAGTCCAGGAACTTGTCATCAACTACTTGGCAGGTCACCAAAGCAGATACATCATCTATCGTTAGTTTAGTCGTTACTGAACCCAATGTGTGAACTAATTCGTTCCCAAAGCCCTTCAAGACAGTCGTGGTATTGTTATGCTCCACGCCTAACACGGGAAGGATCGACTTGGCTATCAACGAGACTTCACTGCCGAAGTCTATAAAACCCTTCAATGGTGCGTTGTTTAGAAAAACATCCTTGATAAATTTGGAATTAGGGGTAGATGTGGTTATGCACATCGTTTTTGAAGGTGGACCTCCTTTGTTGTTCTGAGATCCTATGAAATTGCATTTGTCGGCAGTGTGACCAAATCTGTCGCACTGAGTGCATTTAATAAGAGGTTTAGGACACTTAAAGAAAGGGTGACCACGTTCCTTGCAATTGAAACACGAGGAAGTGAATTGAGATTTTTCAGTCTTGTTCAGTGGCGGACGACTATTTGAATTATTACTTTGATTTTCATTAATTTTGTTTCTCTGACCCATATTGCGGTCCATAAAAGAATGAGTTTCCTTATTGCTCATAAGAAATTGTAACAGTTGTTCGGGATTCGTACACCTCAAAGCCAACGCGCCTGTCTTAATAGTTTTATCGCTTAAGCCATGAATGATGCAGTCTACTGCCCGCTTGCCGTCGATGTCACATCGGTTCACTAGAGCTAGCTTCTCATAATAGTACAATTCAACGGGTTCATTATATCTACTTTTCCTCTTTAACATATCTTCCAGGGCCTGGCCATAGTTCTGTTCACAAGGGAAAGCGTTAATTAATTTTGTTTGCCATTCAGCCCAGCTGAATAATATAGAATTTAACCCCTCGTACCAGACCTTGGCCAGTCCCTGGAGTTTTTGCATGGCAAAGTATACCGTGGTCCTTTCGTCCCAGCCGTAAACAGCAGCACTCTCGTTTACCTTCTTAAGCCATACATCCACTCTTTGATTCTTTGATGAAGGATCAAAGTCCGGCAAAATGTTTTTGGTATTTGTTTGATTAGTATTTAAAACGGCAGAGTGCGCTGGCGACGACTGAGGCTTGGACTGCCTTAATGAATTTATAATATCAGCTACATCACCGGCTGTGAAAGAAGGGGTACGAGCGCGTTGCGGCGGCGTAGCTCGCGTGTCATGTCGTGTGTCTTTACGTGATCGAGATCGTGACCGTCCCAAGCTGTAAGGTTCTCGTCTCGGAATGTTATCATCGTGTCGATAAGAACTACGACGCGCGGAAGTATCTCTAGGTGAATCCGACACACGAGCACGCGGCCGCACAGAGTTGCGGGAGCGCTGCCGGGATTGTCGTGGCGAGGTCCGGCGCGAGCGCTGACGCGACTGTCGCATGCTTCTTTCCCTATCAAGTTCTATCTCAAGCCTACGAACCCGCTCTTGCTGCAGCTTCAATTCCTTCTCCCGATCTCGGTAGCTGTGGCTGCGGCCGCGATCCCGCTCGCCGTGACTGCTCCGACTCTGGACATCACGGCGGCTGCGACTGCGGCTGCGCCTGTCCGTCTCCTCACGGCGCGACGCCGACGTCCCAGGAGTAGGCGTTGCTAGGCGCCGATGCGTGCTTTCTTTGTCACTGGGCATTATCTGAAACTCGCACGTAAAAACACAGTGTTTAGATTTGTCCTATTAAATAAATTCAGTCATTTTTTTTTCTTTATTTTTATCGAAAGCCCACAGTACTACATGGAAAGTTATAATAAGGGAATTACACGAGCTATCTTAATTTTCTTTTTTTTTTTATCAATAGGTACTTATTAAACATATCATTTTATACATTATTATGTTAATTCCCAATATCACAGAACTACTGAACTACGTATGTAACTTATACTATTATGTAAGCCCCGTAGGCAAGTGGGTAGATTGTAAGTATATAATGATTACTGCCATCTAGCCACACATTGAAGTCTAACAGTTTGTTAAGTGTTAAAAATGTGAAATCGTTGATAATAAGATATTATAATATCAACCAGTTAATTAGTTAAAAGTAAAACATAACCTCATCAAGCCTGCATTCCTGAAGAGGTACGTCAGTTATGTTTTATGATAAATAGGAAAAAAAAAATAAGATTCATAACCTTTGCCACATAATTCAAACCAGTAACGGTTATCTATCACTTCAAAATATATTTTCTTTGTTCGTAACTTTTGGTATCGTTATGTAATATGTACAGCACGGTACGATAATACTTTTTTTTTTTTGCACTTGATGATTAACCACGTAAAATCACAAATTCCCGCACATAATTTAAATCGACTAAAATGGTTTGTAATGGTTTTCACATTTTCTTTCGCTCAAAATTCTTGAATACTAATCTCTTGTAAGATGTACGTTCATGCAAAATGAAAATGTAGGGAAGGACTTACCACTTCTGAAGTATAATAAAACTCCCTTTGATGAGCACACACTTTTAATCTTCTATCACCACACCTTTTACAATTCTCCAACTAGATATATAGTAGTAATGATTATTGCAACTGCACTTCAAAGGTAGACGACCACTCTCAATGACGGCCCGTTACCAACTGACCGCCACGAATCGTTGCCTTACGAATTCACATCCCCACCACTCGATTCCCTCGTTCGCTCGGACAACCGAATTAGTCAAATGACATTCTAATATTTTAATCATAAAACACCTACTCAATTAATACCGCGCCTTACACATGAAGTGAAATGTAAATTTCTTTCGAGAATAAACATTTAAATAAATAAATTTCTCTCTCTCTCTCTCTCTATTTAAGAGCTGCGCTCTTGTCGGTGGATTAATCGCCATTCCTCTCTTCTTTTCGCCAAAACCTTCACCTCCCGATACGACACGACCTGCACCTTCTCTTTTATAAAGATTTATTTAACCTGAATCGCGATGGGGACATAATCACAAATAACGTTGTGTGATCCATAGTTTGGTTAGGAGTTCGGACATCGTAGGCTGATCACGTGATTGTCCTAATTAAGTTGAACAGAGGCCACGTAAAGTCACGCCAGTAAGCCCCGGTTACTATTTACCTCATTAAGTAGGCAGTAACGAGGTAAGTACACAGTTACGTACGAGGTGAGGTCACAACCTAACCCTAATTAGGCTGATTTTACCTTCGCGGGTTGGAAGGTTAGACAGGCAGTCGCTTCTTTAAAAAACCAGACCTGTCAAATCTTCAGGTTAGGTTAGGTTAGGTTAGCGGACTCTCCCACCTGTAGTTCCGACCGTAAGAATAGGGCTACAGTACCCCCGCCTGTCGTAAAAGGCGACTGAAAGGGGACACTGGGGATCGTGGGTAGTAAGGGCGGGGGCCCGAACCGCTCAACACACGATCTCCGGGAGGGACGGCAATGCGACATGGCCTCGCATTACTGTAAAACTGGGATGGCGTAGGGGTGGGGATCTACCCCGGGATGCTTTAATAAAAGCAAGTGCGAGGGCAGCACCCCGGTGCGTTCGACAGAGATCCCGGAGCTCCCTGACATGCACGGCAGAGGGCCATCGGAGAGGTTTTAGTCGGTAAGAGTCTGACATAACCTCGTTGCTTCCCCGGGTGACGAGGTATCCATGAGGATTTCCCCTTCATTAAAAAGAAAGTTAGCGGACTCTGTGAAAAACGGGTTAATGCTATAAATATGTGTGTGGTAAGGTCAGTCCGGTTTGGTAAGGTCATCAACCACACGAAAGAAGAAGTCAATTTTGCCCATTTAGATACTTCAGAGTAAAAGTAATTACTTAAGCTTTATTAAGATGACTTAGGCAAAGATTATAAGCGGAGTGAATAGGAAAAGATACGATTATTCAATAAAAGTAGAATTCGTTTTTTTTTTGCAGCTTCTAAAAAAGAACAATGGGGTCGAATTATTATTTTTATCTGGAAATTCAAATGATTTCCTTCAGCAGGTAAGTATAATCTCAATTTCTGAGAAAAATCTTACGTAACCAAAATTAAAGTAACTATTTATCTTATTATTTTATTCGTAGCTATTTATGGGCTTTTTTACTAATACCTACTTACTCAGTTTAATTACTAAATAATTAATTACTAATTCTTCTATCGTGTGGGTTGTGACGTGAATTACCAACCTCCTCATCCCTGGTGTCAGGGTTATTATTGAGCCGCCAAAGGCCCCTGACATGGCTCATGTAACAACTACATCAGTAAGTAGTGACCGGGACCAATGGCTTAACGTGCCTTCCTAAGCACGGATCATCTTACTTGATTTTTGTGATTTGTCCCTACAGGCATTCGAACCCGGGACCTTCGGGTCGTGAGCACAACGCTCAACCACTGGACTACGGAGGCCGTTAATATAGGTAGCAACATAATTCTATAATCTGATTCAAATATCAAGCAACAATTATTTTTATATTATTATTTATTTATTAAATCTTAATACTAAAAATACAATTATCAATGCCCTGCAAAACTGTCTAAACAGTTTGTCTGCAGGAAAGAGTCTCTACTAATAATATGAACTTATATCTAATAGTCAATTAATAACATAAGTTAACTAGGAATAATAAGTTAGCTAGGACACGAGTCTAGAAGGTGTTGTTTAAGTAATTTTTTATATTTAATTTTATTTGGTTCTAGACGGATTTTCTCAGGCTTCTGCTATTCAGCACCGGAGTAATAAGAAAATAGGTTATTAATTATCACGTTAAATCTGGGCGGCGCCATCTATATTATTTTTGGGGAACATGGCCTGTTGAGTCCCTTATTGCAAAAATACGTGACATTTTTATTATAATAACTGAATTGCCATTATAATGGACTTAGTGTTATTGTTTATTTTATGATAATGGTTCGTTCGTTGGACCGCCGTCCAAGCCGTGGTCGCCCAGTTGGTAGAACGCTTGCCTCTTACTTTGAGGTTGCAGGTTCGAATCCAGCACAGGCCATTTTCGAATTCATGTTTGGATCATAAATTATTTATCACGTGCTCATCGGTGAAGGAAAACATCGCGAGGACGGGTATCTCGAGAAATGCGTTTTCGGAGGTATGTGACCTAACCTGAAAAGAAACGGTTAACGTTTTGTCTTATAGGGAAGACAAGGATTTGCCCTTTGATAGACTGGAATGGAAAATACTGCACCGACATGAGCGTGGCTCTTAAATTGATGATGATGATGTGACTTAACCTGTATTGGGCTGGTTTTCCCTTCGCGAGTTAGAAGGTCAGATAGGCAGTCGCTTCTGTAAAAAACCGGACCTGTCAAATCTTCAGGTTAGGTAAGCGGACCCTGTGACAAACGGGATAATGCGAGGGAGATGTGGTTCGTTCGTTGGACTAAAATGAGAGGTTGAACAACTCTCGGAAATGCCTTTATTAAACTGTATTGTCTGATTTTAACAATACCTACTTATCTATAAATATTATATAAACCTGCTGCCTATTATGTTCATGATTGTACGTCCCACTGCTGGTGAAAGGAAGAATATCCAACGAAGTGGCTATTATCGGCTTGAGTGATTTATTCGGCTTTCATTGTTTGTATTTATAGAATGTCATGGTACGGAAAAAATCGGGGCTGAAGAAATCTAATGCCATCGAAACGACAAGAAGAAGATGGTACGGACATGAAAATTGTATCAGGTTTACGCGGTTATTACATAACATAACATACATAAACAGCCTATATACGTCCCACTGCTGGGCACAGGCCTTCCCTCAATCAACCGGAGGAGGTATGGAGCATACTCCACCACGCTGATCCAATGCGGGTTGTTGGAGGTGTTTTTACGGCTAATAGCCGGGACCAACGGCTTAACGTGCCCTACGAAGCACGGAATCATCTTACTTTTTCGGACAATCAGGGGATTCAAGCTTGAAAAGTCCTTACCAAACAAAGGACAGTCTCACAAAGTGATATCGACAATGTCCCCATCGGGAATCGAACCCGGACCTCCAGATCGTGAGGCTAACGCTCTAACCACTAGGCCACGCGGTTATTATCATAATTAAAACACTTAATGGTGCTGATTCCGAGACACACCATCTAATATTTATTTTACTCACTCTTTTCCTTTTTTTTAAATTGTTAATGGTTCTGTTTTTTTAATGAAGTGTGCGTTGTAGTGTTATTCATATTCAGTGGCTCTCGAGTTGCTTATTATTAGGTATTTTGTGTGTACTATTTATAGGTTAGGTATATATTTATTTGCATGTATTTATTGGTAAGTTGTACTTATAGTTGGTACCCGCAATCTTTCAATTTTTACATTTTTCCTCACTTTATGGTTGTCTGGAAAAAATCTGGAAAGTTATACCTGTCATTTTCTTATTTGGGACTCCCGATATTTCAACACTATTCCATGCTCATGGGATGACTGATGAAATCGGAGTGAAAGTAGATACATCAGTTTCTAAGGGCAAACATATCTTCTTCATCATGCGTAAGCTGCAGTAGTTTTAAGCAGATGAGCACACAACACGACCTTAATAATATGTTTTCTCGGAGCTCCGTGCATTGTAAAGTTTGGAAACGAGTGGAGTGCAAAATTCAAAATTCAAAAATATTTATTTTTCAAAATTGGCTTACAAAGTTAGCGCAAATTTGAAGTACTTATTTGCTTACATTTGTATGGCGCGCGTTTCGGGCTCACTTCTCCGGTCAAGTAGTTAATGAGACTAGTTAATGAGTAGTTAGGTGGAGACTTGTAATTAGCCTTTAGTTATTGTCTGGTTATTATGTTAGAAAATGTATATGGCCGTAAGTCTTCCTCAAAATAAATAAATAAAATGACATTTGCAGTAAATCTATAATAAGTCACGTCAAAAGGGCTAACTTGGCCCTTCCAACAAATCAGGGCTAACAAATGAGGGGCTTAATTTAAAAGTTCCACATTAATTTCATGATGTTATATTGAACCAGGTCCGCCTCCTACATACATAGCATTACGCGTATTTCCTATTCGGGTAGGCAGAGCCGAACAGAGCAAAGCCACGGAACTCCACTTACCTACTATGATCCTAACCCACCATCGTTGCTTCCTCCACTCCATCAAAGATGTGAGTACAGTCATGAGCAATATAATGTACCTACTTTAGGACTCTGTCGCACTAACATATTTGATATTTAGTGAGACTTACAGTTCAATTTGTCAAAAAAGTTAATGTGACATGGTACCAAAGTGTATATATAATAATGCTCGTGACCGTACATAATCGTTACATAATCCATGTCAGGGGCTTTTGGCGGCTCAATAGTAACCCTGATACCAGGGTTAATGTGGTTGGTCTTGTAATTCACCTCACAATCCACACGATAGAAGAAGGTCCACCAGCCGCCGCCTAAAGGCTCAACAAAACAACATGATGAACAACAGCGTGCTGTTGTGAATGTCAGGGGCCTGTTTAATAAAACTTACAATTGTAAATTACAACGACAGTTTGGTGTTCATTACGTAGCTAATATGAAACTGCAAAATATTCGTGATCACACACTCCGCATTGTACATCTAATTGTCATTGTAATTTACAATTGTAATTTATTAAACAGGCCCCAGGTGTTAGCGACATCGTAACGAATACTGAGGGGGATGATTCAGACCATGATTCTCAGTTGATACTCGTAGCAAGTGGAATTTCCTGTCGGAAAATTCAATAAAATTTGAGTGCTTTTTACGAGATTTAAAAAAAAAAAAAATATTTCAAAAATATTTATTTTTCAAAATTGGCTTACAAAGTTAGCGATGAATGTCAAAAAATTAAATTACATATTATGTAACCAGCTTGAAAACTACTACCACATCGGAAATTGTAACGCTGAGGGAAAGACGTTTCCAGAAAACCTCCCAGCACAGGGCTCTAGTCCTACTGTTTCATTTTTTTAAATCCAGTTTGTATTACATAATTTATAGACTTAAATACAATGGTATTCCAATTACAGTCGGTGGAAGGAAAGTGAAAAATAAAATTGTATATTCGATGTTCCTGCCTAGTACCGGCCCTGTACACCCAGCCAGGACGTATCTCTCTGTACCAGGAGTATTTACATTAAGTCGATGGAGTTTATTGTTGTCATTTTGTTTCACTAGTATAAATGAATATAGAGCTTTATTTTTACATTGTAACTGTTATTTCAAGTCATTTTGTAACTCAGATGGTGAATTTGTTTTGGTCTCTCCTTTAATATGTAAGTATAGTAGATATATTCATATTCATTTATTGCATGTCACAAACATAAATTAAGGTGGAACATAGTAAGAAGGTACTTGTGACGCCCTGCAAGCGCACGACAATATAAAAGAGGCGACACTAGGTGCCTTATCATAACAATATTATAACATCTAACTAAATATTATTATTAAGTAATTAGGTACAAAATTATATAATACAGTTGTTTAGTATGTGTACCGCACCACACGTGTAAAATTTAATTTATAATAAGATTAGAAAAAAAACAACTTAAGAACACATCTCGAAAATAACAAGAAATTTGGTAAACAGCTCAAATAATAATTAACATATACAATACAAAACGCTTCAAAGAAGCAATTACAAAGTGACAAGAAAAGCCCAATCGACGGCCTTATTAACAGGAATTTCTTCCAGGCAACCTTAGGGTTGAAGAACTTGCTAAATATTGGAGGGACGGAACTATATAAGAGTGAGTAAATTATCATCATTAATTTTAGAGCCAAGCTTTTGTCGGTGTAGCATTCTCCATGCTACTATTTAGATAAAAATAGGGCAGTCGTTTCCCTCTTTCCTTCTGCCCCGCAGTACTCTGTCTGACGCGAGTGGGATGGCGCCCAGAGTAGTCTATTTCAAAGCCGTCCTAGGATTCCTGTCCTCCGCCTCTGAATAGTACTGACAGTTACTGCTGTCCTCTGTCAGGTTCCAGTTTACAGTCCTGGTAACTTGCCCCTTCCGTCCTGTATTTTCGTACCGATGATGGCTCCTATCTCTGCCTCTGCAACCGTTGAGGTCTTCACCCTTATCCCTGGGCAAGGGTTCTACGTTATACCCCGTAGGTCTGGTAGCAGTTAAAAAATATACTTATAGGGTAAATAGACATACTAAAATATACATATTCATAAACTTACGTCATAGAATAAAGACACTACGCGAGATACTACACATAGAATGGACATTCTCCGGCCCGCACCAATTCGTATGGGGCGCACTAGATTTAAACCCACGCTGCTCCACTGCGGGTTGGTGGAGGTATTTTTATGGCTAATAGCCGGACCCGCGGCTTAACGTGCCCTCCGAAGCACGGAATCAACTTATTTATTCAGACAATCAGGTGATTCAAGCCTGTAAAGTCCTTACCAAACATAGGACAGTCTCGCAAAGTGATTTCGACAATATCCCCATCGGGAATCGAACCCGGACCTCCAGATCGCGAGCCTAATAACGCTCTAACCACTAGACCACGGAGGCTGTTTACGACATGCTAGAAAATATAATCAGTTAAACGCCAACACAAAAGTCGCATAAAGTGAGTCGTAGTATAATAGGTGTTTACCGTTTAAAGGACGATTTTTTTCCATCACTTTTTGGTTACAGAGTGTATTCGCTTCAGCATGAGTAATCTTTTCCGTTACATTTCACTCGCCATTTCATTTATCCCAAGGGTAAAAAAGTCGACATATTTTCATATTTATAAGTAAAACCCTTTTCAGGGTGTGCGGTCACAGAAGGCGTTTGGTAAAAGGGAAACCTAGGAGATATACCTACTTAGGCATCAGCCTCAGTGGTCTAGTGGTTAGAGCGTTACGCTCAAGATCTGGAGGTCCGGGTTCGATTCCCGATGGGGACATTGTCGAATGACTTTGTGAGACTGTCCTTTGTTTGATAAGGACTTTTCAGGCTTGAATCACCTGATTGTCCGAAAAAGTAAGATGATTCCGTGCTTCGGAGGGCACGTTAAGCCGTTGGTCCCGGCTGTTAGCCGTAAAAACACCTCCACCAACCCGCAGTGGAGCAGCGTGGTGGAGTATGCTCCATACCCCCTCCGGTTGATTGAGGGGAGGCCTGTGCCCAGCAGTGGGACGTATATAGGCAGTTTATGTAGGCATCAGAATTAATAACACATAAGAAGAAAAAGTAAGCTTCTTAAACGGGGAGCGCCGATCCTAAACCCGGTACCGAATTACACCAATGAGTTATTAATTTATCTTAGTGGTTGAGCATGGGGCTCTCGATCTGGAGGTCCTGGGTTCGATTCCCTGTGGAGACATATCACAAAAATTACTTTGTGGTCCCTAGTTTGGTTAGGACATTACAGGCTAAAAGTAAAGATGATCCGTGTGAAGGCACTTTAAGCCGTTGGTCCCGGTTACTACTTACTGATGTAAGTAAGTAGTCCTTACATGAGCCATATCAGGAGCCTTTGGCGGCTCAATAGTGACCCTGACACCAAGGTTGATGAGGTTGGTACTCCACCTCATAACCCACACTATAGAAGAAGAAGAAACTCACGCGATACAAAAATGTATTGTAATGACAGAAGCATATCGAAAACGAATTGTTGCTTGATATCTGGATCGCATTATGTATACAGGGTGTTAGTGACATCGTAAAGAAAACTTTGAAGGATGATTCAGACCATGATTCTGAGTTAATCTCGAGTGGACTTTTCCGTCGCAAAAGTATGGAACTGAAAATAATAAATAAAAACACAAAAAATTTTCATGAATTTTCCGACAGGAAATTCCACTTGATATCAACTCAGAATCATGGTCTGAATCATCCCCCTCAGTATTCGTTACGATGTCACTAACACCCTGTATAGAATGATGTTGCTACCTGTATTGCTTCTCTTTAATTTGATCAGAATAATAATGGGTGAAAGATGGAATTGTACCTTGGTGTAATAAAAGATGACAATGGTCATCATTTATACCCAAAAACAATGATAAAAGATGCATATGTATCCATATTGAGGAGCTCGGTGGCGAGCGGTAAACGCGCTCGGTCTGCGATTGTTGAAGTTAAGCAACTTTCGCAAAGGCCGGTCGTAGGATGGGTGACCACAAAAAAAAAGTTTTCATCCGTGCTTCGGAAGGCACGTTAAGCCGTTGGTTCCGGCTGCATTAGCAGTCGTTAATAACCATCAATCCGCACTGGGCCCGCGTGATGGTTTAACGCCCGATCTCCCTAACCATCCATAGGGAAGGCCCGTACCCCAGCAGTGGGGACGTTAATGGGCTGATGACGATGATGTATCCATGAAATTAGAAATTTCAACGAAGAAAAAACTTAACAACGCCATCTATCGTATTTTTGGGGAACGCCGATTGGAAAGTACCTCTGTACATTTTATTCAACAATGTATTTTAAAATCGTTTTTTGTTTTTTTTTTTTGACGTGACTTATTGTAGATTTGCCGCAGATGGCATTAACTACTTGGCCGGACTAATGGGGAGCGCTGAAGGCTCTCACCCGGTTTAAAATCGTTCACAGGCATAAAGTATCTTTAAGTGGGTTGCGGGCAACCAATTAAATATTAACGGTGGTTATCGATAAATTTGTTGAGACCAATGTCCACTCATCCAAAACCTTTAAATTATATAGGCTATACTTTATGGCGCTTTACTTCTATAATATAAGAAAGTGATTGTCTTTGGTTAAGCTCTCTCTCTGGAAAAATATTGTAGAACGTGGTGTAAGATTTTTGATGAAGAAGCATTATAATAAAAGAACAATAAATAATATCGAGTTTTAATGAGAAACAAGAAGAAGAAATATCCCGGCATCCCCAACAGTGGTAGCAGAGCGTAGTTCCGAGAAATTGGTAAGAAAATCAACAAGATTCTAATAAGGAAAAATGGCGTCATCGGAATTCCAGAAATTTCATTGTAATATTAGACAATTTGCCGGCGAAGACTATGCAGTATGGAAATTCAGAATTAGCGCAATATTGAGAGAAAATGAATGTTTGGATGCTATAAAAAATATCGAGTTTGCGAGTAATAAAGAAAACACAAAAGCTGAAGCACGTGCTCAAAGCATAATAATTGGCGCAGTGGCCGACACATATTTAGATTACATTCAAGATGAAGACACAGCCTATAATATGATTCAAAAATTGGAAAGTAATTTCATGAAGAAAGGAACAAGAAGCAAACTATTTTTGAGACGACAATTAACGGACATAAAATACATAGAAGGTACACCACTATGTGATCATTTTTTGACATTATCTAAATTATTTAATCAACTAAGGGATGCCGGAAGTCCATTGAGCGAAGAAGAAAAAATAAATATTATATTGTTGTCAATGCCATCGTCATATGACATTATTGTAACAACACTGGAATCAATGCCCAACCTTACAGTCGACATAGTGAAAGATCGTCTACTTGGTGAAGAAGAAAAAAGAAACAAAATAGAAAAAATAGAAAAAGGACATTATAAAACTGCTTTTACATGTTTTCAATGCGGAAAGGAAGGACATAGAAAATATGAATGCCGTTCAAGAACTTGGTCAAGAGGACAGACATATACTCCTGGAAGTGGACAGACATATACATCTGGAAGAGGACAGACATATACTCCTGGAAGTGGACAGATATATACATCTGGAAGAGGACAGACATATACACCCGGACAAGGACAATCATATACACCTAGACGAGGACAGAGAGGATATCAAGGACCAAACAGAGGATTTCGTGGGAATGGAAGAACAGGTAACGGACAACGGGGATGGCAAAATCAGACGTTTGCTGCAGACATGTCAGCAGAGGAAGGTGCATATTGTTCAGGAACGGACAAGGAATTTTCAGGTGAGCGAGTAAAATTGAATAATGATAGTGAAACGTTAACTTGGTGTATTGACTCTGGCTGCTCTGATCATTTAATTAATACTAAAGATTATTTTTACGAATATGTGGAATTAAGTAAACCAAAAATTATAGCTGCAGCTAAAAATGGTGTAACTTTAACAGCAGTAGGAATTGGAAATATATATGTGAAAGCTTATGTAGGACAAAGATGTTCTGACTTTACTATAAAAAATGTTTATTATGTACCGGAATTGAGAAAAAATTTATTGTCTGTATCTAAAATAGAAAACAGTGGTTTCAAAGTTGAATTTTCTAACGGCAAAGTGAGAATATATAAACACAATTATCTATCTTTGATAGGCAATATTGAGGGTTCATTGTACACTATTAAAGTGTTTCCACAATTTGAAATTGAGAGTAACTTTATATCAAAACATGAAAGTGATATGTTACAGTTGTGGCATAGAAGGTTTGGTCATTTAGGATTAAAAAACTTAAATTTACTTGCACAGAGACAAATGGTCCATGGATTAGATAACTTAAAAATAACACAATAGATCATACTTTATGTGAACCATGTTTGGTAGGAAAAATGACAAAATTACCTTTCAATAAATCAGGACGTAGGGCAACTAGGCCTCTTGAGTTAGTACATACCGATGTGTGTGGTCCCATAAATCCAGCTACTAAAGAAGGATATAAATATTTTGTAACATTCATTGATGATTACACACATTTTGTAATTGTATATTTAATTTCAAACAAAAGTGAAGTTTTTGAAAAATTCAAAATTTATTATAATTATGCAACTAATCATTTTCAAACTAACCTTTTGAAGTTGAGATCAGATAATGGTAGGGAATATGTATCAAGGGAATTTCAAGATTTTTGCTATGACAAAGGTATACAGATGCAACACACAGTGCCGTATAACCCACAGATGAACGGAGTAGCGGAACGAATGAACAGGACTTTAGTAGAAAAGGTGAGGACAATTCTCATTGATTCTAAACTTGGAAAGGACTTTTGGGGGCATGCTGTGTTATTCTCAGCATATGTTACGAATAGAAGCCCAACATTGGGAAAGGACAAGACCCCTTCAGAATTATGGGAAGGAAGAGTACCAAATGTATCGAATATGAGAGTATTTGGATGTGTAGCATATAATTATGTTCCTAAAGAGTTGAGACAGAAACTGGATAATAATGGAAAAAGGATGATATTTATAGGATATAGTACTTCTGGATATAAATTATATGATGAGGAGACAAATAAGGTTATAGTTGGGAGAAATGTAGTATTCAATGAAAAACAAAAGAAAGAAGATGAATATTGTTATATACCGTTTAATATGGATAAAGAAAAACTAGATGATACAGAAGGAGACAAAGAAGATGAAAAAGAAGAATATCAGGAATGTCAAGAAGAAGTATGTGAAGAAAAAATATGTGAAGTAGAAGAAAATATAATTAGTATAAAGCCAAGACAGGAAAATAAAGAGAAGAAAATTTATGGAAAACCAGGACGTGACAACAAGGAGAAGAAAGAGATTAAATTACAAGAAAGAGGGAGAGATAAAAGGAAGATAGTGAAGCCAAAGTGGCAAGAGGAGTATGAATTGGATTTAAGTTCAGAAGATGAAGCGTTGTATGCTCTATTGACAAGTCAACAAGACGTACCATTAAATTTTGATGATATAAATCAAAGAGAAGATAAAGTAGAATGGGAAAAGGCAGTAGCTGAAGAATTAAAAGTATTAAAGGATAGTGACACATGGAGAATTGTACATAAACCAGAGAAAGAAAGGTTACTGGATAGTAAATGGATATTTACAAGAAAAGAAGTAGGAAATGAGGAAATATGCAAAGCAAGATTAGTAGTAAGAGGTTTTCAACAGAAGGAGAATTTAGAAGATATATACTCACCAGTACTGAAGCTTCAAACCTTGAGAGTTTTATTATCTATTGCCGCACAAAAAGAATACAAAATCCATCAGATGGATGTAAAAGGAGCATTTCTATATGGGAGGATAGATGAAGATGTATATTTGAAACCTCCACAAGGACTAGATATTCCAGAAAGTCATGTGTTGAAACTTCAAAAGTCATTATACGGACTCAAGAAATCACCAAAATACTGGTATGAAAAATTCACTGAAGTAATTACAAATTATGGATTTATCCGTTCACAAAATGATTACTGCCTCTATAACAAAGGTGAAATCTATATACTTTTATATGTAGATGATTTACTCATAATTGGGCCAAATGAAAAAGAGATAGAAAAGATAAAGTTATTTTTGAAAACACAATTTAGAATGAAGGATTTAGGTTCTGATAATTTAACTTACCTTGGAATTAGCATTCAAAATAATTCAGAGTGCATTTCAATAAATCAAACCAAATATTTACAAAATGTTTTATTAAAATATAACATGATTGACTGCAAAGGTTGTAACTCACCGATGGACTTAAACTTTAAACTTGAGTTTGATGATTCAGAAATTGATATGTCTCTTGAATACCAATGTAGATCTTTGATAGGTTCTTTAATGTACGCCATGGTAAGCACCAGACCAGACTTTGCCACATCAGTATCATATTTAAGTAGATTTCAGTCAAAACCAACTCTAAAGTTGTGGAAAGCTTTAAAAAGAGTACTTAGATATGTTAAACAAACAGTAAATTACAGCTTGATATATTATAAAAATAACTTAAATGACTGTGACATTCTGATAGGTTTTGCTGATGCCGATTTTGCTCGAGATAGTGATAGAAAATCTACTAGTGGATATATATTTAAATTGTTTGGAAATACAATTTCGTGGAGATCTAGAAAACAAAGTACAGTAGCACTTAGTACTACAGAAGCAGAGTTAGTATCATTGTGTGAGGCATCCGTAGAAGCATGTTGGTTACATAAGTTGTTGTCAGATTTAAATATTAATATTAAAAATGTTGTAATTTATGAAGATAATCAAAGCACCATGAAAACTGTTAAAAATCCAGACCAAAAGAGATTGAAACATGTTGATGTAAAGTTCAATTTCGTTAAACAAAAGGTAGAGGAAGGATTGATCACTGTTAAATATATTTCAACTGTAGATCAACTTGCTGATGTTTTCACCAAGCCTCTTGTTGGTGAAAGATTTTGTAAGTTAATTAACATGCTAAACTTAAAGTAAAATATGTTGTATGTAATTATGTAGTAAGTTTAAAACGTTGAAGAATTTAGCGTTAGTAAAAGAAAGTTATTAAGTTAGAATAGATAAAAGTAAATAAATAGATAAAAAATAGGATTAAATAAATAAGTTAAATAGAGAAATGAGTTAGTATAAGAACAATTTTGTTTAGAAAAAGTATGTTTTTTTTTTTTATAAATTAGAGAAATAAATAAGTTAGTGACTGTGGATTAGTATAAGAATTATTTTGGTTAGTTTTTTTAATGTTTAAAAGTAAATTGAGTTAGTTTTTTTTTGGTGTTGGTTGTTTTTGAAAGAGTAGGGTGTTTATTTAAAGAATATGTTGTTTATGTTAGTATCATTTAGAAGTTTTATTTTTTGGTTATTATGATAGGGGATATGTTTCTTATGTTTTCTTTAATAATGTTTATGTTTTTGTAATGAGTGAACATTGAGGGAGAGATTGTTGAGACCAATGTCCACTCATCCAAAACCTTTAAATTATATAGGCTATACTTTATGGCGCTTTACTTCTATAATATAAGAAAGTGATTGTCTTTGGTTAAGCTCTCTCTCTGGAAAAATATTGTAGAACGTGGTGTAAGATTTTTGATGAAGAAGCATTATAATAAAAGAACAATAAATAATATCGAGTTTTAATGAGAAACAAGAAGAAGAAATATCCCGGCATCCCCAACAAAATTGAACTATGTTGATGAGTTTTCGCGGTTTATCGTCGAGCGTTTGATACTTACTTTATTGTTGAAACAAACCGCCGGTCGAAATTGTTAAATAATGTCAGACGACATACATACATACGTAACTTCACGCCTATTTCCCACCGGGGTAAGAAGTCACTGTGGTTCTGTGGTGCACCGGCTTGCTTCTCAAACGGGGAACGTCGGTTCGAACTAAAAAAAACAAAAAAAAAAAACAAAAACAAAACAAAATTAGTCTAGTCTATGCATTTGTTTATAATTCCCACGACTGTATCTATTTTTTTTTGTGTTTAGTACATTTATCTTAAACATTGCAATGTATGTTTAACATAAAACCGTTTAACTTAAAAAGTTTTTTTACCTATTTTTTATATTATGTGGGTGTTTTTGCAGAGGCTATTTGGTTTTGAAGTAGGCAATTCTCTAAACTTAAAAAAAAACACTGTTAAGTGGAGTGGATAGGATTTTTTTACAATATTACTATCGAAATTAAGGTCACTATCGATCGTACTAAACTATCGATAGTATCGATACTATCGATAGTATCGATACTATCGTTGCTTATCAATAGTATCGCCAAAAAAGAGCTATCGATACTATCGATACTATTATTAATCGATTAATCGATAGTATCGATACTATCGATTAATTATCGATACTATCGCTTTTTGGTAAACTATCGATAGTTCAATCGAAAACTATCGATAGGGCACTATCGAGCGGCAACATTAGTTCGAAACCTGGTACTTGGGGGTTAAAAAAGCCACATCGAATTCATCTAAGAAAGCAATATTGCAATTTGACATTTGCGCATATAAAAGTATGGTGCGCAATGCAAACAAATGTGCACACACATACTATTGCCTTACACATACATACACATATTGCCTCTCACTTTGCGGTCGCAGATTCGATTGCAGTACAGGCCTAAACCAATGATTGTCGAATTTGTTTTCGAATTCATGTTTGGATCATACGTATAAATCAATATCACGTGCTCAGCGGTGAAGGAAAACATCGTGAGGATGGGTATCCCGAGAAATGCGTTTTCGAAGGTATGACCTAACCTGTATTGGGCTGGTTTTCCCTTCGAGGTTTGGAAGGTCAGACAGGCAGCTGCGTCTGTAACGAACCAGACCTGACAAATCTTCAGGTTAGGTAGGTGGACCCTGTGAAAACGGAATAATTCTAAGGGGATGTGTGCGTATTGTTGTCGTAGGTTTTAATGTATATTCTTCATCATCACCAGCCCATTAACGTCCCCACTACTGGGGCACGGGCCTTCCCTATGGATGGATAGGGAGAACGGGCCTTAACCACCACGCGGGCCCAGTGCGGATTGATGGTTATTAACGACTGCTAATGCAGCCGGGACCAACGGCTTAACGTGCCTTCGTGCACGGAGGAGCTCGAGATGAAAACTTTTTTTTTGTGGTCACCCATCCTATGACCGGCCTTTGCGAAAGTTGCTTAACTTCAACAATCGCAGGCCAAGCGTGTTTACCGCTGCGCCACCTAACTCCTCTGTATATTCTTAGTAAACTTCAATTTCCAGCTTATCAAATGCTCGAACCAAGTAGAAATACCGTATCAATAGGAGTTTATGTAAACTTGGACTTATAAACGGTTTATTCTCTCAATTTGTCGCTAGAGAGGGCTAGGGATAGGGATTAAGATAATTATTTTCATTGGGCTTTTAGCAACGTTATTGGCGACGGGCTGCTAAATAAGCGTTTATAGTTCCACGCTTCCGCCGGTGAAGTCGCTATCGCTATGAGCCCATTTCGAGCTCCTTCTCTCTGATATCATCATCATCAGCCGTACGACGCCCACTGCTGGGCATAGGCCCTCCCCCAAGGATCCTCACGACGATCGGTCCTGCGCTGCCCGCATCCAGCGGCTTCCCGCGACCTTCAGCCACCCACTTACCCACTGAGCGTCGTCCGACACGTGGTCGCCATTCTAGAACATTTCCGCCCGTGCGGCTATCGGCTCGGCTCTCCGACATAATTTTTTTCATGTAGAGCCACAAGTACCTAAATAGACAAGCTGCAGCCGCTTTTGGCAGCGAGAGGGTTGTGTTGGTCTCGCACCGACTAAGACCCCCTAGTGGACGCGGTTATGCCAATTTCTTCCACATTTTGGCCGCGATTACATGGGGGGCACACTATTTTATGGGGGGGCAATATTTCATGGGGGGGGGGGCACGATTTCATGGGGGGACTATTTTATGGGGTGGGGAGCACTATTTCATGGGGGGGCACTATTACATGGGGGGGGGGACTATTTCATGGGGTGGGGAGCACTATTTCATGGGAGGGGCACTATTTCATGGGGGGACTATTTCATGGGGTGGGGAGCACTATTTCATGGGGGGGCACTATTACATGGGGGGGACTATTTCATGAGGGGGGACAGAATTGGGGGGGGGGTATTTCATGGGGGTGGGCACTATTTCATGAGGGGGGGGGGCACAATTTTATGGGGGGGGGACTATTTCATGGGGGGGACGTACGCCACCTCTTGAGCCATAGTGGTGAGTAACCTTTGGTAACAGTATGGCGATAGGTGATCAGCTTCCGGCATGTCCATCATGTTGAAAGGACACAATCCCTCTGTAAGTTTTATGGCATGCTCGGAAAAATAAACAACTGATTATTTTCTAAGTTCTTTAAACATCCTTGGTCCAGTATTATAATAGTTCAACAATCTAAGGACAACTTGTGCGAAATAAATACTTAATGAAAGATGAACTAAGTACCCAAACCTCACCGAGCTTTCTGTTAGACCAACGCTATTGGCGATGAACCGTATCGCCGTCTATAATGATCACCGCAGTCGTGAGGTATGTTTGTTATAATCTAACAATTCCACCGTTCCTGAGGCCACAACCAACAGGTGAGCGTAGCGGGATCAATTTCACTAATCTTAATTAGAAGTGTGATACTAGCGGGTTGGAGGGCTATTATTGACGGAATGAGTTCAATCACCTATAACGCAGCCAGTAACGAAGGTTTTTTCTTTCTTATTGCAAATTCGCCTCGGATGTCATTTACAACTTGGCCGGATAAAATTTGGCCTTGGGGAGCGCTGGGAGCTCTCAATCAGTTTAAGACAGCAGGTCTGAGGGTGCTCACTTGGGCGTGAACCTTGGCTTAAGGGCGTTGTGTGAGAGGATTATATTTGAAATAATTAATCGATGCGCTGAATCGTCGACCACGCCGGCGGGGTCGGTGTCGAGGTCCTAATGTGATTGTTGTCGCGAGCTGATTGGCCGCCTCTATGGCTGAATTAATCGGGTCGTCAGGATCTTATGTTACGTCTTTGGACGCCGAGCCACAACTTGGCTGATCACATGGGGAACGCAAAACAAGGAGTGACAAAACGAAGGAGTGAAAATAAAGCCGGATACACAAGGCAATGTATGTATGTATGTATGATGTTCTTCAAGTGGCGTCTCTACGCATCTGCGCCGGCGTGAAGTGATGGGAAATCGTTCCTAAACTGAACAATAAAATTATTCAAATTAT
Organism: Pectinophora gossypiella; assembly: GCF_024362695.1. Lineage (NCBI taxonomy): Eukaryota > Metazoa > Arthropoda > Insecta > Lepidoptera > Gelechiidae > Pectinophora > Pectinophora gossypiella. The sequence continues at coordinate 2,214,814 of NC_065422.1, forward strand.
TCCAAACCTGATATTCGAATGATAATTCGACATTCGAATGGTTTTTGACCGAAATAATTTATTCGAAATAATATATTGAATGGGTGATTTTGTGATTACTAACCATAATGAAACGTGAAATTAATTTCTTTGTTTTGTTTTTAATATTACGCGTAAATATACATCTACGAATAAATAAATAATAATGGGTTTTTTTTGCAAAGTATTTCATTATTTCTTTCTCTCTTACTTTATTGCACCAAAATAAAAATAAAAATTACAAAAAGACTCTTAACTAGGCACATGGCAAATGGCGGCCTTATCGCTTAAAGCGGTTTCATTCAGATTTTTTCCAGACAACAAGAACAAGGCGAGAAAAAATGTAAAAATTGAAATTGAAGGATTTTTGTATTTCATTTAATAATAATAATAATAATAATAAAAAGTTTATTTAGGTAAAATCTCATCTCAGGCCTTTACATCTTTATCAGATGATTCAAACAGCGTTTCTGTGGCAGCTTTTAAAATGCGCGAGAGGCGACACAGAAGTGAGAGGGCCGATTTACCACCTGTACCATCTAGGTAAAATCTACGACACACATTTCAGTACATTATTCCTTTTTATCATTGAAAAAGTTAATTTATTTGATGCACATACTACGTACCTACATTTTAATTTAATTTTAATTTATTCGATTGATGTAAATTTATTTAAACGATTTTATATTCATACGAATAATTCAAATACCTCTTTGTTTTCAAAATCGGTAATTCGAATAATCATTCGAATGAATCATTCAAATTCGCCCATCACTACCGGCACGACATATAACATACATTTATTTGGAGTTTATCCTCGCAATCCTTACATACTGCGACAATTGGTAAACACACATAAGGATGCTTCTACACTGGACTGGGAGTGAATAAAAAACCATAGACAACGCTCAGCTGCCTCATCATCATCATCATCAGCCCTTTAACGTCCCCACTGCTGGGGCACGGGCCTTCCCTATGGATGGATAGGGAGATCGGGCCTTAAACCATCACGCGGGCCCAGTGCGGATTGATGGTTATTAACGACTGCTAATGCAGCCGGGACCAACGGCTTAACGTGCCTTCCGAAGCACGAAGGAGCTCGAGATGAAAACTTTTTTTTATGTGGTCACCCATCCTATGAGCGGCCTTTGCGAAAGTTGCTTTACTTCAACAATCGCAGACCGAGCGCGTTAACCGCTGCGCCACCGAGCTCCTCCAGCTCAGCTGCCTAACTTGTCGTAAAAACCGACTGAGGGATTGTGCCCTTTCTAACATGTTAGACCATTATAAGGGTGATGGGCTAGCCATCCGTCACTAGCCCCCTCTTTCCTGTCACTAGCCCACTCTAGGCAAGTGACCAGAACCAGGTGAGAACCCTCAGCGCTCCCCATTTGTCCGGCCAAGTAGTTAACGTCATGCGGCAAATCTATAAAAAGTTACGTAAAAAGTCCGTCAGTCGTTGTCGGTGAGGCATGGGTTAGTTCATCTTGCGAGGGGTGCCGCTGTCTACCCCGATCGGGATATAGTCGTGAGCGTAAAAAAAACTTTGCAAGTTCCCAGAGCGCCATGATTGATAAACTACTTCGCTACTTAGTAAATTTAGACTTTCCTCATAAATATGGTAAAGTGGTGTTTTTTCGTTTCCATACCAAAAGTCTTGACTCCCGCTTTTTACTTTGTCTCATTCATTATTTAGCACCAACTCCATGCCGACATATCTACTGCGTCACCTTTTTTTTTTTTTATGTATCTAAATTTTTAATTTAGAATTAATTTGTTGTTTGATTTGGATTTCCGCGTGAACAAAATAATAATAAAGTATTTATTTATTTGTACACAATAAAACAGCCACAAGAAACATACAAAGAAAACAGATAGTACAGGCAAGCTTATATCTAAACAAAGAGATTTCTTCCAGCTGACCTACGTGACAAGAAAAAAAAAAGTAAAAAAAGTCAGTAAAGTAATAGTGTAGTGTAGTTAGTAAGTTAGTAAAGTATCTATCTTGTATCTATTTGTTTGGTTCTGAATTCAGCATTTTGGCGGGAACGGAAACGGGGCGGTTGCTTTCGTCATTCAATAATCTAAATAATTAAGACGAAGGTTAATGATCGCATTAAGTTAGTTGGAAAACATTCGCGATAGTGTTATTATATCGGAAATATTCAACAAACAAAGTGTACCTATCTATTTTTGCTTCGTGCCAACAAGCCGATAACTTAAAAGTCTAAATTGAAAAAATGGTTGTTATCCTTAAGTTACCACGATACTGAGGACTTGTTCGTTTGAATGTATAAAGCCGGTGCGTAATTAATTTTGAATTATAATTACTAAATAGTAATAATTACTAAAGAGTTTTGTGAGGAAAAATGATTTATATATTATGTACCTTTATATTATTATGGTTATTATATATATTGTATTATGTTTGTGTAAGTTTACATAAAACTGTATGTAAGTATGTTTAGGTTTAAAATATGATATCGTATTAATAATTACTAGCAACATATATTACTAACCTACCCCCTATGAATGTAAGTTTAATTTAATTTAGTTTTAGATTCTGTTTTTGACTTTCTGTTTTGTATATTTAAATGGGAGAAGCCACTGACCCTTGAAATACAGGTCCTTAGCCTAGTTTAGGGGTCAGAGCCTTCAAAAAATGTATTTTCTATGAGGTCAATAAAGAATTATTATTATTATTATTATTATTATTAAAAGTTTATGCGGCCTTTTTAGTTAATTCGTTTGGTGTTCGGAGTAGGAGTCTGCTCCGAGGGTGGGGGCTTAGGTTTCATCATTTATCGTCATTATCTTTCATCATTTCATTAATCATAAAATAATATAAACAGCCTACCTATATACGTCCCACTGCTGGGCACAGGCCTCCCCTCAATCAACCGGAGGGGGCATGGAGCATACTCCACCACGCTGCTCCAATGCGGGTTGGTGGAAGTGTTTTTACGGCTAATAGCCGGGACCCACGGCTTAACGTACCCTCCGAAGCACGGAATCATCTTACTTTTTCGGACAATCAGGTGATTCAAGCCTGACAAGTCCTTACCAAACAAAGGACAGTCTGACAAAGTGATTTCAACAATGTCCCCATCGGAAATCGAACCCGGACCTCCAGATCGTTCCTCGACCTCCAAATTCTGATAAGTACACGTTATCCGCTAATGTAATTTAGCACTTTTTTATTCGGAAATTGGAAGATTTCGAAGCGTCTATTTTTTAATATCCTTCGAAATCATCCCATTTCCGAATAAAAAAAAGTGCTAAATTACATTAGCGGATAACGTGTATCAGAATTTCATAAGCTCAGCAGCTAAAAAATAGAAGCATCAGCACTCAGCAGTAAAAGTTGTTTTCTGTGTCAAATTAAAGTTTTTCTGTGATTACGTGCTACAGATGTCTTTAAGTTATACATTTGTTTAATTTCTTTTTCTGTGTGACAGTTCCGAAATTGGTTTACGAAGGTTTTCATTTAAATGATAAAGGAAAAATGGAGAAATAAAATGGATAAGTGTCTAAGTTTGGCTCGCCACCTTCACATTACATCATCGTTCTTTTTTTGATCACCGACCTTCGCCTTCTTCCCACTCTACTATTTACACTCGTTTCATTAAGTTTCGTTTTATGTACCTACTGCTGCTAATTCCTGTAAACACCATCTAATTTTAAGTTATATCTGTCATTTTATGTTGTGTTTGTCTGTTGTCTGGGCCTTTGGCGGCGCAATCATAACCCTGACACCAGGGTTGATGAGGCTGGTATTCCACCTCACAACCCACACTATAAGAAGAAGATCTGTCATTTTCTTATCCGCCGAAAAGGAAAGGGACGGGTAATCGACAAGCATAACATTTATGGAACACACGTCAATTTAAGCACAAATCTAAAACAACTGTCTAAAAATTTTACACTGGCCAATTACCCGACAGAATTTAAACAGCACACGTCAAACGGTTTGCATACCAGCGAGATGCCTTTTTGATTCGCCCGGGTTATCCATTCATTTACTCATTCTTTCTAAAATTAAGAGCTGTCAATCATCCTTCCTTTTCGGTGGATAAGAATATGACAGGTATAACTTAAAATAAAATTAGATGGCGTCTGCAGGAATTAGCACAACTGCAGGCCTAGCTCACACTAAGAGGGATATTACATCTATCCACCAATTTTTCGTCAATCACGACTATTTATTCAAACAAAAATCGACCTTATGACTACTGCTCTGTGATCGTTATTTGTAGACCGTGGAAATACAACGATCAATCAATAATACTTTATTGCACAACAACACCCACCCATACAAACCAACGATCACCCATAGACAAAATTATTTGATAGGTGTAATATCCCTCTAACGGCGCGAGTAGAACGAGTAAATGTCAAAGCGTGAGTTGTCAAATTTGACAGATGAGTTAAGGTTCCTCGTTGACGCATCGACTACCAGAGACTAGGCTGTATGGGCTAAGTTCCCTTTGCCTGCCCAAAAGGGTAAATAAAAAAAATGACGCATCGACTTGCTCGCGACTTGAATATGAAAAGTATGTCACACAAATTATGTTAAAAACTCAATTTTCTCATTTCTTATGAAGATAGGTATCTGTATTTTTTGTATACTTTCGGACAATCAGGCGACCAGCCTGTAATGTCCTAACCAAACTAGGGATCACAAAGTGATTTTTGTGATATGTCCCCACCGGGAATCGAACCCTGGACCTCCAGATCGTGAGGCCAGCGCTCAACCACGGGACCACAGAGGCCGTTGTGTAGTAGGCCGTTGTAGGCAATAAGTATTCGTAGTGGGCAATCCATTTGCGGCATGAATCATATTTATTCGTGTCTGTCACAAAGTCAGATGTCATTTTGACACAAACTTATTGCGTCATATGTCAGTTTCAGTGACAGATTCATTTTGGGTTAGTGGCGTGTAATTTGTATCCCCATCTACCCATTGTATATATGGATTATATTAAATTGAGTATTTATTAATATATGTACGTATAGTATAGAGTATTTATTATATTAACTTTAGTTTTACTTTTAGGTATTTATTTATTTATTTTTTGTTGCACCATCCCGCATCCAAGTTGTAAATGTTTGTTTCCTTTTGTTGGTTGCCTGGAAGAAATTGCTCTAGAGCAATAAGGCCGCCCAAATTGTACTGTATTCATGTGTTATGTCTGATTGTTGAAATTCTAGTTCTGTGCAATAAAGTATATTTGATTTGATTTGATTATCTTATGGGGAAATTTAAGGGCACTCATGGGGAAAAGAGAAAAGGGTGAAATAGGTTTGAAATTAGTCGAAGCCGGAGTAAAGACATAGAATAATAAATGGGTACTACGTATAGAATGGACACTCTCCGCGCCGCACCAAATAGTATCAGGCGCCGAGCTAGACTTACCTCACCCCTTCTGGGTTTTACTTTAGTCTAAATGGCCGTATGTCGGTAAGAAGTTACGCCTGTCTCGATCGCATTCACTCTTTTGGCACTAGAAGGTAAAAAATTGATTATTGAATGGAGTGTCCGGGGTATGGTAAAGAATATTGAATAAAGGAGAAAGGTTGAAAGGGCGAAGTGAGCGCGAAACGCGCGCCAAAAAAGTATGAATGAGCAAAAAGTTCATACTTCAACTTTGCACTCACTCCATCATCATCATCAGCCCATTAACGTCCCCACTGCTGGGGCACGGGCCTTCCCTATAGATGGATAGGGAGATCGGGCCTTAAACGATCACGCGGGCCCAGTGCGGATTGATGGTTATTAACGACTGCTAATGCAGCCGGGACCAACGGCTTAACGTGCCAACGTGCACTCACCCCACCTCGTCCGAAAACTTTACGACACACGGAGCTCCGCGAAAATATATTAAAAGGTCGTGTTGTGTATTTTTGTGTACTTATAAAATGTAGGGCAGTATTAAAAAGAAATTATTGCTTACCACAGGAAAGTCGAAAACCTTAGTATCATCGTCTACTTATAAAAAAATATATACAAAAATCACTTTTTGCTATAGTTTGGTTAGGACATTACAGGCTGTTCACCTGATTGTCCGAAAGTAAGATGATCCGTGCTTCGGAAGGCACGTTAAGCCGTTGGTTCCGGTTACTACTTACTGATAAATAAATAAGTCAGTAATCGTTACATGAGCCATGTCAGGAGCCGGTGGCGGCTTAATACTAACCCTGACACCAGGGTTGATGGGTTTGGTAATCCACCTCACAACCCATATCATAGAAGAGAAGACCGACATACTGGCGATATAGTGACTATTTCATGGATTGTAGACGAGGGTTATGTGATGTATGTTTTGCATTATTATGTCATTAAGTCAATTATGGAGATTGGTGTGGCGTTTGACCCCGGCGCGTGATTCCATTAACATCGACAGATCCATGGTTACGGAAGAGACTTAGTAAGTTAAGATCATTGTTTTAAGTTTACGTGGTTATTGGCCCCGATTCCTGCAGACAACGCCTAATTTTATTTTAAGTTATATCCGTCATTTTCATATCCGTCGAAAAGGAAAGGGACGGATGATTCACAGCTCTTAATTTTAGGAAGAATGAATGAATGAATGAATAACCCGGGCGAATCAAAAGGTACGTCGCTGGTATGCAATCCGTTTGACGTGCTGTCTACTTAACTGTGTCGGGTTATTGACGGATGTAAAATTTTTAGACGGTTGGTTTAGATTTGTGCTTAAAATTGACGTGTGTTCCATAAATTTTATGCTTGTCGATTACCCGTCCCTTTCCTTTTCGGCGGATAAGAAAAGGACAGATATAACTTAAAATAAAATTAGATGGTATTTACAGGAATTAGCACCATTATCATAATTAAAACCCCCGTACATAATGGCCCCGATTCCTGCAGACACCTCCTAATTTTACTTTAAGTTATACCTGTCATCTTCAAAAGGAAAGAGGCGGATGATTGACAGTCGTAAATTTTAGGAAGAATGAGTAGATGAAACCTACAAGAGCGCAGCTCTTAAATAGAGAGAGAGAGAGCAGATGAAATAATAACCCGGACGCATCAAAAAATATCTCGCTGGTATGCAAACCGTTTGACGTGTGCTGTCAACTTAATTCTGTCGAGTTATTGGTCGATGTAAAATGTTTAGACGGTTGTTTTAGATTTCTGCTTAAAATTGATGTATGTTCCATAAATTTTATGCCTGTCGATTACCCGTCACTTTTCTTTTCGGCGGATAAGGCTTTCGGCCTTTTCAATTGTACGGCGCGCGGCGTCAGACGTCGCACACACAGATGCGCGTGTACGATAACGTCAATGTGTAGCGTCTGTGTAAAACGAGGTTTTTTGCCACACGACAATGTAGGTATTGTCTGAATAATATTTTTTTTAATAACGTAATGATTGTAATGCCATACATAACATAAAACATAAGTAATCTATAAGTATACATCCCACTGCTGGGCACAGGCGTCCCTTTCTGAGCATACTCCACCACACTGATGTAGAGGATATATCAAACTATGTTTAGTCTTCCCTTTTCATACATTACACGGATGTTCTTTTCAAACTTACATTTTTCTGGTCTCCGTTTAAGTAGGGATGTTTATGCAAGCGCTGTACTCATACGTACTCACAGTATAAAAAGAACAGGAGGTTTAAAGAGGCCACATTGAAGCAATTCATTTAAAAAGCAATATTGCTATTTGACATTTGCCCATATAAAAGCAAGTACGCAATGTCAACATTATGTCAAATAGCAATATTGCTTTGGATGAATTGCTTCAATGTGGCCTTATTAAGCATCCAGCTGTGTCGATGTCATAATTCAAAAGATTTAGCGCTGTGGTCATTGACAGTTGTTTTGATAGTGTTTTTAAAAGGCTTACATGTTCATAGTTACTTACAATGCCTTGCGTGTCCAGTATAATAATACTTTCAGGGCCATGTTGCGGCTCCCGCGCCATTGTAGTGCATCAGACATGTTTGCGGATGCTGACATCATGCGCAAGAAGAGTGCGTCGTTGGTGCGCAGGTTGCGGGGGAGTCCCAACGTGATCCTGAAGATGATTACGGACTTTTCAATATTATACTTACCTCCTATTATCATTACTAACATAGTGTGTAAGATTTTCTTTTGTAAGAACCATCTATATCATCATCATCATCATCATATTTTTGTCAGCAAAAAAATGATTTTTATTAGTATTTTATTTTTAATAGTACAAGCCAGGATTCGAACTAGTGACTCTACGATGTAAGTTCATGTGGTAATCTCTGACATGTCACTTTGTGGTTGTACCACTTCATCATCATCAGCCGTACGACGCCCACTGCTGGGCATAGGCCTCCCCCAAGGATCTCCACGACGATCGGTCCTGCGCTGCCCGCATCCAGCGGCTTCCCGCGACCTTCACCAGATCGTCGGTCCACCTTGTAGCGGGCCTACCCACTGAGCGTCGTCCGACACGTGGTCGCCATTCTAGTACCTTTCCGCCATCGGTTCTCCTCACTATGTGTCCTGCCCACTGCCACTTCAGCTTTGCAATTCTCCGAGCTATGTCGGTGACTTTTGTACCACTTATAATTCGTTAATATCAGGCAATATAGGACCAGCTTTTAACAGATTAGTTTACAAGTGGAGGCCCGCGTTACTCTATGGTTTGCCATTTTTTTTTACGTGACTTATTGTAGATTTTCCGTAGTTGGCACTAACCTGAGACATCAAAAAAATACATGATAAAATATCGCTTTTATTATTACATTTTTCTTAATTAAAATTAATAAATAAGTTAAATAGAAAAAAAGAAAACGTTTTTGCCCCATTTAGATTTGTCTTTATTCTCTAATCAATCTAGTCTAGTCTAATCAGAATTTTATAATTTATCTTTGGCCTAGGAAAATACAGGCTTGCGTTTGACCATAATCTTACTTGATGGTAAGTGACGATTTGGTCTAGGGTGGATCACGTTTACCTAGCAAATGCCTATTCACTCCAGCGGCTTGAAGACTCCCAGACGACGGCAGAAAGTTCCAGTCCTTTGCTGTTGGCAAAAAGGAAGAGGCAAAACGTTTAGTGCGGATTGGTGGTATATATGTCGTGGCCAGATCATAGAATTGATCATTTCATGATGTGCTCGATCATTTCATGAAATGGTCATATTTCATGAAATAGAACATCATTCGTTGGCCACATCATGATGTAGTTTGGCCAGGTCAATGAACACAAAACGTTTAACGATATGAGCAACTAAATGCATGATTACTTCATGATATGGCCAAACGTTGACAATCATATCGTATTTGTAACATTATCCACCGATAGTGGCGCTGGTGTGGATTATATTTAAAACTTGATTGATATTATAATCGATGAATCAATGTTATTGTTCAATTTTCCATGTCGAATAGGTACTTACATAATTTTGATCCTAAGAAATTAATCGACTATTCGCATTTTTATTACACCATATAGCATGGACACCGCTTACATTAACGATATGGCCAAACGTTGATTGATATATCATTAAACGTTGACGTTTCAACGATATGGTCAACTTAAGTTGGCCATTTCATGAAATGGTCGACCACATCATGAAATGATCAATTTTACGATCTAGCCACGACATATCCACAACACAAGGATGAAATGCCTGCCAATGTCTAGTTTTCCGTAGATGGAATGGAGTGGGTGGAATTAACTAGTGAAGTTTCTGCGCACACTAAGTGTATTCTATAAAAAACCCGACAGACAAGCTACTATTCGACTGTGTTCTAGTAAGTATGAAGTTGACCTACTGTTAATGTTATACTATTTCCTGCACGTTCGCGGAAAAATGCACTTTAATTTCCGGACGACATCCCTTTGATCGGTAATAGAATTGGGTCCCATGCAGTGAGTTCTAAATCTTATAGCGAAACCAAGTAAGCGCCTTTTTGAAAAAAGAAAAAATACATATTTTGATGTGATTTTCTTTAACAGGCAGAGGTCATTTTAAGCCGTTCGTCCTGGCTATTAACCGCGAAAAAACACCTCCACCATCTCGCGCTGGAGCACCGTAGTGGACCATACACATACCCCATCCAGTTGACTGAGGGAAGGTCTGTGCCCGCCAGTGGGACGTAAAAACTCCGTGGTCCAGTGGTTGAGCGTTGGGCTCACGATCCAGAGGTCCATCGTGCCTTCCGAAGCACGGATCGTTTTACTTTCGGACAATCAGGTGATCACCCTGTAATGTCCTAACCAAACTAGGGATCACAAAATGATTCTTGTGATATGTCCCCACCGGGATTCGAACCCGGGACCTCAGGGAGCCCCACACTCAACCACGGAGTTTGTTGAAATGCTGGGCATATTTTTTTAATAGTTTATATTGCAAACTTTACAAAAATCTTATACAAGCCAATTACAAAGTTTGACAAATTAAATGAATCAAGGACTTAAAAAATGGACTTCTTTGGGTAAAGTTTGTTATAAGTCAGCAGTTTTAACCTGAATGGCCTGACCATAATTTCACCTGATACGTAATTTTAGAATTCAATTAATCTGCTGTTTAAAAACGGCCTGACTTTTAGTATTTTTATAATTTTTATAATGATGTCATACCCGACACGTAATTTCTGACATATCTAAAATATCTAAAAGTAGTTAGAAGAATACACTAAAGAGAGAAGTGGATCAAGATCAAAGCAAATGGAATATCATAATCACTCCTTACCGGTGAGAATCAGACGTGAGTTGTGCGCAAGATAATATCGTATATGGCTGTTATTCTTTTTTGTTACTTCTTTATCTCCATGAGAAATGATTTCGGAGATAAAAAATTACAGCAAAACAGAAACTGAAATGGTATAGACTTCCATTTTGTCAGTTCAATCTTATAAAAACGTTAAGCTATCACGCGCGCGAAATCACTACGGACGCCTCTAAAAGGATTGTACGTAAGATATCCATTAAAATATTTATATAGCTGGAGACCCAGTGACTGACTCAGAAGGAGCGTCGGGGGTAGAAATAATGTATGGGAGGTATGATCGGGACCTCCCAGTGAGTATGGGAAAACTTCCAGATCTTGGAAAACTGCTCCGCATCAGGGAGACACCCTGCAGTCTGGCAAAACTATCGCACCTGGAATGATTCTTTTTTCACAAAACCTATTTAAATCTTGGTCAAATTCTATTGTGGGTGAAAATAATTCAAAATGGCGGAAAAACAAAATGGCCGTCATACAAAATTTTGTTTTTTTTTTCAAAAAATGCCTCGGGGTAAAAATGATAAATAGGGATGTAATGAGAACTTCATGTCGAGTATAGATATTGTTCTCAATCTTCGAAAACTGCTCCGCATCAGAGAGTCACCCTACGGCCTGGCGAATTTTTTTTTTGGCACAGCTTTGATCAAATTCTGTCGTCGGTAAAAGAAAACAAAATGGCGGAAAACCAAGATGGCCGCCATACAAAGTTTCGAACAAATACAGGACACGCGAGCTGCTTTAGCAGCGAGCGAACCACGCGAAATGTAGTCCATTAATATAAAACGGGAGAGAGGCGGTTTATTTTTCGGTAGACGGATTATTTTTAAAGTAACGCCGCGTTTCCACTTGACAACATTTTGCGCGCGACATCTGTTGAAAGTTAGCGCAAAACTTCTTAACAACATTGTCTGTCTACGCATCTACTAATCGTCTGCCGTGGACAACATGTCGCCATGGAAACTAGTGGTTTTAGCGGTTTTGATAATGCTTTATCTTAACGCTCGTTAAAAAAAATACAAAATTTAAAAAATATTTATTCTTCAATATTGGCTTACCTACATACGTTTAAGTCACAAAATTAACTGAAAAGACTTTTGCTACGACCTCCGTGGTCCAGTGGTCCTGGGTTCGATTCCCGGTGGGGACATATCACAAAAATTACTTTGTGGTCCCTAGTTTGGTTAGGACATTACAGGCTGTTCACTTGACTGTCCGAAAGTAAGATGATCCGTGCTTCGGAAGGCACGTCAAGCCGTTGGTCCCGGTTACTACTTACTGATGTAAGTAAGTAGTCGTTACATGAGCTATGTCAGGGGCCTTTGGCGGCTCAATAACCCTGACACCAGGGTTGATGAGGTTGGTACTGCGCCTCACAACCCACACAATAGAAGAAGAAGACTTTTGCTAAGACGCTAACTAAATTACATTAAAATAATATCATTTATTTTGAGCACGTTAACCAACTTTAGTGTGTGCCTGCTTATATAATGTCATAAGCTTATAATAATATACCTATAGGTTGTTTAGATTTATAAATCTTTCCTCTATTATATCTTTAATCTGTAACATTACCAGTTCTTTTTATAATTATAGCCTTTTAATGATTTATAATACTTTAAGCTTTGTACTGTATTTTTCTCGTTAACGTGGTAATTACAAATTTTCTCATTACTCGGGTAAATAATTGTTGCTTGATATTTGGATCACATTATGCATAGAATTATGTTGCTACCTATATTGCTTCTCTTTATTTTGATCAGAATAACAATGGATGGAAGATGTAATTGTTCCGGCGCGTAATAAAAAGGGGCGTCATTTATACCCAAAAATAAAAGATGCATATGTCTGTTATCCATGAAATTACAAGGAAAATCTGTACAGCGCCATCTGTAATGTTTTGGTGAACGTAGCCTGAAAAGTTCCACATTGATGATCAACTAACGATCCTGGTTACATAGCAATGTTTAAATGGGGATATGAGACTCCCAGGGAGTCGCGGTAAGAACCCGTTATTATGTGTTTTAATTATGATAATAACCGCGTAAACTTAAAACAATGTATACATAGCAATGGTTTCATAGGCGGTCGAAGGGGATCTTTAAACATGATAGAGACATGTTGCGTTACAGCTGACAACGTTGCGCACTGTTGTGCAACGTTGTCGTACATGTTGAGCGTAACCTGTTGCGCGTTATTGTTGCCTAGTGGATACAAGGCTTAAAGTAAAGTGTTTCTTTCAAAACAGTGTTTAATTAATATTAAAGAGTCCTAACACAATATTGGAATATACTTTTGTAGTACAGTCATGAGCAATATAATGTACCCATTTTAGGACTCTGCCGCACTAACATATTTGACATTTAGTGAGACTTACAGTTCAATTTGTCAAAAAAGTTAATATGACATGGTACCAAAGTGTTCATTTCTGGATGACAAACTATCATCATAACGAACTCACGATGGACTCACGATCCGAAGAACCAACGTGATAGATTAAAAAAAGGAGCTAGAACTTTTTTTTCTAAAAAAGGAAATTACTTACTTATGATTTATATTTTTACCTAATTTTTATTTAATAAGTAGATATGTATATTTTCATTAGTATATTTTATTATTTTTATTACTATATTTTTACCTAATTATTATTTAACATATTATTATTTAATAGTTAGGTAAAATATAAGGAAATGTTCACGTGATCATTTTATTAGATGACATTTAGACACGCTCTCATTCATTAAAACTTTCTAATAACTTTTCGCCTTAATTAATGAGAGACTTTCCAGGCTACGTTCACCAAAAACAATATAGATGGCGTTGTACAGCCTCTGTGGTCTAGTGGTTAGAGCGTCAGGCTCACGATCTGGAGGTCCGGGTTCGATTCCCGATGGGGACATGGTCGAAATCACTTTGTGAGACTGTCCTTTGTTTGGTAAGGACTTTTCAGGCTTGAATCACCTGATTGTCTGAAAAAGTAAGATGATTCCGTGCTTCGGAGGGCACGTTAAGCTGTTGGTCCCGGCTATTAGCCGTAAAAACACCTTCACCAACCCGCAGTGGAGCAGCGTGGTGGAGTATGCTCCATACCCCCTCCGGTTGATTGAGGGGAGGCCTGTGCCAAGCAGTGGGACGTATATAGGCTGTTTAGAAAGAAAGAAAGAAAGAAACATTTATTACTGTTTATGTATGTTATGTACAGCTTTAACGTGATAATTACATTTGTTTTCTTTTTCATCATCATCATCATCAGCCCATTAACTTCCCCACTGCTGGGGTACGGGCCTTCCCTATGGATGAATAGGGAGATCGGGCTTTAAACCATCAAGCGGGCCCAGTACGGATTGATGGTTATAAACGACTGCTAATGCAGCCGGGACCAACGGTTTAACGTGCCTTCCGAAGCACGGAGGAGCTCGAGATGACAACTTTTTTTGTGGTCACCCATCCATATTTCGTCCAAATAAAATACCAGCTAAGGCAAAAAAACTCAAAGGAATTTTTCCTTATTTCTTCTGAAAAGTTGCTGATGCACTTTCAATGGGTTTTAGCGCCCACGATGGAATCAAATCCAATCAAATCAAATATACTTTATTGCACACAATATACAAAACAAATTAACACAGATGATGATAGATACAGTACAATCTGGCAATCTGGCATGGAAGTGAGTCGACTGAAATTTTAATCTTTTTTTTGGCTTAGGGTAGAGGGAGATTTCAGTAAGAACCAAAGGAGTTTTTGGCCTGGAATATTATTCGTTTTATATTTGAGATTTACACGTGTGTTTCAGTTCGTAGAAGGTAATTATGATTTCATTAGGTACATACAGTCTTGTACGTACACGCCTCAGTGAACCCATTTATTATAGCTTGTTAAAACTTCAGCTACTTCTCATGAATATGGTATTGACTCTTAACTCTGCATCGAGACGCATTAAGCCAAGTTGTATGTAAGTAATTTTGATTTGTTCTAAAATATTTTATTAAAAAAATACACTTTTTCGTTTTTTTGACGTGACTTATTGTAGATTTGCCGCAGACGGCATTAACTACTTGGCCTCTCTTGGCTCACCCGGTACAGCGTTTAAGACAACAGGCCTGAGGGTGCCCAGTTGGGCGCGAATCTTGGCCCAGGGTGTCGTCTGAGAGGAAAAATATTTGAAAGAATTAATCGACCCTAGTGGGTTGATAGCGATAAGCGTTGCTAGAGGGAAATCGTCGACCACGCCGGCGGGGTCTGTATCGGGGTCCTGAAGTGTTTGGTGTCGCGAGCTGATTGGCTGCCTCTATGGCTAGATACTTTTTAGTAGGTGTACCTATAATTTGCTAAGATTTTCTCATCAACAATTTTCAGTTCTATACACAGATTTTTTTTTCTAAAGCTACATATTTGATAATAACTTAACGAGGGACTTTTCCAGGCTACGTTTCCCAAAAAATAGATAGATGGCGCTGTACAGATTTAACGTGATAATTACCAATTTTCTTATTGGTCGAGTACATAATTATTCAAAAACATAATGTACCTAATGGCAGAGGCATATATAAAAACTAGATGTCGCGTGGTTCGCTCGCTTTGTATGGCGGCCATCTTGTTTTCCCGCCATTTTTTTACCGCGATAGAATTTTATCAAGACTTAAATAGGTCTCGTGAAATCAAAAAAGTTCTAGGTACTTACTATAGTTTTACCAGGCCATAGGGTGTCTCCCTGATGCGGAGCAGTTTTCCAAGATGACGTTCCGATCACACCCCTATACATAATTTTTACACCCGAGACATTTTCTGGAAAAACAAAAATTTATATGGCGGCCATCTTGTTTTTCGGCCATTTTGATTTTTTTTACCGGCGACAGAATTTGAGTAAATAGGTTTGGTGGAAAAAAAATTGTTCCAGGTGCCTTGGTTTGCCCAAAAACATAATGTAATGGCAGAGGCAAATATAAAAATAATTGTTGCTCGATATTTGGATCAGATATGTAGGTATAAAATTATATTGCTTCTTATATAGAAATAAATACTTTATTTACACCATAAACAAAACAGTTACAGAACACAAATATTTGAAAAATATGAAACCAAATAAAAATTAAAATAAAACTTAAACAAATAAACAGAACTCTAAATAAAATAAATTATGTACAATTAACACATAAACTAATAAACTGCCTATATACGTCCCACTGCTGGGCACAGGCCTCCTCTCAATCAACCGGAGGGGGTATGGAGCATACTCCACCACGCTGCTCCACTGCGGATTGGTGGAGGTGTTTTTACGGCTAATGCCGGGACCAACGGCTTAAAGTGCCCTCCGAAGCACGGAATCATTTTACTTTTTCGGACAATCAGGTGATTCAAGCCTGAAAATTCCTTACCAAACAAAGGACAGTCTCACAAAGTGATTTCGACAATGTCCCCATCGGGAATCGAACCCGGACCTCCAAATCGTGAGCCTAACGCTCTAACCACTAGACCACGGAGGCTGTTACACATAAACTAAACTATATTAATTAAAAAGCCCGCCTCGCATCGTATAACATAAATAGCCTATATATATACGTCCCACTGCTGGGCACAGGCCTCCTCTCAAACAACTGGAGGGGGTATGCAGCATACTCCACCACGCTGCTCCACTGCGGGTTGCGGGCTGCGGGTTGGGTTGGTTACCTATATTTCTTCTCCTTATTTCGATCTAATTAATAATGAGTGGGTGGAAGATGTGTTGTGTCTGAGTGTAAGTAAGGGTCATGATTTTACAGCCAAAAACAAAGATAAAACTATTTTTTTTTTGGGAAACGTAGCCTGAAAAGAGACAGCTAGTGTCTGTATAAAAAGTATAATTCATATTCAAATTCATATTCATTTATTCCTTGTAACAACTTTACATTGTGTTGGAAATTGGAAATAAAAAATAAATAAAAACAAGCTTAAACTACATTACAATCTAAAACAACAGTGGGACTATAACTTACTTAAAATATACCTAACAAACTATTACAACAAACACATACAATATCAAAATAAAAAAATAAAAATATCTTACACTTTAAACTTACACTAAAAACAATGTCGATGTTGTTTATATTCCTCAACGCTGTAAAAACAATTCTCCAGCAAAAAGAGTTTAAGATAATGTTGGTTTTATAATGGTGCTAATTCCTGTAAATACTGTAATGTCCTGGGTAACGCCAGCTAGTCCTTTGGGGGCAGACAGGGAACAGCAATGAAACGCGCCTAGTTCGTTCAACGATTTATTCCGAACTGCCACTATAAACTATTACCCTCTTTGTTCACAACTTATTATAATACATAATTCTACCTACATTACACTCCTCCACACTAAATCATTACTAACTATTAATACCTACTAAAATTATGATAACACACTTAATTAACCGCTTAAACTAAAGATAACAATTGACAACTTAATCTAACACTATTACAATTTAAAACTTATATCTAGGAGGTTTATTTAAACGACACTGTCTCTGAGGTCGTGTCCGAGGTGATACAGGGACAGGGGTGGTAGGCGAGGCAGGTTGTTCTACAGCAGTAAACTGCTTTTCTGGAGTATGAAAACGTTCATCATCTCCCGCCTCCGCTTCGGCCTCTGTGCCCACCGGTGTCACCGCCGCTGACGCCGTGGGCGCCGCCTCCGTTGACTGCTGCGACCCGTCCTCTCTGTCCACCGAGGAAATGTCATCCGAACCGTTATTAATTCGTCTGACGTCTCCTGTACCTGATGGATAAACTAATGAATTCCTAGACCTACGCCTTAGCTGGTCGACATGTCTATGTAACACATTTCCACTACAGTCGGTAACATTATAGTCAGTACCACCTAACCTGTGCGCAACTTTACCGGATTGCCATTTCTCCCTTTTTAAGTATTGTCGATACCATACGTCCTCTCAAAATGCCTATTGGATCCTCCCGCTGCGTCTACCTGACGACGTTGATTTTGTTGTACTTTAGATTCTCGATCAGGTTTTAATAAATCTAACCGTGTACGTAGACGCCTTCCCGTTAACATCACAGCTGGACTTTCCCCTGTCGAGCAATGTTCCGTGTTACGATAGTGCATTAAAAATGTATTTAATGACTCCTGTACTCCTACACCTTCTAAAACAGCTTTTTTTATAACTGTTTTTAGAGTTTTAACAGCGTTTTCAGCTGCCCCATTTGATGATGGATGATAAGGCGCCGTAAAAATATGCTCAATTCCATCCGCTTTTAAAAAGTCTTCGAATTCGCTACTCGAAAATGGTGGACCATTATCGCTGACTACCTGTTTAGGTATACCCCATCGGGCCCACAACTCCCTCAGCTTCCCAACCGTGGTACCAGCGGCCGTGCTAGGAACGTGAAAAACTTCCATCCACTTAGACATAGCATCAATAACTACTAAGTAAAGTTTACCATAGATGGGCCCCATGAAGTCCAAATGTAGCCTAGTCCATGGGCGGGCCGGCCACGGCCAGGGCCGCGGCGCGTGCTGCGGCGGCGCGGCCGCGTGCGCGGCGCACACGGCGCACGCGCGGCACACGCCCTCCACCGCCTCGTCTATGCCTGCCCACCACACGTAACTACGTGCTAATGCCTTGGACTTCACAATGCCCATATGAGGCTCATGTAATATATCTAAGACTTTACCTCGACAACCCTCGGGAATGACCACCCTATGGCCCCACATAAGACAACCCAATTCCTCGTACAACTCTGTTTTCCTGTTAAAATACGGTTTTAAGCCATCAATGTCGCACTGCTCGGGCCAGCCATCTCGTACGTAATTAAGTACCCGACTTAATATGTTGTCCCTACGAGTCTGCTTTTTAATTTCATTATAGTCTAATAACATCGCCTGTTGCGCAAAATGTAAATAAGTCTGTTCCGGAACTTTCCCGTAACTATTTTCAACCGACTTTAAAGGTAATCTCGATAAACTATCTGCACAGTTGCTCTTAGTATTGACATATTCAATATCATAACGGTAAGCGGACATGATGATCGCCCAGCGCTGCATCCTACTGGCCGTCATAGTAGGTATGCCTGTATTCGGACCAAAAATCGACACGAGCGGTTTGTGATCCGTACGTAGTATGAAATGCCTCCCGTACAAGTACTGATGGAATTTCTTTATGCAATAAATAATAGCAAGCGCTTCTCGGTGTATTTGTGAATAATTCTGTTCGGCGCTAGTCAATGTTCGAGATGCGAAGGCGACCGGGCGCTCCCCGCGCGGCCCGTCCGGCTGCGTCAGCACGGCCCCCACCCCGCGCGCGCTCGCGTCACATGTTGCTATCAATGGCTTACTAGGGTCGTAATGAGCGAGAATTTTTACGCTAACAAGTAATTGTTTTACCTCCGAGTAGCTGCGCGCACAATCCGCATTCCAATTCCACTCCACACCTTTTCGTAACAATTGATATAAGGGACACAATGTTGAACTAAGATTCCTAACAAACCTTCCGAAGAAATTAACCATGCCGAGAAAAGATCTTAACTCGGATACGTTACTTGGTTGTTCCATTTTCACAATAGCTTCGATTTTTGACCTGTCCGGCTTTATGCCGTCTCTAGAAACCACATAACCGAGATAAGTTACCTCTTCGGCCAGAAATACACATTTACTTTTCTTTAATTTCATTCCATTATCCAATAAACGTTGAAAAACCGTTTGTAAGGCCTGTAAATGTTCCATTCGGGATTTACCGCCAATTATTACGTCATCTAAAAATACTTGCACATTAGGTATACCGCTCAGTACATTAGTCATGATACGTTGGAATATGCCTACACTTGAAGCTAATCCATACACTAATCTATTATATTGGAATAAACCTTTATGCGTGTTTATCACCGTGTACTTTTTAGATTCATCCAATTCTATCTGATTGTACGCTTGTGAGAGGTCAATCTTGCTGAAAAACATATTTCCGTTTAAATTTACCAATACATCTTCAATTTTTGGCAATGGATAACGGTCGACCAGCAAAGACGGGTTTAACGTAGCTTTATAATCCGCGCAAATCCTAAGGGATCCATCAGGCTTATTAATAGGTACCAGAGGCGAGGCCCAGTCGGAGCAGTCAACGGGCTCGATGACGCCGGCGCGCAGCATGGCGTCCAGCTCGGCGTCCACTCTCTCGTGCAGCGCGTACGGCAGCGGCCGCGCGCGGTGGAACACCGGCGTCGCCCCCTCCCGCACACGCAAGCTCGCCTTACCGCCCCTGTATCGCCCCAGACCTCCCTCGAATAACTCCTTAAACCTGTCAATCAAATAATTAATGTCTTCATCCCCTTGTTTACTATTTTTACCTAGCACAAAATTACATGAAAATTGTGGTATGTCAATTTTAAGTTCGGCCAACCACTGCCTACCCAACAGGGATGTTGTGCCGCCTTTTATAATAAATAACTCTAAATCTTTCTGTTGACCATTATAACTGACAGTTGGTTTTATAATTCCTAACGGCTTAACTTGTGAGCCATCATAAAACTTTAAGATAGTATTATCACTCTCAATAGTAATGTTTGAAAAATATTTGTCATAAGTTTGTTTACTAACGCAGGATATGGCCGTTCCTGTATCAACTTCCATTTTAATAACGGTATTATTTATACATACAGGTAAACTTACAGATTTATAATCATTCAGACTCAAGTGATGCAATTCCTCCTCAATGTCCCCGCCGACCTCCTCGCTTGTTTCGCGATCGGCGTCTGCGAAATGCAGTCCGCCTCGCGCAGCTCCGCGACGAGGCGGTCCCCGCAGCGAAGTCGGTGCGCCCCACTCCGGGCATACCCGCCGCAAATGTCCTGTGCGCTGGCACTTGCTGCACACATAATCTCTAAAGCGACACGTCTCAAAGTTGTGATTTTGAGCCCCACAAGCACCGCAACCGTTGCCATGTCGCTTGTCTCCGCCATAAAAGCGTCGCGCTGGCGTTTTTGTACCACCGCCAACCGCCACCGGGCATGCTGCGCCCGCAGCGGTCCCGCCCGCACGCCGAGCCGCCGGCGCCGTACCGCGTGCTGGCGATGACGCAATCGCATGAACTGCGCCCGCTTCACTACCTGTCGCTCGATTCTCCTCCACTACCGCTGAATCCCTTTCTGCTGCTTCCAATGACGTCGCTAGTTTGACCGCTTGGTTAAAAGTCACCGTGTCGTCCTCAGCAAAAAGCCGTTGACGTATGACGTCACTTCGTAAGCCGCACACGAACTGGTCCCTCAGATTTTCACCCAGATTTGCCTCGAACTTACAGTGTTTAGACAATCTTTTTAACTCCGCCACATAAACAGCTATGTTTTCTCCGGCATTCTGTCTCCTTTGTCTATACCGATACCGTTCCGCTAGTGCCGAGGGGGTAGGTTGCAGATGTTGTCTCATTAATTCATCTACCTTCTCAAATGTTAAATCGGCTGGTTTCGTCGGGCTTGACAAGTTTTCCAACAATTCGTATGCTTCGTCACCCATGGAAGCAATTAATATCGGCAGCTTCATATCGTCCTTTACTGTGTTCACTTTGTAGTACATTTTTAACCGCTCGACGTACGACGACCATGAGCCGACCTTGACATTGTACTCGCTCAATTTACCGATCGACATTTTATCCGCACAGATATACCGTAACCGCACAACACACACGTAGGTAAACACACTCGTCGCCAAATGTAATGTCCTGGGTAACGCCAGCTAGTCCTTTGGGGGCAGACAGGGAACAGCAATGAAACGCGCCTAGTTCGTTCAACGATTTATTCCGAACTGCCACTATAAACTATTACCCTCTTTGTTCACAACTTATTATAATACATAATTCTACCTACATTACAAATACCATCTAATTTTATTTTAAGTTATATCTGTCATTTTCTTATCCGCCGAAAAGGAAAGGGACGGGTAATCGACAAGCATAAAATTTATGGAACACACGTCAATTTTAAGCACAAATCTAAACCAACCGTCTAAAAATTTTACATCCGTCAATAACCCGATATAGTTAAGTAGACAGCACGTCAAACGGATTGCATACCAGCGACGTACCTTTTGATTCGCCCGGGTTATTCATTCATTCACTCATTCTTCCTAAAATTAAAAGCTGTGAATCATCCGTCCCTTTCCTTTTCGACGGATATGAAAATGACGGATATAACTTTAAATAAAATTAGGCGGTGTCTGCAGGAATCGGGGCCAATGTTGATATGTATTTAGATTTTATTAGAATTTGGGAGCACAAAGGAAACACTTGTTCGCGAGCTAACGTTTATTGCAGAACTGGCCTACCCACAATATATAAAAGTAATATTGTAATATTTTATTATTCACATTACTATATATCAAATGTAATGTATCAAAGAAGAGTATTCATACGAATGCTTACACAGTAAGTATGTACTTAATAGTAGAAGTTGTAGGAAGTAGCGTCGTACAGTGCTAGTGCGCCACTGTGATGTTGGAGTACAGAGGTGATGTGGCATTTTCACGGAAGACAGACGTTGGAAGGGCCAAGTGAGTGCGAAACTTTTTTTTTGACAAGACTTTATATTATGTAGCTTTACCGCAGATGGCATTAAATACTTGGCCGGACAAATGGGTAGCGCTGAAGGCTCTCACCCGGTACAACGCTTAAGACAACAGGCGTGAAAGTGTCCAGTTGGGCGCGAACCTCGGCTCAGGGCGTCGTCTGAGCAATAAATGCTATAATACCCCCAGGCTTGTTGTCTTAAACATTGTACCGGGTGAGGGCCTTCAGCGCTCCCCATTTGTCCGGCCAAGTAGTTAATGCCATCTGCGGCAAACCTACAATAAGTCACGTCAAAAAAAATTTTTTTTGGCTAACGCAGCGCAGTTCGCTCGGCCATTATCGGCGGCTCATCACCTATCACGTTGGTTTAACAGATCGCTCGGTGAGGTGTGGGTACTTAGTTCATCTTGCGATGGATGTACATCTGACTATCTCGACTGGGATATAGTCGTCAGTTTACGTAATATGTCTAATTGCCGTAGCTGTAACTGACATGAGCCCTGTAATTTAGTGCCTAGTACAAAGCACTTAACAGACGGGCTAGATTAAACTGTAAGTTACCTGAATATCTATATCTATCGTCTGATATGGATATTATTATCTAGTTCAGACACCAGTAACCTACTTTGTACCCTATTTTTAATGCTAAATGAAATCAATATTACGTAGTTATTATTCACACAAACACACAGACTGATCATCTGATTGTCCGAAAGTAAGATGATCCGTGCTTCGGAAGGCACGTTAAGCCGTTGGTCCTGGTTATTACTTACTGATGTAAGTAAGTAGTCGTTACATGAGCCATGTCAGGGGCCTTTGGCGGCTCAATAGTAACCCTGACACCAGGGTTGATGGGGTTGGTAATCCACCTCACAACCCACACTGTAGAAGAAGTTTCACACAAAAGAATAAAAAAAGGATTACGAAACTTTTGTGGATTTATGGACTATTCTTGTTTTAGTTCCTTTTTGATGAAGCCTGTAGTGGATTTAATGCTGTTTTATTTAATTTGATTACTTAAATTAAAAAAAAAAAAAAATTAATATAATATTATTAACTCAGAATCATAGTCTGAATCATCCACTTCAGTATCCGTTACGGTGTCACTAACACCCTGTATTTGTCTAGTTATTATGCTTATATTGGTGAGTATGTAAGCATCTCATGATATACCCCTAAAAACCCTAGTGCAGTCTTCGCGGCATGGCAATCTCAATGCGCGCGGCGCGAATTATATCGACGGCTTCGACCAATAGGCGTTCAACGTCTATCTATGTAGATAACATTCGCTGCGTTTACTGGTCGAAACCGGTATAATTGAGTCATGTACTAGGTTTAAGCTAAATTACGGAATTCTGATTACTAAATTAAGACTGATCTAAAAGTAACGAATAATGTTTTCGTTTTTCTATTTAACTTAAGTATTGTAATTGTAATCACGAAAAACGTAATAATACATCCGACATTTTATTACGTTTGTCTATCATCTCACAGGTTGCTTTTTTATACAAATTCCATAGTAATTTCGTGTTTTGACGTTTAGTAAAAAGTAACTGATTTGACTAGTTGGAAACCTATTCGCGCCGTGCGCGGCGCAGGTGTCGTGCATACTTGCAGGACCTAGTAACCTGCTTCGACCCCTGTGCGGAGGTTTTTCTTGCTACTTTTCCTCAGCTATACAGGTGAGAAGCCGCAGTTTTAAGCATAGGTATGAGACGTTAGACAAAAAATATATTAACAATGTAAAAAATACGGTTCTGCGTGTAATATGATACCCAATGAACAAAAATATTTTTGAGTATTTGTGTGCTAATAATACGGGTAAGTACTTAGTTTAATTAGCACCTATCAAAACCTGACCTTCGCCTGAGAATGGAAATAGACAAGTTCCTTACTTATCACTTAGCTAAATTTAGCTCACCTTGGCAAAGAGAATTCCTATCATAAATAATTTTATTAATTTTGCTGCTATGTCTAGCTTTAGACTTAGATAAATAAAATCTTTATTTAGGTCACGTGTACATAATACCACTGAAAATAACTATTTTTAGACTAAAAACCAGGAGCTTCTTGAAGCTTTTTCGTTATAATTGATATTTCGACGTGATAGTCTGTCTGAGAACTGATATTAGGCAGCTAAATTACTCAGTCGTATAAAAATATATTATGCTTTTTTTTTAAAGAACGTTTAGGGCCCTGTGCCGAGGTTTTTCTTGCAGATTCTTTTCCCCGGCTATACAGGTTGTGAGAAGCTGCAGTAGTTTTAGGCGGATGAGACGTTCGTTATGTAAAAATTGACGATTCAAAATGTAACTATGTTACTGAATAAATATATTTTTGAATTTTGAATTTTTGATAAGACGGTGTGTTTCAAATCGCACAAACTGATCTAATGACGTCTATGAAAGTTGCTTACGAACGTGTTCAAAAAAATGTTTTGGTGCAGATCGGAACTAAATATTACCGTTCAAATGAATAATTCAGTCTGCTATTAAAAATATTCTTAGTTGGCAACTGGTTGCGTCATCACATCGCCAGCCCATTAACGTCCCCTTTGGATGGATGGATCGAGATCAGGCCTTAAACCACCACGCGGGCCCAGTGCGGATTGGTGGTTATTAACGACTGCTAATACTGGTTGCGTCTCCGAACACCGTCTCGGAACAGCCTCCGTGGTCTAGTGGTTAGAGCGTTAGGCTCACGATCTGGAGGTCCGGGTTCGATTCCCGATGGGGACATTGTCGAAATCACTTTGTGAGACTGTCCTTTGTTTGGTAAGGACTTTTCGGGCTTGAATCACCTGAATGTCCGAAAGAGTAAGATGATTCCGTGCTTCGGAGGGCACGTTAAGCCGTTGGTCCCGGCTATTAGCCGTAAAAACACCTCCACCAATCCGCAGTGGAGCAGCGTGGTGGAGTATGCTCCATACCCCCTCCGGTTGATTGAGGGGATGCCTGTGCCCAGGAGTGGGACGCATATAGGCTGTTTATGTAATACTGGTTGCGTATTAAGACAAAACATTCTTCATTGACAACTAATTGCCAACAAAGAAGTAAAATTCTCCCTTTGCAACTGTTTGCGAAAAATGGTTGCGATGGTAGCCGAAGGGAAAGAACAAATCGGCATAATTTGTTAGTGCAACTTCACAAAACTGAGGGTTTTAAAACATCAAACAATTTAAAAGGCACACGTAATCCCGTAATCGGATTATAATGTCAAGTTGAAAAATTGCTTTCTTATCCATCGCAGTCTTTAAAGTTTAAAGCTTACAAAAACCTTTTTTCTTACCTCCACGTGAAACGGTTTATTTTTGACCGTTAGCATAGAATAAGGAATTATACTACGTAAAGAAAGGCAACTCTCCGCTCCCCACCAGATGAACTAGGTTTACCTCACCCCCCATCGATCATAGTTTAGACTTGAATCGTGAGAATAACCCTGACACCAAGGTTGCTGAGGTTGGTAATCCACCTCATAACCCACACGATAGAAAAAAGGAGATTAAAGTTAGCGAGTACATAGACTATACACTTAACTCTATACTTACTTACTATAAATATACCATACCTAATAGTCATGGCCCGGACACTCGATACAGAAATCTTGCAAAAAATTCACAGATGCAGTGCCTGCCTACCCGCCTGCAAGCGAAACAGAAAAAAAAACAAAAATATGTATTCTTCAAAACTGGCTTACATAGCGCTTTTTGAAGTCAAAAATTAAATTACGTATTATGTAACTCGTTGTAAAACTATTACCACATCGGAAGCTGTATTGCTGAGGGAGAGACGTGGCCAAGAAACCAGGGCCAGGGCCCAGCACAGGGCCCTATTACTGTTTCATGTTTTCCTTTCTTTTTATAAGTCTTGTTTGTATTACTTTTACAATACAATGGTATTCCAATTGCAGACGGTGGAAGGAAAGTGAAAAATAAAGAGAGAGAGACGGTTGCTTACTCCTTAACGGCTTAAATAGAAACTAAAGTGACCGGCTACGGCGGTGAGGTAATCCAAGCTCGTATGTGTACGGGGGGGGGGGGGGAGTGTCCCTGCTATACGTAGTAATATTGTATATACACCTTGTTAACGACGGCCTTCAGGATCGTCCTTAGTTTTGTTTTTTTTTTTAAATATTATTGTACCTACGTTCTGTAATGTCAGTTTTTCGTTCATAATAAAATCAGCTTACAATGTTTTTGCTTTCTCGATATTTTTCTTCGTTTCACCTTCTCGCCTCTGTGGTAAGCATATAGAGGTGCGTAATATATGCACCCTTTCCTCGCCTTCGGTTACATTTTGTATGTATTTAATCAGTTAGAACGTCTACATTTCTCTTCGCAAATCCGCGGTTACTCCGTGCAACTTTTAATTAATTGAACACCTATGTGGAGTTAGAAGTGTCTCGAGCAGGGCTCGTGTGCCACCATTGTTTTACTAATTCAATTATACCTGCCAAATATGGTTTATTTGCCCTCACAGAGGAGAATTTTGGATACGAATTGTTTAATAGACGGATTGATTCAACTGAAACATAATGGATTATTGTATCGGTGATTGGTCGATTCCCTTTCACATACATAACTTATATAAGTACATAAGCTTACGCCTGTATCCCATTTGGGGTAGTCAAAGGTACGATAAGGTGCAAAAGTCCAATCAGTTTCTTGCAAAGTAATAAATTAACTGGTTGCATTTAAGACCTCGGTTACATGTCGTTTCTGTAATAGACCAAAAACACCTACAAAAACATAAATTTTATAATTATGACAACTAATGGTCCCTAATTTCACCGCTGTTTACAAATAATTAGCTGCTGTCAGTAACTGCACTTTTGCTATTTGATTGTACATCTATTGCTAGATAAACTAAGTTACTACACTTCACTGAGCTTTCTGTTAGACCAACGTGATAGGTGGCGAGCCGTATCGCCGTCTATAATGGCCGAGCCGACTGTGTTACCGAAAACTGGACTTGAGATAAATTAATAACTCGTTGGTTCAAGACAAGAAAGAAATAAAGTATTAATTATAAGAGGACGCCACAGTAACAATACATATATATAGAAGCATAATAAAATAACAAAATAAACAGAAAATAGAATGTTGGTCGCAAAAGTCTCAGAAACATATTATACAAAAATAATTCTTGCTTGATATTTGGATCACATTATCAGAATGTGTCGACTTTATAATGAAACCCTCAGTGACGGTACTCTGGATATATTTACACCTAAACTTTATAAATTTAAAAATGACATTCGATCAATTTTTACTCCTCGTGAGGACTCGATGGTGTATTTAGCTGGGTCATACATAAATATACGATGGTAATTCAGAAACGGAAGTCTTTCTCATCTGACTATTGTTGAATGTGCTATCCAGTTCTCGCGTCGAAATAAAATCGTGATTATTGGTTTTAGGTTTGAGCTTCTTTTTGATATGTTTACTGCGACCTACCCCCTATGTTTATCATATATTTATAACATAAGTGGCTGAATGTGCATGCATGTTTTAATGTCATAGTCTAGTTCTACGTTACACTTAATTATCTAATTTCACGACTGTAACTAGTTATTATTATTATTTATTTATTTGTACACAATAGAACACAGAAAGAAACACACAAAGAAATCAGACAGTACAGGTAAGCTGTCTAGTTATGTATGCCATAAATAAATAAATTATGGTGCTACCTATATATTAGCTAAAAGGAAAGCTAGAAGGAAAGAGAGGAAGGGGAAGACCAAGAAGAGCTTACATGGAACAGATTAAAGAAAAGGTTAACGTCGTGTCTTATAGGGAAGTCAAGGAATTGGCCTTTGATAGACTGGAATGGAAAATGCTACACCGACAAGAGCGTGGCTCTTAAATTGATGATGATGATGACCTATATATTGCTTCTCTTAAGGAAAATGTGTGTACAGCGCCATCTATATTGTTTTTGAGGAAGTTAGCCTGGAAGGTCCCTCATTGCAAAGCTGAAGAAGACACACGCAAAATAAGACAAATAACTTGAAGACCTACAGGTGCTGTAAAACAGGTCAACCGATGTATTGAAGTACTTTGACCTCAAGGCCTGAAGTTAGGGCAGGATATTTTGGGTCAAGAACACGTAGTAGGCCTCTGCTGATAAATTATAAAATCCATGGCAGGTTCGGTTAAAGTAGGTACTCCCTGTCATTTAAAGACTAGAATCCTTGAAGTAAAAGCCAGTTAAGTGCGAGTCTGACTCGCGCCGTAGAGTTCCGTGGTTTGACACCACATTTGTGCCGAGGTTTTTCTTGCAGCTTCTTTTCCCCGGCTATACAGGTTGTGATAAGCTGCAGTAGTTTTATGCGGATGAGACGTTCGTTATGTAAAAATTGACGATTCAAAGTGTAACTTTGTAAATGAATAAAGATATCTTTGAATTTAAATTTTGAATTTGACTTTGCCGTTGACTATTGTCTCGATGTATCGAAATAGGCGCGATTAGTTTACCAACTGAAAGAATTTTGTAATCTTAGAAACATTTTTTGCGGTTAAAAAACTTTCTATACATTTATATAAGTAAGTCGAGATTAGTTTAATGATCATCATCATCGAGACAACGTTCGACTCTAGAGCTGGCAGTTATTTTGCCCAAAGAGTCAGTTTGGCGGACCAGAAATATTTTTTTTAGACGTGACTTATTGTAGATTTGCCGCAGATGGCATTAACTACTTGGCAGGACAAATGGGGAGCGCTGAAGGCTCTCACCCGGTACAACGTTTAAGACAACAGGCCTGAGGGTGCCCAGTTGGGCGCGAACCTCGGCTCAGGGCGTCATCTGAGAGGAAAAATAGTTGAAAGAATTAATCAACCCTAGTGGGTCGATAGCGATAAGCGCTGAATGAGGGAAATCGTCGACCACGCCGGCGGGGTCGGTATCGGGGTCCTGAAGTGTTTGGTGTCGCGAGCTGATTGGCTGCCTCTATGGCTAGAGTGCGGACCAGATAGGCAACGTGGCCTATATACTGGGGACTTTGCCTCGATGTTGTGAGCTGGAGGACATGTTTTATTTATAAATTATTGTATTAATATTTTTAAATTGTTTACTAATTGTAGGTAAATATGTTACTAATCATAAAGAGATATGTATTTTTTGTGGTGGAACAAGAAATTGTCGACGCATTGCATTAATTTAGAAGCTTCATTTTTATACAGCTCCTAGGGGCCGGAAACATAAGTATACATTACATAAGGATGCGTTTCCGAGAAAAAGGTCCTGACAGAAAGACAAACGGACAGACAACAAAGTGATGCTATAAATGTTGTTTTTCCTTTTGAGCTTCGGAACCTTAAAAAAGATGTGGAAATGGATCTCGTACCCGAAATTAAGGTGCGTTTTTATGGATGGATAGTGCCGTTAAGCCGTGTGAATTTCTGAGCCGGAAGTCAATAGCATTCGCGTCACCACAAAAATATCCTGGATTCTTTGGCTTCTTGCGAATATCTAGTTAGGAACTTTTAGAGTGAATCTCGTATACGAGTTCCGACGCATTGATTGGCATTTATGCCTACTCGGTGCGACAGTGCGCTGTGTGTATCTGAGTTTATTTGTGGATGATTATAACTATTAAGCTACATTTTGTATAATGCTATGGATGTTATTCCTTTAAATGTTTTTGTTTTTTAATTTTATATTTTTTCTGTTTTAATGCGACGAATGGGTGCCGAGACAAACATCTGTGCTTTTATGTCAATAAATATTGTACACCTGAAAAGGTAAACTTTAAATCTGGTATTATCTTTAGTATTTGTGTTCTAATCAAGAGGATAAAGATTAAACAAACCTTTTAAGAATAATCTTTCATTCAGTTCCGACATAACATAAATACTTTATAAAGAAATCCGGCGAAGTTATAAGAAGCATTTCCTTTAATCTGAGACGGAAATTGACGGGTTTTGGCGGGAACAGGTCAGATCTACTATCAAAACTTTTGCGGAAGTAATGGAGTCAGATACTGGACTTTTACCCTCCGGCCTCCGTGGTCCAGAAGACTGGTCTACTGCATAGAGCGTTGAGCTCTCAATCTGGAGGTCCGGGTTCGATTCCCAATGGGGACGAACTGGAAGAGATTGCTTTATTCCTGTCTTTGGTGTGGTAACGACATTACAGTCTCGATTCATCTGATTGTCAGAAAAAGTAAGATGATTTCATGCTCCGGAAAGCACGTTACGCAGGGCTTGAAAGTGGTCATCATGCATCATCTTGGCTTTCGCGGAAGAGATGGCAACAATAGCTACAAACAAAAAAGAATCACCTACTCGGTGCTTGCTTCTTATGTCATGATGCTTGTGAGATCTAGGACTGACCTCACCAACCCGGGTGTCAGGGTTACTATTGACCCGCTGAAGGTTCCTGACATGAGTTATCTAACGACTACTTACTTATGTTAATAGAGTCCTGTCAAATCTTCAGGTTAAGTAAGCGGACTCTTTGAAAACGGCATAATGCTAGGAAGATGATGATGAATAGAAGTCGGCCAGTAGCGATCGACTGCTCAACGTGATCTGTGAAGCATGGATCATCGTACTTTCGGACAATCGGGTGATCAAATAGTTCGAGACACGATATAAGTGGCACGAGAGAATAAGTAGAATTTTAAATAAAAAAATATTTTTATTTTTATAAAAGTTTATTTATTTTGTACCTATTTTATACCTACTATTATCAATGTTATTCTTTATAGTTGTTACAAGACTTAAGTCCAAAGTCTTTCTTCTGTAGAGCAGCGCAAGCCGTCACACTTAAAAAAATACATTATTTTTATTTCTTTCATATCATTTTATACGCAAATAATTAACTCATTAGTATCCCATAGATTCTGCTCACCCCGGTGGGACATAGGCGTGAGTTCAGGTACCTATGTATGGGTTAGAACCAGAGATTACTTAGGAAAGCTTCAGTACGATCTACTCTGAACCGGCGTGCGTGTATGACACGATTGATGAATAACGAGGAAGCAAGAGAAGTGTATCAGGATCGAACCAAATGGAATCGAAGCAAAATAGTCTCTGCTTACCCCGATAGGAAATAAGCGTGAGTTTATGTATTAAATGTAACCTATTGGTAGGCTCCGATAATGGTTGGTTATCACCCTTCAGTAGAGTTGCCTATATCGATAGTTAAAAAAAACAATAGAATCGATAGGCAAATAACACCATAAAACTAGTGAGCATTATATTATAAGCATTATCATGATCATCATCCTCACACCAACACCTGGAACCTGACAGAGGGCAGCAGTAACTGTCAGTAGTATTCAGAGGCGGAGGACAGTACGGCTTTGAAATAGACTACTCTGGGCGCCATCCCACTCGCGTCAGACAGAGTACTACGGGGCGGAAGGCAAGAGAGAAACCACTGCCTTATTTTTCCCTAAACAGTAGCATGGAGAATATAAGCATAAAGTATTATTAGGGTATTTTCCAACTAGTCAAATCAGTTACTTTTTACTAAACGTGATAAAATGTCGCACCTATTACATATTTCTTTATTAAAATTCATTATATAAGTTAAGCAGAAATGAAAACCGTTTTTTGACACCTTTAGATCTATCTTTATTTCCTAAACAGAATTTCATAGTTTATCTTTGATCTAGGAAACTACCCATTTGTAGAGGCTGGAGCCTAAACTAGAATATTTTGTGCTTTGGGATTGCGAGCCATATCGTCACTTAAAGTGAGATGATCAAACGCGAACTTATATTTTAAATTAAAAAATACCTAATATTAGTACAAACACATACGTGGGCCGTACACCCAAATCCAGTACACTGAAATATAATAAATATTCAAACATAAGTTAATTAAAAGCAGCCTTAACACGTTCCGGGACATATCCCTTCAAATCCCCTCAAATCCATACATCCCTAGCTCTTAATCTTTTTTTTATTGTCTGTAACTTTGCATGTGCAGAGTGTAGCTTGTAAGTTGTCCTTAATAAATAAATAAAAAAAAATTGACACATAAATAATAAATAAATAAATAAATCTTTATTCGTTTTAGACAATATTTTCTTTTAAATGCTAGTTGACCCAAGCCCCCCTTTAAACTGGGAAAGTCTGTGTTAGGAGGCTTGGCTCTTCCTTATCTTAACTTACTTAATTAGTGACTTATTATACCAAATATGTATGTATTATATCTATGTCTTTCCTTAATGTATATTTTTATCATTCTTTTATATTTTTATTTCTGTACTTAGGAGTGCAGATGGATGTGTGTGTGCACAGGAATAGTCCCAAACATTTTTTCACACTGTTTTTGTAAATTTTTAATGTGAGATCCATAGGATCAGATTGTGCCTAAAATGACACAAGTGCTGATAACAGTACACACTGTCTTAATTTTATTTTAAGTTATATCTGTCATTTTCTTATCCACCGAAAAGGATAGGGACGGGTAATCGACAGGCATAAAATTTATGGAACACACGTCATTTTTAGGGAGTTTAAACGAATCTCTCAAAATTTATCAATAATCTGACAGAATTAGTTGACCAACAATCTGACAGAATTAAGTTGACAGCACACTTCATACGGCTAGCATAACTTGCATATCAGCGAGATGCCTATTCGCCCGGGTTATTCATTCATTTTGAAATGAACATCTGTCAAATGTCTATCACTTTCCTTTTCGACGCATAAGAAAATGACAAATATAACTTCAAATAAAATTAGGTGTCTGCAGGAATCGGCGTTACTCACAAACTTAACCCAATTTTAGTTTGACAGCTCTCAAAGTTAGTGGAATTCCGTGGTCTCTCAGCTCTCAAATCATAATAAGTGGAGTTCCGTGGTCTGTGTTTAACTTAACGGGAAATAGACGTTATCTTATGTATGTATGTTTATGTTATATATACTCACAAGTGATCTGCAGAAGTCACCACTGCACTGAAACGAGGAACTGCGCCGTTATGTGCATATAGTGTAGTTTCACAGTAGATATAACACGCACGTTACGCCGTGCACATGGCACGTGAAGCCGTTGGTCCTGGTTACTATTTATTGATGTAAATGAGTAATCGTTACATGAGCCATGTAACCTTGGCGGCTCAATCATAACCCTCACACAAGGGTTGATGAGAAAGAAGAAAGAAAGAAAGAAATTTAGGACACCACAGACACGGATTACATATACATTACAATGACATCACACCAAAAGACAAATAACGCACACATGAAATATTTTCTATGTAGTATAATAATGGTTCTCGAACCTACACGCTCTTGTCAATTAATTTATTTATTCAAAATTCAAATTCAAATAATTTAATTTCAGACCATAATAACGTCCATAGAAAAAAAAAATAATAATAAACACTAAATAAGTACAAAAATTGTTAAAAAATAAAAGTACAAATACATAAAAATTATAAGCAAGAAATTAAAATTAAAAATCATTAATAAAATTTACGTAACTATAAAAAAAAAACTCACTCTTCTTCTTCTTATCTTCTGATCGTGTGGGTTGTGAGGTGGAATACCAGCCTCATGACATCACATTTGATTTAGGTATAAGTTTCTGTGTTCGTTTTCCATGTTCCTATATAGAAATTATTTCATGTGTGCGTTATTCGGGACTCGTCCCGAAGTGTTTTTTCCATCTTTCTTTAGAGTTTTCTAAACTACCAACTTGCGGTGTGGTGGAGTATGTCTTGTAGTCTCACCGAAAATAAGTAGGTAGATCTATACCCATTACAGCGGGA
Source organism: Pectinophora gossypiella (assembly GCF_024362695.1). Lineage (NCBI taxonomy): Eukaryota > Metazoa > Arthropoda > Insecta > Lepidoptera > Gelechiidae > Pectinophora > Pectinophora gossypiella. The sequence goes on from NC_065422.1 coordinate 2,248,829, forward strand.
AGTATAGGTACCAGAATATTTATGAAGTTGTATCATTTTACTTACGGCTGCATGGCAGTTTATTCCTTCGCACTAAAATTGTAACACTGATTAATTTTTATGATATTTTCTTTTGAAAATTAAGAAGTGATTTATCAACTTGAGAGTGAGTCTGAGTGAAATGATGAGTCGAATATCTTAGAGGTTGTAAGAAAAGGTCCAACTTACAGTAGCGTTGCAACTTTTGCCATAGCACTGAAAACAGAAAAGGCCACTTACATTAATACGTTGATGCTGATTCCTGCAGACACTTCCTAATTTTATTTCAAGTTATACCTGTCAATGAATTCCACTAAAAAGAAAACGCCAGGTAGTCGGCATTTTAGGCATAATCTTTACAGCACTCTTTTAACGTTGAAGTATAACCCGACAAAATTAAGTTGACAGCACACGTCAAACGGGTTGCATACCACTGAGATACTATTTGATTCGCCCGGATTAATAATTGATTCACTCATTCATTTTAAAATTAACAGCTGTCCGTCCCTTTCGTTTCCGGCGGATGAGAAAATGACGGGATTCTCTTAAAATGCATAAGTGGTTTTGTCATAATTTTAATTATCATAATCCTTTTCGCATAAGGTTTTTAAGCAAAATAGTACTTTCCCATAATAACATCTAAGAATACTGGTTTGTTAGGTATAACTTATTTTTGGACTAATATTTGTTGGTATAAATTTGATTCGCATATAAATAGGTATCCATAATTCTTTTTTAGAATACTTACTTAATAGTGTTTTGTCATAATTTTTACAAGGCATAACAGTAGGTTAGGGTGCGGCGGGGGTGGCCCTTGGGCCACTCTACGCCGCCAGCATGTTTATCTTACACACGAAAAGTATACTGAATGATTACCAGCAGCATGAAATAGAGTCAAAAAATATAAAAAGTCACAATCATGAACCAAATGCAACCAAGGAAAAAGTAAGTTTCAGAAATGTTCAAAGTTGTGCCAAGTCTTTTCTTATTCGGAGTATAGTTTTTATGCTTATAATACTTATGCTTATATGTCATTATTGTCATTAATTATTATGCTTATGGTAGTTATGAGTTTCAACATTATGCTTAACTAATAATAGGACAAGTAACATTATGCCATGGTAATTTATTACATAAAAAATGATGCGTAAAAATAGAGAACCGAAAATGACAAGTATAACTTAAAATAAAATTAGATGGTGTCTACTGGAACCGGAGCCCTTACACCATCTTTATTCCCAAGCTTCGACCTAATTTTACGGATATTAGCGCCTACACCAAGTTCATTAATCGTCTTCGCACGATCTTCCTCACATTCACACTTGTAATTAGTCTGGCCTATATTGTCGTGCCAAAAAACTCGCCTTGTATCATATAGAAACATCAGTAACATAACATAGTACTTAACATTGTTACTGTTGCCAGAGTAAAATCAAATAAATAGTGACATTGTACTGAATACAGAACGGGATGATTCACATCATGATTCTGAGTTGATATCAAGTGGAATTTCCTATTGGAAAAATCATTCAAATGCTGGTGTTATTTTTAAACTATTTTGACTGCTATACTGAGAGCTACACCAAGACATTTCTGGCTGGACCGCTACATCGATATACCAGTCGTTCATTGCGCAGTAACACAAGCGCTAGTTGAAGTTGCGCGATGCCGAAGAAGCAATGCATGACGTAGAAGTTTTAACAAAACGATCGCTGCCTCAGTATAAAAAATAGTTTAGTGCATATTTCGGTCCTACCGAGTACATATCCTCCCGCGGTAGTTCTATAATAAGAACTCTTTTGCTTCTACCCAATAGTGGTAGTACAGTATAAATTATGCTCGCTCCTTGTTCGAGACGGTTAACAGTGTAGTTAACGTCTTATGCTCCAGCATCGTCACGTTATTACGGTTTTTGTGACAATCCTGGAGCATGGGACGTAAACACACACACACACACACACACATACACACACACACACACACACATACACACACACACACACACTACACTGTTAACCGTCTCGAACAAGGAGCTTCGTATAATTGAAAGCTTACTTAGACTTACGGGTAATAAATAATAAAAAAGTAAGTTTATTTAATCTCTTAATTATTCAGCTATATACAATGCTAATAATGAAAGTGCCAGTAGCATAAGAGGAAGTATGTACCTTTTATTATGTACCTAAGAAGGTACATTAAATCATTGCATTGGAGGAGGTGTTTTATTTATAAGATGTGTTTGTTTTGTTTTTAATTGTTTGAATAAATAAATTTAATTTTCGAAAAGATAAACAGCTTACAATATTTTTGTTAGTTTATTTCTACCTTTGTTACTATAAAATACTTACCCCAGCATTGCATTTAAAGAATTTACACTAAAAATAAAAACCATAATGTGAGCAGATAAATAAACAGTCAAACAACCTAAATAAACAGAAAAGAATAAATTTTTATTACATTACCTTTTTTTTTCGTCTTTTTTTTGCCCACAATATACGTCTTAATAGTATAAATGCGACAGTAACTCTGACACTATCTGTCTTATCTCTCCACGCTTAAACTGCTGAACCTATTTAGATGTAATCTGAACCCCTATGGAGAGAGTTTGACACCAGCCCCCGCGGCACAGTGACCGCGCCGCGAACCTATCGAGGGCTGAAGGCTTGGAGAAGATAGATTTTATCCCGACAATACCCTGAGAGGATTGAATGGAAAATTGCGATTGTCAAAGTCCACACGGAAATAGTCACTGGCAAAAAGATAGTTCTTTTTTAATTTAATAGTTTTTTTTATTTATGTATACTACATCATTTTGTCGTA